>NC_086210.1:13038514-13375891 GCF_035770615.1 Melospiza melodia melodia | reverse complement strand
TCTTAGGGTTGGGGTTAGTCCTAGGGCTAGGATTTTTAAAATCAGGCAGCCCAGACCTCCAGGCACACTGGAGCTGTGAAAGGCATCCAAAAAGGAGTGCAAAAGTGCCACAACATGGCAGCTTTCACAGCTTTTTCCTTAGGAAGAACCCTCATACCCGGCTGATTTACCTTCCTAGGCTTACTGTTAGGCTTAGGCCTAGGACTTTGAAAACCAGGAAGCCCTGTGCTCCAGGCACACTGCAGCTGTCAAAGGCATCCCAAGGGGAGCGCAAAAGTGACACAACTTGGCTGCCTCCACTGCTATTTCCATGAGACCATCCCCAACCATAGGCTGATTTTCCTTCCTAGGCTTAAGGTTTGACTTACGCCTAGGGTTAGTGTTCTTTGAACCAGAAAGCCCTGAGTTCCAAGAACACAGCAGCTGCCAACGACTACCCAAGAAGAGCGCAAAAGCACCACAACATGCCTGCCTCCACAGCTTTTTCCTTGGGGACATCCCTAATTCCGGGCTGATTTGCCTTTCTCCTCTTAGGGTTGGGGTTAGGCCTAGGGCTTGGATTTTTAAAATCAGGAAGCCCAGACCTCCAGGCACACTGGAGCTGTGAAAGGCATGCAAAAAGGAGTGCAAAATGCCACAACATGGCAGCTTTCCCAGCGTTTTCTTTGGCACCATCCCTATACCTAGGCTGATTTATCTGCCTAGGGTTAGTGTTAGGGTTCAGCCTAGGGCTAGGATTTTTTTAACCAGGAAGCCCTGAGTTCCAGGCTTACGGCAGCTGCCAAAGGCATCCAAAAGGGAGCGCAGAAGTGCCACAACCTGGCAGCTTTCACAGCTTTTTCCTTAGGAAGAACCCTCATACCCGGCTGATTTACCTTCCTAGGCTTACTGTTAGGCTTAGGCCTAGGACTTTGAAAACCAGGAAGCCCTGTGCTCCAGGCACACTGCAGCTGTCAAAGGCATCCCAAGGGGAGCGCAAAAGTGACACAACTTGGCTGCCTCCACTGCTATTTCCATGAGACCATCCCCAACCATAGGCTGATTTTCCTTCCTAGACTTAAGGTTTGAGTTACGCCTAGGGTTAATGTTCTTTTAACCAGAAAGCCCTGAGTTCCAAGAACACAGCAGCTGCCAACGACTACCCAAGAAGAGCGCAAAAGCGCCACAACATGCCTGCCTCCACAGCTTTTTCCTTGGGGACATCCCTAATTCTGGGCTGATTTGCCTTTCTCGTTTTAGGGTTGGGGTTAGGTAGGCCTTGTGCTAGGATTTTTAAAATCAGGAAGCCCAGACCTCCAGGCACACTGGAGCTGTGAAAGGCATGCAAAAGGGAGTGCAAAAGTGCCACAACATGGCTGCTTTCCCAGCGTTTTCTTTGGCACCATCCCTATACCTAGGCTGATTTATCTGCCTAGGGTTAGTGTTAGGGTTCAGCCTAGGGCTAGGATTTTTTTAACCAGGAAGCCCTGAGTTCCAGGCTTACGGCAGCTGCCAAAGGCATCCAAAAGGGAGCGCAGAAGTGCCACAACCTGGCAGCTTTCACAGCTTTTTCCTTAGGAAGAACCCTCATACCCGGCTGATTTACCTTCCTAGGGTTACTGTTAGGCTTAGGTCTAGGACTTTGAAAACCAGGAAGCCCTGTGCTCCAGGCACACTGCAGCTGTCAAAGGCATCCCAAGGGGAGCGCAAAAGTGACACAACTTGGCTGCCTCCACTGCTATTTCCATGAGACCATCCCCAAACATAGGCTGATTTTCCTTCCTAGGCTTAAGGTTTGAGTTACGCCTAGGGTTAGTGTTCTTTGAACCAGAAAGCCCTGAGTTCCAAGAACACAGCAGCTGCCAAGGACTACCCAAGAAGAGTGCAAAAGCACCACAACATGCCTGCCTCCACAGCTTTTTGCTTGGGGACATCCCTAATTCCGGGCTGATTTGCCTTTCTCCTCTTAGTGTTGGGGTTAGGCCTAGGGCTAGGATTTTTAAAATCAGGAAGCCCAGACCTCCAGGCACACTGGAGCTGTGAAAGGCATGCAAAAAGGAGTGCAAAAGTGCCACAACATGGCAGCTTTCACAGCTTTTTCCTTAGGAAGAACCCTCATACCCGGCTGATTTACCTTCCTAGGCTTACTGTTAGGCTTAGGTCTAGGACTTTGAAAACCAGGAAGCCCTGTGCCCCAGGCACACTGCAGCTGTCAAAGGCATCCCAAGGGGAGCGCAAAAGTGACACAACTTGGCTGCCTCCACTGCTATTTCCATGAGACCATCCCCAACCATAGGCTGATTTTCCTTCCTAGGCTTAAGGTTTGAGTTACGCCTAGGGTTAGTGTTCTTTGAACCAGAAAGCCCTGAGTTCCAAGAATACAGCTGCGGCCAAGGACTACCCAAGAAGAGCGCAAAAGCACCACAACATGCCTGCCTCCACAGCTTTTTCCTTGGGGACATCCCTAATTCCGGGCTGATTTGCCTTTCTCCTCTTAGGGTTGGGGTTAGGCCTCGGTGTAGGATTTTTAAAATCAGGAAGCCCAGACCTCCAGGCACACTGGAGTTGTGAAAGGCATCCAAAAAGGAGTGCAAAATGCCACAACATGGCAGCTTTCACAGCGTTTTCCTTAGGAAGAACCCTCATACCCGGCTGATTTACCTTCCTAGGCTTACTGTTAGGCTTAGGCCTACGACTTTGAAAACCAGGAAGCCCTGTGCTCCAGGCACACTGCAGCTGTCAAAGGCATCCCAAGGGGAGCGCAAAAGTGACACAACTTGGCTGCCTCCACTGCTATTTCCATGAGACCATCCCCAACCATAGGCTGATTTTCCTTCCTAGGCTTAAGGTTTGAGTTAGGCCTAGGGTTAGTGTTCTTTGAACCAGAAAGCCCTGAGTTCCAAGAACACAGCAGCTGCCAACGACTACCCAAGAAGAGCGCAAAAGCACCACAACATGCCTGCCTCCACAGCTTTTTCCTTGGGGACATCCCTAATTCCGGGCTGATTTGCCTTTCTCCTCTTAGGGTTGGGGTTAGGCCTAGGGCTAGGATTTTTAAAATCAGGAAGCCCAGACCTCCAGGCACACTGGAGCTGTGAAAGGCATCCAAAAAGGAGTGCAAAAGTGCCACAACATGGCAGCTTTCACAGCTTTTTCCTTAGGAAGAACCCTCATACCCGGCTGATTTACCTTCCTAGGCTTACTGTTAGGCTTAGGCCTAGGACTTTGAAAACCAGGAAGCCCTGTGCTCCAGGCGCACTGCAGCTGTCAAAGGCATCCCAAGGGGAGCGCAAAAGTGACACAACTTGGCTGCCTCCACTGCTATTTCCATGAGACCATCCCCAACCATAGGCTGATTTTCCTTCCTAGACTTAAGGTTTGAGTTACGCCTAGGGTTAATGTTCTTTTAACCAGAAAGCCCTGAGTTCCAAGAACACAGCAGCTGCCAACGACTACCCAAGAAGAGCGCAAAAGCACCACAACATGCCTGCCTCCACAGCTATTTCCTTGGGGACATCCCTAATTCCGGGCTGATTTGCCTTTCTCCTCTTAGGGTTGGGGTTAGGCCTAGGGCTTGGATTTTTAAAATCAGGAAGCCCAGACCTCCAGGCACACTGGACCTGTGAAAGGCATGCAAAAGGGAGTGCAAAAGTGCCACAACATGGCTGCTTTCCCAGCGTTTTCTTTGGCACCATCCCTATACTTAGGCTGATTTATCTGCCTAGGGTTAGTGTTAGGGTTCAGCCTAGGGCTAGGATTTTTTTAACCAGGAAGCCCTGAGTTCCAGGCTTACGGCAGCTGCCAAAGGCATCCAAAAGGGAGCGCAGAAGTGCCACAACCTGGCAGCTTTCACAGCTTTTTCCTTAGGAAGAACCCTCATACCCGGCTGATTTACCTTCCTAGGGTTACTGTTAGGCTTAGGCCTAGGACTTTGAAAACCAGGAAGCCCTGTGCTCCAGGCACACTGCAGCTGTCAAAGGCATCCCAAGGGGAGCGCAAAAGTGACACAACTTGGCTGCCTCCACTGCTATTTCCATGAGACCATCCCCAACCATAGGCTGATTTTCCTTCCTAGGCTTAAGGTTTGAGTTACGCCTAGGGTTAGTGTTCTTTGAACCAGAAAGCCCTGAGTTCCAAGAACACAGCAGCGGCCAACGACTACCCAAGAAGAGCGCAAAAGCACCACAACATGCCTGCCTCCACAGCTTTTTCCTTGGGGACATCCCTAATTCCTGGCTGATTTGCCTTTCTCCTCTTAGGGTTGGGGTTAGGCCTAGGGCTTGGATTTTTAAAATCAGGAAGCCCAGACCTCCAGGCACACTGGAGCTGTGAAAGGCATCCAAAAAGGAGTGCAAAATGCCACAACATGGCAGCTTTCACAGCTTTTTCCTTAGGAAGAACCCTCATACCCGGCTGATTTACCTTCCTAGGCTTACTGTTAGGCTTAGGTCTAGGACTTTGAAAACCAGGAAGCCCTGTGCTCCAGGCACACTGCAGCTGTCAAAGGCATCCCAAGGGGAGCGCAAAAGTGACACAACTTGGCTGCCTCCACTACTATTTCCATGAGACCATCCCCAACCATAGGCTGATTTTCCTTCCTAGGCTTAAGGTTTGAGTTACGCCTAGGGTTAGTGTTCTTTGAACCAGAAAGCCCTGAGTTCCAAGAACACAGCAGCTGCCAAGGACTACCCAAGAAGAGCGCAAAAGCACCACAACATGCCTGCCTCCACAGCTTTTTCCTTGGGGACATCCCTAATTCCTGGCTGATTTGCCTTTCTCGTTTTAGGGTTGGGGTTAGGTAGGCCTTGTGCTAGGATTTTTAAAATCAGGAAGCCCAGACCTCCAGGCACACTGGAGCTGTGAAAGGCATGCAAAAGGGAGTGCAAAAGTGCCACAACATGGCAGCTTTCACAGCTTTTTCCTTAGGAAGAACCCTCATACCCGGCTGATTTACCTTCCTAGGGTTACTGTTAGGCTTAGGCCTAGGACATTGAAAACCAGGAAGCCCTGTGCTCCAGGCACACTGCAGCTGTCAAAGGCATCCCAAGGGGAGCGCAAAAGTGACACAACTTGGCTGCCTCCACTGCTATTTCCATGAGACCATCCCCAACCATAGGCTGATTTTCCTTCCTAGGCTTAAGGTTTGACTTACGCCTAGGGTTAGTGTTCTTTGAACCAGAAAGCCCTGAGTTCCAAGAACACAGCAGCTGCCAACGACTACCCAAGAAGAGCGCAAAAGCACCACAACATGCCTGCCTCCACAGCTTTTTCCTTGGGGACATCCCTAATTCCTGGCTGATTTGCCTTTCTCGTTTTAGGGTTGGGGTTAGGTAGGCCTTGTGCTAGGATTTTTAAAATCAGGAAGCCCAGACCTCCAGGCACACTGGAGCTGTGAAAGGCATGCAAAAGGGAGTGCAAAAGTACCACAACATGGCAGCTTTCACAGCTTTTTCCTTAGGAAGAACCCTCATACCCGGCTGATTTACCTTCCTAGGCTTACTGTTAGGCTTAGGCCTAGGACTTTGAAAACCAGGAAGCCCTGTGCTCCAGGCACACTGCAGCTGTCAAAGGCATCCCAAGGGGAGCGCAAAAGTGACACAACTTGGCTGCCTCCACTGCTATTTCCATGAGACCATCCCCAACCATAGGCTGATTTTCCTTCCTAGGCTTAAGGTTTGAGTTACGCCTAGGGTTAGTGTTCTTTGAACCAGAAAGCCCTGAGTTCCAAGAACACAGCAGCGGCCAACGACTACCCAAGAAGAGCGCAAAAGCACCACAACATGCCTGCCTCCACAGCTTTTTCCTTGGGGACATCCCTAATTCCTGGCTGATATGCCTTTCTCCTCTTAGGGTTGGGGTTAGGCCTAGGGCTAGGATTTTTAAAATCAGGAAGCCCAGACCTCCAGGCACACTGGAGCTGTGAAAGGCATCCAAAAGGGAGTGCAAAAGTGCCACAACATGGCAGCTTTCACTGCTTTTTCCTTAGGAAGAACCCTAATACCCGGCTGATTTACCTTCCTAGGCTTACTGTTAGGCTTAGGCCTACGACTTTGAAAACCTGGAAGCCCTGAGTTCCAGGCTTACTGGAGCTGTCAAAGGCATCCCAAGGGGAGTGCAAAAGTGACACAACTTGGCTGCCTCCACTGCTAATTCCATGAAACCATCCCGAAACATAGGCTGATTTTCCTTCCTAGGCTTAAGGTTTGAGTTACACCTAGGGTTAGTGTTCTTTGAACCAGAAAGCCCTGAGTTCCAAGAACACAGCAGCTGCCAAGGACTACCCAAGAAGAGCGCAAAAGCACCACAACATGCCTGCCTCCACAGCTTTTTCCTTGGGGACATCCCTAATTCCTGGCTGATTTGCCTTTCTCGTTTTAGGGTTGGGGTTAGGTAGGCCTTGTCCTAGGATTTTTAAAATCAGGAAGCCCAGACCTCCAGGCACACTGGACCTGTGAAAGGCATGCAAAAGGGAGTGCAAAAGTGCCACAACATGGCAGCTTTCACAGCATTTTACTTGGCACCATCCCTATACCTAGGCTGATTTATCTGCCTAGGGTTAGTGTTAGGGTTCAGCCTAGGGCTAGGATTTTTTTAACCAGGAAGCCCTGAGATCCAGGCTTACGGCAGCTGCCAAAAGCATCCAAAAGGAGCGCAGAAGTGCCACAACCAGGCAGCTTTCACAGCTTTTTCCTTAGGAAGAACCCTCATACCCGGCTGATTTACCTTCCTAGGGTTACTGTTAGGCTTAGGCCTAGGACTTTGAAAACCAGGAAGCCCTGTGCTCCAGGCACACTGCAGCTGTCAAAGGCATCCCAAGGGGAGCGCAAAAGTGACACAACTTGGCTGCCTCCACTGCTATTTCCATGAGACCATCCCCAACCATAGGCTGATTTTCCTTCCTAGGCTTAAGGTTTGAGTTACGCCTAGGGTTAATGTTCTTTTAACCAGAAAGCCCTGAGTTCCAAGAACACAGCAGCTGCCAACGACTACCCAAGAAGAGCGCAAAAGCACCACAACATGCCTGCCTCCACAGCTTTTTCCTTGGGGACATCCCTAATTCCTGGCTGATTTGCCTTTCTCGTTTTAGGGTTGGGGTTAGATAGGCCTTGTGCTAGGATATTTAAAATCAGGAAGCCCAGACATCCAGGCACACTGGAGCTGTGAAAGGCATGCAAAAGGGAGTGCAAAAGTGCCACAACATGGCTGCTTTCCAAGCGTTGTCTTTGGCACCATCCCTATACCTAGGCTGATTTATCTGCCTAGGGTTAGTGTTAGGGTTCAGCCTAGGGCTAGGATTTTTTTAACCAGGAAGCCCTGTGCTCCAGGCACACTGCAGCTGTCAAAGGCATCCCAAGGGGAGCGCAAAAGTGACACAACTTGGCTGCCTCCACTGCTATTTCCATGAGACCATCCCCAACCATAGTCTGATTTTCCTTCCTAGGCTTAAGGTTTGAATTAAGCCTAGGGTTAATGTTCTTTTAACCAGAAAGCCCTGAGTTCCAAGAACACAGCAGCTGCCAACGACTACCCAAGAAGAGCGCAAAAGCACCACAACATGCCTGCCTCCACAGCTTTTTCCTTGGGGACATCCCTAATTCCTGGCTGATTTGCCTTTCTCGTTTTAGGGTTGGGGTTAGGTAGGCCTTGTGCTAGGATATTTAAAATCAGGAAGCCCAGACCTCCAGGCACACTGGAGCTGTGAAAGGCATGCAAAAGGGAGTGCAAAAGTGCCACAACATGGCTGCTTTCCCAGCGTTGTCTTTGGCACCATCCCTATACCTAGGCTGATTTATCTGCCTAGGGTTAGTGTTAGGGTTCAGCCTAGGGCTAGGATTTTTTTAACCAGGAAGCCCTGTGCTCCAGGCACACTGCAGCTGTCAAAGGCATCCCAAGGGGAGCGCAAAAGTGACACAACTTGGCTGCCTCCACTGCTATTTCCATGAGACCATCCCCAACCATAGGCTGATTTTCCTTCCTAGGCTTAAGGTTTGAGTTACGCCTAGGGTTAGTGTTCTTTGAACCAGAAAGCCCTGAGTTCCAAGAACACAGCAGCTGCCAACGACGACCCAAGAAGAGAGCAAAAGCACCACAACATGCCTGCCTCCACAGCTTTTTCCTTGGGGACATCCCTAATTCCGGGCTGATATGCCTTTCTCCTCTTAGGGTTGGGGTTAGGCCTAGGGCTAGGATTTTTAAAATCAGGAAGCCCAGACCTCCAGGCACACTGGAGCTGTGAAAGGCATCCAAAAAGGAGTGCAAAAGTGCCACAACATGGCAGCTTTCACAGCTTTTTCCTTAGGAAGAACCCTCATACCCGGCTGATTTACCTTCCTAGGCTTACTGTTAGGCTTAGGCCTAGGACTTTGAAAACCAGGAAGCCCTGTGCTCCAGGCACACTGCAGCTGTCAAAGGCATCCCAAGGGGAGCGCAAAAGTGACACAACTTGGCTGCCTCCACTGCTATTTCCATGAGACCATCCCCAACCATAGGCTGATTTTCCTTCCTAGGCTTAAGGTTTGAGTTACGCCTAGGGTTAGTGTTCTTTGAACCAGAAAGCCCTGAGTTCCAAGAACACAGCAGCTGCCAACGACTACCCAAGAAGAGCGCAAAAGCACCACAACATGCCTGCCTCCACAGCTTTTTCCTTGGGGACATCCCTAATTCCTGGCTGATATGCCTTTCTCCTCTTAGGGTTGGGGTTAGGCCTAGGGCTAGGATTTTTAAAATCAGGAAGCCCAGACCTCCAGGCACACTGGAGCTGTGAAAGGCATCCAAAAAGGAGTGCAAAAGTGCCACAACATGGCAGCTTTCACAGCTTTTTCCTTAGGAAGAACCCTCATACCCGGCTGATTTACCTTCCTAGGGTTACTGTTAGGCTTAGGCCTAGGACTTTGAAAACCAGGAAGCCCTGTGCTCCAGGCACACTGCAGCTGTCAAAGGCATCCCAAGGGGAGCGCAAAAGTGACACAACTTGGCTGCCTCCACTGCTATTTCCATGAGACCATCCCCAACCATAGGCTGATTTTCCTTCCTAGGCTTAAGGTTTGAGTTACGCCTAGGGTTAGTGTTCTTTGAACCAGAAAGCCCTGAGTTCCAAGAACACAGCAGCGGCCAAGGACTACCCAAGAAGAGCGCAAAAGGACCACAACATGCCTGCCTCCACAGCTTTTTCCTTGGGGACATCCCTAATTCCTGGCTGATTTGCCTTTCTCGTTTTAGGGTTGGGGTTAGGTAGGCCTTGTGCTAGGATATTTAAAATCAGGAAGCCCAGACATCCAGGCACACTGGAGCTGTGAAAGGCATGCAAAAGGGAGTGCAAAAATGCCACAACATGGCTGCTTTCCCAGCGTTGTCTTTGGCACCATCCCTATACCTAGTCTGATTTATCTGCCTAGGGTTAGTGTTAGAGTTCAGCCGAGGGCTAGGATTTTTTGAACCAGTAAGCCCTGTGCTCCAGGCACACTGCAGCTGTCAAAGGCATCCCAAGGGGAGCGCAAAAGTGACACAACTTGGCTGCCTCCACTGCTATTTCCATGAGACCATCCCCAACCATAGGCTGATTTTCCTTCCTAGGCTTAAGGTTTGAGTTACGCCTAGGGTTAGTGTTCTTTGAACCAGAAAGCCCTGAGTTCCAAGAACACAGCAGCTGCCAACGACTACCCAAGAAGAGCGCAAAAGCACCACAACATGCCTGCCTCCACAGCTTTTTCCTTGGGGACATCCCTAATTCCTGGCTGATATGCCTTTCTCCTCTTAGGGTTGGGGTTAGGCCTAGGGCTAGGATTTTTAAAATCAGGAAGCCCAGACCTCCAGGCACACTGGAGCTGTGAAAGGCATCCAAAAAGGAGTGCAAAAGTGCCACAACATGGCAGCTTTCACAGCTTTTTCCTTAGGAAGAACCCTCATACCCGGCTGATTTACCTTCCTAGGCTTACTGTTAGGCTTAGGCCTAGGACTTTGAAAACCAGGAAGCCCTGTGCTCCAGGCACACTGCAGCTGTCAAAGGCATCCCAAGGGGAGCGCAAAAGTGACACAACTTGGATGCCTCCACTGCTATTTCCATGAGACCATCCCCAACCATAGGCTGATTTTCCTTCCTAGGCTTAAGGTTTGAGTTACGCCTAGGGTTAGTGTTCTTTGAACCAGAAAGCCCTGAGTTCCAACAACACAGCAGCGGCCAAGGACTACCCAAGAAGAGCGCAAAAGGACCACAACATGCCTGCCTCCACAGCTTTTTCCTTGGGGACATCCCTAATTCCTGACTGATTTGCCTTTCTCCTCTTAGGGTTGGGGTTAGGTAGGCCTTGTGCTAGGATTTTTAAAATCAGGAAGCCCAGACCTCCAGGCACACTGGAGCTGTGAAAGGCATGCAAAAGGGAGTGCAAAAGTGCCACAACATGGCTGCTTTCCCAGCGTTCTCTTTGGCACCATCCCTATACCTAGGCTGATTTATCTGCCTAGGGTTAGTGTTAGGGTTCAGCCTAGGGCTAGGATTTTTTTAACCGGGAAGCCCTGAGTTCCAGGCTTACGGCAGCTGCCAAAGGCATCCAAAAGGGAGCGCAGAAGTGCCACAACCTGGCAGCTTTCACAGCATTTTCCTTAGGAAGAACCCTAATACCCGGCTGATTTACCTTCCTAGGGTTACTGTTAGGCTTAGGCCTAGGACTTTGAAAACCAGGAAGCCCTGTTCTCCAGGCACACTGCAGCTGTCAAAGGCATCCCAAGGGGAGCGCAAAAGTGACACAACTTGGCTGCCTCCACTGCTATTTCCATGAGACCATCCCCAACCATAGGCTGATTTTCCTTCCTAGGCTTAAGGTTTGAGTTACGCCTAGGGTTAGTGTTCTTTGAACCAGAAAGCCCTGAGTTCCAAGAACACAGCAGCGGCCAAGGACTACCCAAGAAGAGCACAAAAGCACCACAACATGCCTGCCTCCACAGCTTTTTCCTTGGGGACATCCCTAATTCCGGGCTGATTTGCCTTTCTCCTCTTAGGGTTGGGGTTAGGCCTAGGGCTAGGATTTTTAAAATCAGGAAGCCCAGACCTCCAGGCACACTGGACCTGTGAAAGGCATCCAAAAAGGAGCGCAAATGTGCCACAACATGGCAGCTTTCACAGCTTTTTTCTTTAGGAAGAACCCTCATACCCAGCTGATTTACCTTCCTAGGGTTACTGTTAGGCTTAGGCCTAGGACTTTGAAAACCAGGAAGCCCTGTGCTCCAGGCACACTGCAGCTGTCAAAGGCATCCCAAGGGGAGCGCAAAAGTGACACAACTTGGCTGCCTCCACTGCTATTTCCATGAGACCATCCCCAAACATAGGCTGATTTTCCTTCCTAGGCTTAAGGTTTGAGTTACGCCTAGGGTTAATGTTCTTTTAACCAGAAAGCCCTGAGTTCCAAGAACACAGCAGCTGCCAACGACTACCCAAGAAGAGCGCAAAAGCACCACAACATGCCTGCCTCCACAGCTTTTTCCTTGGGGACATCCCTAATTCCTGGCTGATTTGCCTTTCTCGTTTTAGGGTTGGGGTTAGGTAGGCCTTGTGCTAGGATATTTAAAATCAGGAAGCCCAGACATCCAGGCACACTGGAGCTGTGAAAGGCATGCAAAAGGGAGTGCAAAAGTGCCACAACATGGCTGCTTTCCCAGCGTTGTCTTTGGCACCATCCATATACCTAGGCTGATTTATCTGCCTAGGGTTAGTGTTAGGGTTCAGCCTAGGGCTAGGATTTTTTTAACCAGGAAGCCCTGTGCTCCAGGCACACTGCAGCTGTCAAAGGCATCCCAAGGGGAGCGCAAAAGTGACACAACTTGGCTGCCTCCACTGCTATTTCCATGAGACCATCCCCAACCATAGGCTGATTTTCCTTCCTAGGCTTAAGGTTTGAGTTACGCCTAGGGTTAGTGTTCTTTGAACCAGAAAGCCCTGAGTTCCAAGAACACAGCAGCCGCCAACGACGACCCAAGAAGAGCGCAAAAGCACCACAACATGCCTGCCTCCACAGCTTTTTCCTTGGGGACATCCCTAATTCCGGGCTGATATGCCTTTCTCCTCTTAGGGTTGGGGTTAGGCCTAGGGCTAGGAATTTTAAAATCAGGAAGCCCAGACCTCCAGGCACACTGGAGCTGTGAAAGGCATCCAAAAAGGAGTGCAAAAGTGCCACAACATGGCAGCTTTCACAGCTTTTTCCTTAGGAAGAACCCTCATACCCGGCTGATTTACCTTCCTAGGGTTACTGTTAGGCTTAGGCCTAGGACTTTGAAAACCAGGAAGCCCTGTGCTCCAGGCACACTGCAGCTGTCAAAGGCATCCCAAGGGGAGCGCAAAAGTGACACAACTTGGCTGCCTCCACTGCTATTTCCATGAGACCATCCCCAACCATAGGCTGATTTTCCTTCCTAGGCTTAAGGTTTGAGTTACGCCTAGGGTTAGTGTTCTTTGAACCAGAAAGCCCTGAGTTCCAAGAACACAGCAGCTGCCAACGACTACCCAAGAAGAGCGCAAAAGCACCACAACATGCCTGCCTCCACAGCTTTTTCCTTGGGGACATCCCTAATTCCTGGCTGATATGCCTTTCTCCTCTTAGGGTTGGGGTTAGGCCTAGGGCTAGGATTTTTAAAATCAGGAAGCCCAGACCTCCAGGCACACTGGACCTGTGAAAGGCATCCAAAAAGGAGTGCAAAAGTGCCACAACATGGCAGCTTTCACAGCTTTTTCCTTAGGAAGAACCCTCATACCCGGCTGATTTACCTTCCTAGGCTTACTGTTAGGCTTAGGCCTAGGACTTTGAAAACCAGGAAGCCCTGTGCTCCAGGCACACTGCAGCTGTCAAAGGCATCCCAAGGGGAGCGCAAAAGTGACACAACTTGGCTGCCTCCACTGCTATTTCCATGAGACCATCCCCAACCATAGGCTGATTTTCCTTCCTAGGCTTAAGGTTTGAGTTACGCCTAGGGTTAGTGTTCTTTGAACCAGAAAGCCCTGAGTTCCAAGAACACAGCAGCGGCCAAGGACTACCCAAGAAGAGCGCAAAAGGACCACAACATGCCTGCCTCCACAGCTTTTTCCTTGGGGACATCCCTAATTCCGGGCTGATTTGCCTTTCTCCTCTTAGGGTTGGGGTTAGGCCTAGGGCTAGGATTTTTAAAATCAGGAAGCCCAGACCTCCAGGCACACTGGACCTGTGAAAGGCATCCAAAAAGGAGTGCAAATGTGCCACAACATGGCAGCTTTCACAGCTTTTTTCTTTAGGAAGAACCCTCATACCCAGCTGATTTACCTTCCTAGGGTTACTGTTAGGCTTAGGCCTAGGACTTTGAAAACCAGGAAGCCCTGTTCTCCAGGCACACTGCAGCTGTCAAAGGCATCCCAAGGGGAGCGCAAAAGTGACACAACTTGGCTGCCTCCACTGCTATTTCCATGAGACCATCCCCAAACATAGGCTGATTTTCCTTCCTAGGCTTAAGGTTTGAGTTACGCCTAGGGTTAATGTTCTTTTAACCAGAAAGCCCTGAGTTCCAAGAACACAGCAGCTGCCAACGACTACCCAAGAAGAGCGCAAAAGCACCACAACATGCCTGCCTCCACAGCTTTTTCCTTGGGGACATCCCTAATTCCTGGCTGATTTGCCTTTCTCCTCTTAGGGTTGGGGTTAGGCCTAGGGCTTGGATTTTTAAAATCAGGAAGCCCAGACCTCCAGGCACACTGGAGCTGTGAAAGGCATGCAAAAGGGAGTGCAAAAGTGCCACAACATGGCTGCTTTCCCAGCGTTGTCTTTGGCACCATCCCTATACCTAGGCTGATTTATCTGCCTAGGGTTAGTGTTAGGGTTCAGCCTAGGGCTAGGATTTTTTTAACCAGGAAGCCCTGTGCTCCAGGCACACTGCAGCTGTCAAAGGCATCCCAAGGGGAGCGCAAAAGTGACACAACTTGGCTGCCTCCACTGCTATTTCCATGAGACCATCCCCAACCATAGGCTGATTTTCCTTCCTAGGCTTAAGGTTTGAGTTACGCCTAGGGTTAGTGTTCTTTGAACCAGAAAGCCCTGAGTTCCAAGAACACAGCAGCTGCCAACGACGACCCAAGAAGAGCGCAAAAGCACCACAACATGCCTGCCTCCACAGCTTTTTCCTTGGGGACATCCCTAATTCCGGGCTGATTTGCCTTTCTCCTCTTAGGGTTGGGGTTAGGCCTAGGGCTAGGATTTTTAAAATCAGGAAGCCCAGACCTCCAGGCACACTGGACCTGTGAAAGGCATCCAAAAAGGAGTGCAAAAGTGCCACAACATGGCAGCTTTCAC
This sequence comes from Melospiza melodia melodia, assembly GCF_035770615.1. Lineage (NCBI taxonomy): Eukaryota > Metazoa > Chordata > Aves > Passeriformes > Passerellidae > Melospiza > Melospiza melodia. Next base: position 13,361,609 of record NC_086210.1, on the reverse strand, counting down.
AGCTTTTTCCTTAGGAAGAACCCTCATACCCGGCTGATTTACCTTCCTAGGGTTACTGTTAGGCTTAGGCCTAGGACTTTGAAAACCAGGAAGCCCTGTGCTCCAGGCACACTGCAGCTGTCAAAGGCATCCCAAGGGGAGCGCAAAAGTGACACAACTTGGCTGCCTCCACTGCTATTTCCATGAGACCATCCCCAACCATAGGCTGATTTTCCTTCCTAGGCTTAAGGTTTGAGTTACGCCTAGGGTTAGTGTTCTTTGAACCAGAAAGCCCTGAGTTCCAAGAACACAGCAGCTGCCAACGACTACCCAAGAAGAGCGCAAAAGCACCACAACATGCCTGCCTCCACAGCTTTTTCCTTGGGGACATCCCTAATTCCTGGCTGATATGCCTTTCTCCTCTTAGGGTTGGGGTTAGGCCTAGGGCTAGGATTTTTAAAATCAGGAAGCCCAGACCTCCAGGCACACTGGAGCTGTGAAAGGCATCCAAAAAGGAGTGCAAAAGTGCTACAACATGGCTGCTTTCACAGCTTTTTCCTTAGGAAGAACCCTCATACCCGGCTGATTTACCTTCCTAGGCTTACTGTTAGGCTTAGGCCTAGGACTTTGAAAACCAGGAAGCCCTGTGCTCCAGGCACACTGCAGCTGTCAAAGGCATCCCAAGGGGAGCGCAAAAGTGACACAACTTGGCTGCCTCCACTGCTATTTCCATGAGACCATCCCCAACCATAGGCTGATTTTCCTTCCTAGGCTTAAGGTTTGAGTTACGCCTAGGGTTAGTGTTCTTTGAACCAGAAAGCCCTGAGTTCCAAGAACACAGCAGCGGCCAAGGACTACCCAAGAAGAGCGCAAAAGGACCACAACATGCCTGCCTCCACAGCTTTTTCCTTGGGGACATCCCTAATTCCTGGCTGATATGCCTTTCTCCTCTTAGGGTTGGGGTTAGGTAGGCCTTGTGCTAGGATTTTTAAAATCAGGAAGCCCAGACCTCCAGGCACACTGGAGCTGTGAAAGGCATGCAAAAGGGAGTGCAAAAGTGCCACAACATGGCTGCTTTCCCAGCGTTGTCTTTGGCACCATCCCTATACCTAGGCTGATTTATCTGCCTAGGGTTAGTGTTAGGGTTCAGCCTAGGGCTAGGATTTTTTTAACCAGGAAGCCCTGAGTTCCAGGCTTACGGCAGCTGCCAAAGGCATCCAAAAGGGAGCGCAGAAGTGCCACAACCTGGCAGCTTTCACAGTTTTTTCCTTAGGAAGAACCCTCATACCCGGCTGATTTACCTTCCTAGGCTTACTGTTAGGCTTAGGCCTAGGACTTTGAAAACCAGGAAGCCCTGTGCTCCAGGCACACTGCAGCTGTCAAAGGCATCCCAAGGGGAGCGCAAAAGTGACACAACTTGGCTGCCTCCACTGCTATTTCCATGAGACCATCCCCAACCATAGGCTGATTTTCCTTCCTAGGCTTAAGGTTTGAGTTACGCCTAGGGTTAGTGTTCTTTGAACCAGAAAGCCCTGAGTTCCAAGAACACAGCAGCTGCCAAGGACTACCCAAGAAGAGCGCAAAAGCACCACAACATGCCTGCCTCCACAGCTTTTTCCTTGGGGACATCCCTAATTCCTGGCTGATATGCCTTTCTCCTCTTAGGGTTGGGGTTAGGCCTAGGGCTAGGATTTTTAAAATCAGGAAGCCCAGACCTCCAGGCACACTGGAGCTATGAAAGGCATGCAAAAAGGAGTGCAAAAGTGCCACAACATGGCAGATTTCACAGCTTTTTCCTTAGGAAGAACCCTCATACCCGGATGATTTACCTTCCTAGGCGTACTGTTAGGCTTAGGCCTAGGACTTTGAAAACCAGGAAGCCCTGTGCTCCAGGCACACTGCAGCTGTCAAAGGCATCCCAAGGGGAGCGCAAAAGTGACACAACTTGGCTGCCTCCACTGCTATTTCCATGAGACCATCCCCAACCATAGGCTGATTTTCCTTCCTAGGCTTAAGGTTTGAGTTACGCCTAGGGTTAGTGTTCTTTGAACCAGAAAGCCCTGAGTTCCAAGAACACAGCAGCGGCCAAGGACTACCCAAGAAGAGCGCAAAAGGACCACAACATGCCTGCCTCCACAGCTTTTTCCTTGGGGACATCCCTAATTCCGGGCTGATTTGCCTTTCTCCTCTTAGGGTTGGGGTTAGGTAGGCCTTGTGCTAGGATTTTTAAAATCAGGAAGCCCAGACCTCCAGGCACACTGGAGCTGTGAAAGGCATGCAAAAGGGAGTGCAAAAGTGCCACAACATGGCTGCTTTCCCAGCGTTGTCTTTGGCACCATCCCTATACCTAGGCTGATTTATCTGCCTAGGGTTAGTGTTAGGGTTCAGCCTAGGGCTAGGATTTTTTTAACCAGGAAGCCCTGAGTTCCAGGCTTACGGCAGCTGCCAAAGGCATCCAAAAGGGAGCGCAGAAGTGCCACAACCTGGCAGCTTTCACAGCTTTTTCCTTAGGAAGAACCCTCATACCCGGCTGATTTACCTTCCTAGGCTTACTGTTAGGCTTAGGCCTAGGACTTTGAAAACCAGGAAGCCCTGTGCTCCAGGCACACTGCAGCTGTCAAAGGCATCCCAAGGGGAGCGCAAAAGTGACACAACTTGGCTGCCTCCACTGCTATTTCCATGAGACCATCCCCAACCATAGGCTGATTTTCCTTCCTAGGCTTAAGGTTTGAGTTACGCCTAGGGTTAGTGTTCTTTGAACCAGAAAGCCCTGAGTTCCAAGAACACAGCAGCTGCCAAGGACTACCCAAGAAGAGCGCAAAAGCACCACAACATGCCTGCCTCCACAGCTTTTTCCTTGGGGACATCCCTAATTCCTGGCTGATATGCCTTTCTCCTCTTAGGGTTGGGGTTAGGCCTAGGGCTAGGATTTTTAAAATCAGGAAGCCCAGACCTCCAGGCACACTGGAGCTATGAAAGGCATGCAAAAAGGAGTGCAAAAGTGCCACAACATGGCAGCTTTCACAGCTTTTTCCTTAGGAAGAACCCTCATACCCGGATGATTTACCTTCCTAGGCGTACTGTTAGGCTTAGGCCTAGGACTTTGAAAACCAGGAAGCCCTGTGCTCCAGGCACACTGCAGCTGTCAAAGGCATCCCAAGGGGAGCGCAAAAGTGACACAACTTGGCTGCCTCCACTGCTATTTCCATGAGACCATCCCCAACCATAGGCTGATTTTCCTTCCTAGGCTTAAGGTTTGAGTTACGCCTAGGGTTAGTGTTCTTTGAACCAGAAAGCCCTGAGTTCCAAGAACACAGCAGCTGCCAAGGACTACCCAAGAAGAGCGCAAAAGCACCACAACATGCCTGCCTCCACAGCTTTTTCCTTGGGGACATCCCTAATTCCGGGCTGATTTGCCTTTCTCCTCTTAGGGTTGGGGTTAGGCCTAGGGCTAGGATTTTTAAAATCAGGAAGCCCAGACCTCCAGGCACACTGGAGCTGTGAAAGGCATGCAAAAAGGAGTGCAAAAGTGCCACAACATGGCAGCTTTCACAGCTTTTTTCTTCAGGAAGAACCCTCATACCCAGCTGATTTACCTTCCTAGGGTTACTGTTAGGCTTAGGCCTAGGACTTTGAAAACCAGGAAGCCCTGTTCTCCAGGCGCACTGCAGCTGTCAAAGGCATCCCAAGGGGAGCGCAAAAGTGACACAACTTGGCTGCCTCCACTGCTATTTCCATGAGACCATCCCCAACCATAGGCTGATTTTCCTTCCTAGGCTTAAGGTTTGAGTTACGCCTAGGGTTAGTGTTCTTTGAACCAGAAAGCCCTGAGTTCCAAGAACAGAGCAGCTGCCAACGACTACCCAAGAAGAGCGCAAAAGCACCACAACATGCCTGCCTCCACAGCTTTTTCCTTGGGGACATCCCTTAATCCGGGCTGATTTGCCTTTCTCCTCTTAGGGTTGGGGTTAGGCCTAGGGCTAGGATTTTTAAAATCAGGAAGCCCAGACCTCCAGGCACACTGGACCTGTGAAAGGCATCCAAAAAGGAGTGCAAAAGTGCCACAACATGGCAGCTTTCACAGCTTTTTCCTTAGGAAGAACCCTCATACCCGGCTGATTTACCTTCCTGGGGTTACTGTTAGGCTTAGGCCTAGGACTTTGAAAACCAGGAAGCCCTGTGCTCCAGGCACACTGCAGCTGTCAAAGGCATCCCAAGGGGAGCGCAAAAGTGACACAACTTGGCTGCCTCCACTGCTATTTCCATGAGACCATCCCCAACCATAGGCTGATTTTCCTTCCTAGGCTTAAGGTTTGAGTTAGGCCTAGGGTTAGTGTTCTTTGAACCAGAAAGCCCTGAGTTCCAAGAACACAGCAGCTGCCAAGGACTACCCAAGAAGAGCGCAAAAGCACCACAACATGCCTGCCTCCACAGCTTTTTCCTTGGGGACATCCCTAATTCCGGGCTGATTTGCCTTTCTCCTCTTAGGGTTGGGGTTAGGGTTGGGGTTAGCTTTTCCCACCTAAACTCAGCTTTTCCCATCACCGACTCTGGAAAATCCCATGTGCCAAGGACCCTAAATCTCAGACACGTCACCGAAGCAGAGACACAAAACTTCCTGCAGAGTCCAAGCCCAGAATCCTGAGGCTGCTTTGGTCGTTCCCAGCCTGGAGAACACCCTGAGATCACCCCAAGCACAGAGATAGGGGATGAGAACACCCTGATCTCCTCAGAGCCCCAGGATGGAGGTGGGGGCTGAGGACACCAAAGCTTCCAGCCCTAGGGGTTTGAGGAGGTGCTTTAGCAACCCCCAGCCCCACTGGGATCCTCCCAAATTCTAGCCCCCACATGACTCCCCCTGAGATTTCTTGACCAGTGGCTGTTGATTGGTTTTCCTTTGTTTCCAGGAAAAGTTTCTGTCCATTTTTGGACAGAAAGCCCCCCCCCTAGGGGGGCTTCATCTGCCCAAGATGTACCTGAAAGCATTTCAAAATACAACCACTTTTTATTTCCTTTATTCTACTTATAGGTAGCCCCCAATAAGGCATCAGGCTAATGCAATGCTTATTTTTAAAAATCCATTGGCCTGTGGAACCGCACAAGGCTTTTTCTGGAAAAAAAACTGGAAAGCAACCAGCCCAGCTGTCCAACTTTTACGAGTTCAGGTGTGACTGGGGTTGCCAACTGCCAGGGACCACCAAAGAGACCCCGAGGACTCAAGAATGTGTGTGGAAAGGGAAGAGAAAATATGTTAATGATTTTGGGGAAACGATTATTATATGTATGTTTATTCTAGGAAAATTAGTGAATATCTATATAAAATAGAGTATACAAACAGAAGTATTTCCTATAATTGCTGCGTGAGTTTGATGGAGTTGCACCCTGCACATCCAGCCAAATCAAGAGCACCTGCTTTCTACAGGAAAGCACATGAAACATTTCCTAAAGCAGAGAACTGAAATGCACAAGAAAGGAAATGCTCACAAAATGTCACCAAACTATTTCCAAACCACAAAAATCTGTGAAATGTACTCAGACAATTAATTTAAACAGCAGAATGTGAAGGTTGTCTATCCAGTCTGCAGTCTTTTTCTCTGTTTTGATCTCCTTCACTAAATCTTCAAGCTTCCTGATGTTAGATTGGATGGACTGGCTGTGGGATTTAAATTAAAACAACAAAGTTCCTCAAAGTCCTCTCATCCATGGCCATGGGCTAGCAGGAGGAAGTCAGTGGCTGCCCCATTTTGAAGGGCTGCATGCCTGGTGATCTCTTTGTCTTTTAGCAGATTGCTCAAAGCAGCAGATGTCATGCTGGCCTGTTTGCTAAGCCTGCACCCCAGGTGAGAAATATCACTGAGGGCCTTAGCTGCAGCTACCCAAGGTAATAATACTGAAGCCACAACCCTCCTGGATTTCTCCCCGTCATAAATTTTTGAATCACCATTTTATTGAATTCTGTATATTCGCTCTTTTGACATGCCAATTGATTCTGTTTCCTCCAATCTTTAATTACGGTGAAATTTGGGGTGAGGGAAGCAAGCCGGCCAAGGGAGCATGGCCCTCCTAGGAGGCAGGAAGGAATGGCCATGCCAAGCTTGATCTCTGCAGATAAGGAACTCTCCTTGGGGAAGCACCACAGGTTGGAATGAGGACCAAGATGGTGTTTTGGCAGCATAGTTGCACCAATTTCTCTCATAAACCTTGTTGATAGGTGTCACTCTGTGACTGTGGTCATAGGGGTTTTCAGGATGAGGCAAGAGACAAGAATGTTGACTCCATCTTCAGAAGGCTTGATTTATTATTTTATGACATATGTTACATTACAACTATACTGAAAAGAAATAGAAGGAAAAAGTTTCCTCAGAAGCTAGCTAAGCTAAGAATAGAATAGAAAAGAATAATAACAAAGCCAGCTCTCTTGGACTCGGTCCAAGATAGCTCAGTCCTTGATTGGCCATTAATTATAAACATTCAAGATGGCCCAATCAAAAATACACCTGTTGCATTCCACAGCAGCAGATAATCATTGTTTACATTCTTTTTCTGGGGCCTCAGCTTCCCAGAAGGGAAAATCCTAAAGAAAGGATTTTTAGTGAAAAAGATGTCTGTGACATCACTCTGTTTAAATAGCTGTAAGAGCTTCCTGCCAATCTTCTCTAATCAAAATGGACACATTGTGAAGTTAGGGAGGACCCCAACAGGTCCAATTCTCGGGGTTTCTCTGGTGCATGTGGTAGAGTCCTCATCCACCTGTCCCAGGTGTCCCCCGAGATGAGTCCCCTACCTGTGAGCAGGCCCTCATCTGCTCCAGTAGTAATTCCCACCAGGCACTTGGACAGAGGATCCTCCACACTGCCCATGGCCATGCAGGAACTGTCCTGTTGAAGGAACTTTGCAAGAGTGACCCAAATGTTTTGTTTGGGTTGTTGGATGACCCACACAGTAGTGGTCGTAGCGAGGATCACCCAAAACAGCCAAACATTGAGGTTTAGGGTTAGGGGCATTCTGATGCCTCTTCAGGTGGTGGGGCTGCGACCTTGAAGGGATAATCAGTAAATTTGCTGATGACACTAAACTGGGAGGAGCTCTCAACTGTCTGGAGGGCAGAGAGGCTCTGCAGAGACCTCCCAAATAGAGATGGGCAATCACCAATGGTGTGAGGTTTAGCAAGGGAAGGGTCAGATTCTGTCCTTGGGATGGGCACCCCTGGCTTGGTGTATGGACTGGGGAAGGAGAGGCTGGAGAGCAGCTGCACAGAGGGACCTGAGAGTCCTAGCCAAGGTCAAGTTGAACATGAATCAGCCGTTCCCTGGCAGTCTAAAGTGCCACCGTGTCTTGGGGGCAGCAACCCAGCATCAGCAGCCGGGCCAGGGAAGGGATTGTCACGCTCTGCAATGGGGTGTGGAGGCCCTAGAGCCTAGTGGGGAGAGGGCAACAGTGATCCCCGGGAGAGATGCACCTTGGGCTCTGGGCAATCCTCACAGCTCAGGGTGAGGAAAGAAACTTCCCCCACGGTGCTCTGCAGCACTATGCTAGTTTGTCCCAGTTCTGTCCTCCCCATTGGCCCATTGGCCTTTCCTTCCCCTTTTACCCTTATATGTTCATGTTCTAGGGAGTTCTCCCTTCCCTGTCTTCCCATTGGTTTGTGCAACCCTGCCCATCCACCCTGGAATTTCCTATTGGTCCCTTCCCTGTGTATCACCCCTGAGCCCTCAGACCACTGGATCCCTGATGCGCTTCTCCACCCCCTCTTTCCTTCTATTTATATCCTGGACCCTCCTTTGTCTTAGTCTTTGGTGCCTTTGGTGCCTGGACTCCTTCAGAGTTGGACCCTAATAAACCCTTGTTGGAACTCTGTGTGTTGGGAAGGATGAAAGTTTGACAAGAAAGTCTCACAGATACGTATGCTTAGTAGAAATATTTTTAAATGTGAAGTCTGATGAAGGAATAGAGTTGGAAGCAAGTTTTGATATAGAAGAAAAGAATTGTGAGCCAGTCTTACTGGATAACCAAGGAGGCAAAGGGTGTGTTGGTTGGAAGGGGTTTTTATGACTTAGAGCAAAGGATAAACAAGAAGATGATTTTACCAAGCAGAAAGATAGCACAGACAAACAAGTTAGCAAATGTTGCAAGTAGAAAAAAGGTCTCAGAATTTTCCAATACAAGAAAACTGAAAAACAACTTCTAGCTTAAACTGTAATGTACTAACTTTTAGTGATTGGAGAATAGTAATATGAATATGGTAATTATAGTAGTTATGATAGGCTATAGATAATATTTAAGGCATAGATTGGTTCTACTCTATTAAGATGCTAAACAAAGAAAAGTATATAATGCATTGTAACCAAAACCAAAGGGTCTCCAGGCCTGCCTGCAGCTGGAGCTGACAGCTGTAGGCACAGGCTCTGTTGCCCACGACCCTGGACTGCTGTAACCTCTTGGATGGAATAAACTGCATTTTGGAGAGCCGCCTGGAGTCCTGCATCCCTCATTTTGGCTCTTACACTGTGCCTGGACCCTCCCGTGTCTTCACTGCCAAGCTGCTCTGTCTGTGTGTGTTTGTGTTTCTGGGTGTGTGCTGGTGCCCTCGTGGCTCCTGCCCATCAGTGCAGGATGGTCTTGGGGAATGTTGCATCCACCACCACCATGGACTCCAAGAAGTGGCGCCCGAACAGGGACCTTCATCTCATACCCCTGAAGAGCGTCTCCAATGTCACTGCACCTTATGTCACCTTCAGGTCAGCCACTACCCCAAAGCAAGCTCTGAGTTTTATCGGGGCGCACTGAAGGGAGAGAGCAGCAACCCTCCCAGAATGACGGACTACAGGATGCTCTCCGTGACAGACCCCCACAAGATCCTTTGCTGACTCACCATTGTTTGAATATGTTATGGTCGGGGTCACCTGTGATGGTGTTCACAGGGGTCCGAGGAAGAGGGAAGAGACAAGAATCTGACTCCATGTTTCAGAAGGCTTGATTTATTATTTTATGATATATACTAATTAAAACTATACTAAATAGAAGAAAGGATTTCATCAGAAGGCTAGCTAAGAATAGAAAAGGAATGATAACAAGAGCTTGTGTCTCAGAGAGCCCGAGCCAGCTGACTGTGATTGGCCATTAATTAGAAACAACCACATGAGGCCAATCACAGATCCACCTGTAGCATTCCACAGCAGCAGATAATCATTGTTTACATTTTGTTTCTGAGGCCTTTCAGCTTCTCAGGAGGAAAAATCCTAAGGAAAGGATTTTTCATAAAATGTGTCTGTGACAGTCACCCTTTTATTTTGTTTTCTCATTTTAAATCTTGTAGGTGGGAAGACTGCAGAATGGGCACAAGATTCACCATTCTGCAGCGGGAGATTTATATCCCAAGTTAAATTAACCCTTGTTGCTTGGGGAATTAGTTGTTCAAAGGGGAATTTAAAAGCTTTTGTTAATTTTCTTTTCAAATATTTTGTGAATGTTATGAGGGAATCAGTTTTATCACTCGAATTTGGGATAATGTTGGGGTAAAGATAACTGTTGCACAAATGGAGGAAAATTTTAAGGTTGGGAACTTTTATCTTCTTTTTTGTTTTATTTATGATTCAGTTTAAAAATCAGGGGGAAGTTTGGAGAAGTTACACGTTTGGATCTCCAGTTGTCTCCCCATTTGCTGTGTTCCTCCCCTCACATCCCTGCTCCCTCATCCCCTAAGGAAACGTCGAATGATGGAACCTGCCAAGAGGCGTGGGAATGCCACAGCTTTCTGCCATCTCTCGACCTCTCCTGTCCTTCCCTCAGGATGGTGCTGGCCATGCCATCCTGAGCCCTAACCTAACCCTCCTTCCCATGCCATCTTACCCACTTCCCCTGCCCAGTTTTATTAGCCAGGATGGTGTTGGACTTGTGAGGAGACCCACCATCTTAGGCCAAGTGGCGCCAAATTTCGCCTTACCACTGCAAAATGGTGCCCAGGACCCTCCTTCTCCTTTTCCTGTTCCTGCTCCTACATCATTGGACTCCTCCCCTGTGATGCATTCCCCTCCACCCATCCTATCGATGGTCTTCCCTGCGTTGGGATGTAACACTGTGACAATTCCATGCCCTTCCTTCCTGGCTGCTTGTAAGGGGGACCTCAGGTGACTTCCCCAGCCATGGGAGGGGACAGAACAGGGTGTGGATGCCTCCCGTGCCCCTGTCACCCATGGGGGGAGTGGCAGTGATGGGGGACAGGGGGACAGGTGGCCTGGTCATGCCACCAGGGGTGCCAGGATGGGGCACAGGTGGCAATGGAGTTGCCACAAAGGGTGTGGTGACACAAGGGTACAGGTGGCTATGGAGATGCCACCATGGGTGTCATGACACGAGGGGACAGGAAGCCATGGAGGTGCCACCATGGGTGTGGTGACACCAGGGCACACATGGTTATGGACATGCCACCATTGGTACGGTGACACCAAGGGACAGGACGCCATGGATGTGCCACTATGGGTGTGGTGACACTAAGGGGCACATGGCCATGGAGGTGCCACCATGACCGTGAGAGTGCCATGGGGTGGCAATGCCGGTGGGTGTGGCAGTGTGACAGTGACAGGCCATGCACAGGGCCACCCCTGCAGCTGTGCCCAGCGCTGGCTCCCCAGGACCCCCCACCCCTTTTGGGGTCCCCTCTGGGGGTGACAGCAGTCCCAGTGCGCCACTTGTAGGTCTTCAGTCGGGCGGGGGGCTCAGGGGGAAGCCAGGGGGGCTTCCACCTCCATCAGCTGGGGAGGGGCAGGAGTAGAGTTTGGGGATTCAGGGGGTGAACTTGAGGGTGGTGAGATGGGGAGAGTAATTTTATGGGGTCCCGGGGCTGGATTTGGGGATGGTGGGATGGAGAGAGTAATTTTGGGGCTGGATTTGGGGTTGTGGGATGGAGGGTAGGGATGGGGGTAGTCGCTTTGGGGACTCCAGGGGCTGGATTTGGGCATGGTGGGGTGGGCATCCCCACCTTGGGGGTCCCCAGTATTTGGGGTTCCAAATCTAACCATCCAGGTGTCCCAATTTTTGGGGTGCCCAATCCAAGGGTCCCAATTTTTTGGGTTCTCCTACCTGTCTAGGGGGTCCCCACCCAGTGGGGACCTGTGCCAGCCCCTCACAGTCCCCACCCATGCCAGGGACAGGGTGACACGGTGACAGGCTGACAGGGGGACAGGCGCCCTGCTGTTAGCGTTCAAAACCACATAATCACGGAGCGATTATATGTGGTGCTTTTTATTTAAGAGCTCTGGGAATCAGGGTATTACCCAAATCTGATTCCGACCATACATCCGAGATGATCATGTTTTTATACTCTATTGTTATATAACTTTCATGTTAATTATTAAACTTATATCGTTCTATTGTATACATAGATTTCAGCTAAGCATAGCCCCCCTTTAAATTTCCAACACAGTTTCTCATGATTCTTCTTATGGTTATATAAAAATTATATTTAATTACTAAACAATCATCACATCTAACAATTATATCATTTATCATACTGCTTATGCAGGTGCAGTTGATCTGGAAAAACACAAAGTTTAACATTTTAGATTCTATCTTTAACTTTTTCCAGGGCTCCACTATCACTCCCACCCCCATGTGGGACCGGAGTTGTTTCTTTTGCGCGCCCGTCGCACTTCCCCTCCCTCCCCCACACCCTGGAGACCCCTCTGATTCTCCCTTTGTCATCCCCTCTGCAGGGAGGGTATTGGTGGCACCACAGGACTCCCTTTCTGGTACATCCCAGAAGTGGCACTTGCTCTTTTTGTCACCACCACCCGCCAGTTTGCCACCAGTGCCCCAAAGAGAGAGGGGTGACCCACATCCTACAGGAGGGGGGGTTGACCACATTTTGGCGTCTCCCTCACCACTTCCACCCCGCCGAGGATGCTGTGCGACCCTGCACTCCCCCACCCTCACCTCCTCCTCCTCCCCCTTTACCTGTGCCCCAGGAAGTGATGCTGCTGCTCCCACTGGGGACACACCGGTGACACCGAGGAGACACTGTGGGTCACCTCTCAAAGGGACTGCAGGGTCACAGTGGCTCCTTGAGTCCCCCTGATGTGACGCCTGGGGGGACTTGGATGCTGTGGTGACAATTTGAGGGGTGGGTGCTCATTCTGGGGTCTCCAGGGTGGGTCCCAAATCCCCTCCGATCACCACAAAGTTATCCCCCAGCCCGTGCCTCAGTTTCCCCCTTGCTCTGCAGGGGCCATGTGGAGCTGATGTTCTGGAATTGGGTTTATTTTGGGAGATTTTGGGTTGGGGGCTACTGGGATGGGCTGGTGGGACAGTGGTGTGGGACAGTAGTGTGGGCCAGGGTATGGCCAGGCTGGGGGGCTGCAGGGCCAGGGGCTGTTCAGACCAGTGTCCAGCTGGGATCCATGGTTCTGGTGTCCATCTGGACCAGGGTCCATCCAGAGTGGGATCCATGGTCTCGTGTCCATCTGGACCAGGGTCCAACCTCTCCTGCTCCCATCCATCCCATACTCTCCAGCCAGGGCCACTCCTCACTGCAGAGTGCACAAGACCCTCGGTCAGTGCCAAGATGACCCCAAACCCCGTCCCAGCAACCCCACCAGGCCACCCACCCCGAGCCCCAGTGCCACTGGTGTCCCCTGGAAGCCAGGCCAGCTCTGGAACTCCTGGAAAAGGAGATCCACAGTCCTGGACTGGGGACTCAAGGGCATCCAGGATGGTGAGCACTGAGTCCATGTGGTGTGGAGCGGCGGCTGGGGACACAACTGAGGACACACCTGAGGGGAAGGGGGTGAGGGGTTAAGCGGTAGGGAGAGGGTTGGAGGGCGGGATGCACCCAAAAATTTGCCAAAGTCAAAGGGGAGGATGCCCATAATTGGGAGGAAGGATGGAAATAGGGAAAGGATCCAAAATAGGGGGGAACCTATTTAGACCCTAAATAGGGGGGAAGTGACCCAAAAAAGCGAAAGGACCCAAAGGACAGAGAAAGGATCCAAAATAGGGAGAAGGGACGCAAAAGAGGGGGAAAGGATCCAAAACAGAGGGAAACATATCAAAGTGGGAGGAAAGGACCCAAAATCAGAAGACAAAGGGTGTCACGGGCACGAAGCTCTTCCCGCACACGGGGCGCTCACAAGGCTGCCCTTAGTGGTGGCTCTGTTGGTGTCTGGTCAAGGCAGACCTCCCTGAGAAGCTCTTCCCACACTCAGAACACTTGTAGGGCCTCTCCCCAGTGTGGACGCGCCGGTGGGTGACGAGATTGCAGTTGCGGGTGAAGCCCTTCCCGCAGTCAAGGCAGCGGAAGGGCCTCTCATCTGTGTGAAGCTGCTGGTGCAGAATGAGACTGGAGCTGATTGGAAACGTCTTCTTGCATTTATCGCACTCGAAGGGCCTCTCCCCAGTGTGGATCCTCTGGTGGCCAACCAGGTGGGACTTTGACATGAAGCTCTTCCCGCACTCCCCACACTCGAAGGGCCTCTCCCCGGTGTGGCTCCGCTGGTGGACAATCAGTTCAGACCTCGACCTCAAGCTCTTCCCACACTGCCCACACTTACACTCCCCACACTTGTATGGCCGTTCCAGCCCTGTGTGGATTCGCATGTGCCGGGTCAGGTGGCAGCTCTTGTGGAAGCTCTGCCCACACTCCTCACACTCATAGGGACGTTCCCCGGTGTGGCTTCTCTGGTGGATGGTCAGTTCAGAGTTCGTCCTGAAGCCCTTCCCACACTCTGCACACTCGTAGGGCCGTTCCCCTGTGTGGGTCCTCAGGTGGGCAGTCAGGGTGGAGTGCTGGGCGAAGCTCTTTCCACACTCAGGACACTCGTAGGGCCTCTCCCCACTGTGGATGCGCAGGTGGGTGACAAGGACAAACTTGTCCTTGAAGCTCTTTGCACAATGGGGGCAACAAAAGGGCCTCTCATCTCTGTGACTCCACTGATGCCTGACGAGACAGGAACTCATCTGAAACCTCTTCCTGCATTTATCACACTCGTAGGGCTGTTCCCCGGTGTGGTTTCTCTGGTGGATGGTCAGTTCAGAGTTCATCCTGAAGCTCTTCCCACACTCCCCACATATGTAGGGCCCTTCCCCAACGTGGATTCTCATGTGGCGGATCAGCTTGGATCTGAACTTGAAGCTCTTCCCACATTCTGAACACTTGTGGGGATTCTCCTCATCCTGGAGCTGCTCATGGACCCCCAGCTCCGAGCTCCGGCCGCCTCCCCAGCCCAGGGTGGGTCTTTCCTCCTTGGATCCCCGTGATCTGCATTTGCAGCCCCTCCTCAGGAGGGATCTCTGGGGCTTTTCCTCCCCATTGGATTCCTGTACTGTGGAGCCGCTCAAAATGGCCTCTTCCACGAGGCACTGCTGTGGGGATTTGCCCTCCCTGGTCTCCATCCTCAGCTTCTGCTCTGGGGGAGGAAGGACAAGGAGAGGATGGGATTTGCCTCTGTGCCACAGGGAAGGGCAAGGAGATCACCCCAGTGCAACCTCAGCAGGACAGCTTTGGCCACAGGGTTGTCCTGCAGCCAGGGGCCGTGCTGGGCTGGGAGATGGAGCAGGACAGAGGGGGAAAGGGGCACTGACTTCCTCCTCACCTGCCTGGGGCTCCCGGGACATCTTCCTCTTCCTCACGGCCTCCTGCATTGGGCCAAGTTTGGGAATGGGAAATCCTGGTGTGGAGGTGTAATATGTAATGTAAAGTAATTCATGTGTAGGGGGAAAATGTATAAAATAAATTATAAAATAAATTATAAAATTGTAAAATAAATTAAACATCACAGGAGCCTCTGACCATGGACAACCTAGAGACAGATTACCTCACTGAAGTTGTGAAACTCCTGGTGGCAGCAGGAAAAGAATGCCTCTTTATCAAATAAAAGAACGTGGCTGGTGCAGAGATGAGCTTCCCCTGGAACCACCCGGGAACACCCCAGGACCATCAATACTTGATAAGTATCATCAATAAAGATAATCAAAGTTGTCAAATGTGGGAATCCATAAAAATCAGAAGGTTTTAGGAAGGTGGTTAAATACAGGCCTCAGACAGCAGATTTGTGAACAGTGCTAAGGCAGCAGAAAAGTTTTCTAAACTGTAGGGAAGACATGGGAAATAGAACAATAAGAGCTGTGTAGATGGGCCTTCTAAGTTGCAACAAGTTTATTTAGTGTATATTTTAGAAGGTTAATTATGAATAGAGCTCTGTGCATTGTCTCTTATAAACGAGCCATTGTGATGGAGAAAGGCCGCTATTGTTTTAACCAGAATTACGTGTGCTTCAGATTATTGGATAGAACTACTGTCAATATGCTTTTGCTCTATATGATTGGCTGAGACTGAGATTGAGACTGTTTTATGGTATGTTGTAACACTAAGTTTCTTTGGCTTTCTGCCTGCTGGACCAGCGAGCTGTAGCATCTTTCCTCTCCATTGTCATAACAATGTAATGAGATTGATGCTGGAAAAATAAAAGCTCAAGACACTGTTTCCAGTAGCCCCCTCCTGTTCGTGTCTGTATATAAACTGCCAGTGTAACAGTCAAAAAAATACATCTGAATACATGAGTTCTCCTGACATGATCAGCACCCGCCACCGCCCAAGAAATAGGAATTGTCCAGCCCTGCACAGTAAAAAGAAACTTCATACTTATGCGGGGTGACAAGAAATCGGGACACCTCTGACTCGGGCAGAAAAAACTGTAAAAAACAGCCCCATCTGAGACGGCATTTGTGAACAGAGGGAGATCGGATGCGATAGAGGTCGGGTCCAGGTTCACCCAGAGCCGACCCTGGGCTTGACGCTCTCTTTGACTGTGGCTTTTAGAGGACCGTATTTCTGGTCGCAAAAATAAAATCTTTCCCATTTATAAATTTGGCTTTCTCGTTAATCATTTATAACAGGGGGAAAACAAGGTTGAGTACGTTGGGTTTGATGGTCCCGCTGCCCAAGTGCAGCTGGAGAAGTCAGCGCCCCTTTCAGCCTCGGGGGGCCCAGAGCCCGCTCATCCCCAGCCTCCCGCACCCCTCCAGGCAGACGGTTTGTCCCCCGGCTCCGGGATCGTCCCTCTGCGCTCTCCCTGCTCCGGGCTGTGGTAAATAGGTGTGATTCGTGCTGACAAAATTGAAACAGTAATCAATATTGATACAGTAATTAATATTTCGAAATAATAATAAAACAGTTAAAAGTTGTAATGCCAAGAAAGAAAGGGAGAGGAGGGGTTCCACATCCCCCCCTTCCCTGCAGATGTTCAAGGACAGGAAAAAGCAAGAGATAACAGTTACTAAAAATTAAGAGAAAGAAGGGAAAATCTGGTTGGGTCTCAGGAAAAAGCCAGCTATAAGAGATTTATTGCTTTGATACTTAAATGTAATAATATGTTACTTTTGGCTTACATCGTATGGCTTGGGGCACATGTGTAACCCAGGGGTGAGTTGAAGGACATCGAAGAAGAGGAGAGGTCTTCATCAAAAATGACCCCCAAAGACTTGTGCAACCACCAAAACGAGTGGTGGAGCATGCACGGTAAAGGTGATGAGGGCGGAGGTAGAAGCGTGATGAATCGAAAATGGGAAGAGATGGCATTGACACATGGCATATAAGGGGGGAATCTTCACTTGGCAAGTTTGTACGTGAGGTGGCAAGGGTGCAGAACCCTGCACTCTGTACCCTGCAGTTATCTTTTACTTATGCGCTATTATTGGAACCAAATTATCCCTTCTTTTAATCAAATTATATTGTCAATATTTCAAGTGTATCCAATTTTATATATTTTCTAAACTATTCAATTAAAATTGCTCCTACTTCGAATATTGTTTGGGTTTTTTGATGATGGGATAATTGGGCAAACATAACAGGGGCTCCCACGTTCCCCCCGGCTCTCCCGGGGATCCCCAAACCCGACATCCCCTCCTCCCTGCCGGTCCGGGGCGATCGCAAAGTGGGACCCCCCCCAAGATCCCTGCAGGGGCATTTCCGGCCCAGCTTTGGGGTCCTGCAAGACCCAAACATCCCCTGTCCCACAAAAAAATCCTCCCGGAGCGCCCCCCCCGCCCCCGCCGATGGATTTGGGGCTCCCCCTCCCCGCTCACCTGCGGGTTCCGGGGGGGCGATGCAGCCGGAGCCGGGGGAGCTGCAGCCGGAGCGTGCGGGCGGGGGAGTCCCGTGGTGTTGGGGATGCTCATCTTCCTTCTCTTGTTCCGGTCTCCCTCCTCTTCCTCCCGCTCCTCCTCCGTCCCAGCCCGGCCCGGGCAGTGCCGACACCCAGAAGCAGCCGCGCTCTGCCCTGGGCGGGTTCCGAAACAACTGCCCCAGGCGCGGCACTGGGAGCGATCCTGGGAGCACCGGGAGCGATCCTGAGAGCAGGGGGATGGAACTGGGAGCGCTTTCCCTGCCAGTGCCGCTCTTACTGGGAGCACTGGGAGGGAACTGGAAGCAAACAGCGCCCGGAGGCGGCTGCAGCCGGCGCTGGGCGGAACCACGATGGAATGCGTGGTTATGCAAATACAGGAGCCGTCGCGCGCTGGGATTGGTGGGTGGGAGCAGCGCGGGGTTTGCTCGGTTATGTGAGGGCCGGGAGAGGCTGGAGCGATGGCGGCGGCGTCCGGTGAGAGGGGACCGGCAGCGGGAATGGGGACAGGGAGCGGGAATGGGGACCGGGAATGGAAATGGGAACAGGGAGCGTGAATAGGACTGGAAATGCGGACAGGGAGCGGGAATGGGGACAGGGAGCAGGACTGGGGAAGGAGATAGGGACCAGGAATGGGAGCAGAGATGGGGACAGAGTCCACAAACGGAGACAAGGACCAAGGGGGAGAATATGGGAACGGGACGGGGAACATGGAAACAGCAACCGCAGGGAGAATATGGGCTGGAGATTGGTGCTCCAAAGTGTCCCAGTGAATCCCAGCAGGGGCTGTGAGCTCTGCAGCTGGGCCTCCCCTGCGCTGCTGCGGCCCAGGGCTCAAAGGCGGGAGCTGCAGCCTCGCTCCTGTCTCAAGAACAGGAGCCTGCTCCAGGCCCATGGCCCCTGCATGGCCCCAGCGTGAGGGAGGGCTCTGAGGCACAGCGGCTGCTGGCACGAGGGGCTGCTCCGGCCACCTGGGGGCCTCTGAGAAATGCCCAAAGCCTTGTGCTCTCTGCAGCTGGCCAAGGACAGCAGCAGGGCTGAACGGTTCGTGTGGCACAGCCAGCCCGAGCTCTGCAGCCCTCAGGGCCCCATGGGAGAGGCGGCCCTTAGGAATGGGACCGGGAATACGGGACTGGGACCAATACTGGGATCGGGCATGGATACAGGGACAGGAAATATGGGACTGGGGACAAGGACATGAATATGGACAGGGACCAGGACTAGGACCAGGAATATGGGAGAGGGACCTGGAATGGGACCAGGAATGGGAATATGGGAACGGGACAGGGAATACAGGAATGGAAATCTCAGAGGAGCATTGGGACCAGGAGTAGGAACAGGACAGGGAATGTGGGACAGAAACAGAAATTGAGACCGGGAGTGGGATTCACACTGGGATGGGAACACAACGTGTCCCAGAGCAGGGTGACATGGGAACGGGAGGGAGAGAGGGATCCTGCACAGGGGACACCGGGAACTGAGACGGGGGGACATGGGGACAGTCCTGGGCCAGGGGCTCCTTGATCAGCTGCCCCAGAACCTCCACCGGGGTCTCCCAGTGCAGCTGGAGCTGCTCGGCCTGGGGTGCCCAAAGGCCTGAGCAACCCCCAAGTCCCTCCCAGGAACCCTCAGCTCCCTCAAACCCAGCATCCCCCACATCCCCTGCAAGATTCCCCCATGTCCCCATCCTTGCCTTAGTTCAACATCTTTATTTTTACCCAGTTTTTGGGTTTTTTGAAAGGACAAAGAGAAATTAAAAGACAATCAAGGGTACAGGGAGCCAGGATGAATTGGAGCCCCCCAGGCAGTTGTCTTCCCAAAATGGATCACCAGCACCAAAGATCACCGGGGCTCTGCCCACCTCGGGTCACTGGGGATCATCCAGCGTGGACTGTCCCATGGGGGATGGAGCTGGAGCAGTGCACGGAGCTCTTCCCGCACTCAGGGCACTCACGGGGCTGCCCTTAGTGGTGCCTCCAGTGGTGTTGGGTCAAGGCTGAGCTCTGGCAGAAGCTCTTCCCACACTTGGGACACTCATGGGCCTGTGACATCACAGGGAGCGGAGATGGATGTCAGGCACCCACCAAAGCTGCTCTCTCACTCCCCTCCAGAGATGGAGAGGAGAGAGAAAATAGAATGAAATCTTCATGGGTTGAGTTAAGGACTGGGACAGATCACTCAGCAAATGCTATCGTGGGCAAAACAGTTCAAAATTAGAGACATTAATTGAATTTATTGCTATCAATCAGAGCAGGATAGTGAGAAGTAAAATAAAGCTTTAGAAACACCTTCTGCCCATCCTTCCCTCCCTGCTCTGCCTCTCCCCCAGTGGGTGCAGGCAGACAGGTATGGGGGTTCTGCTCAGTTCATTCCTGTTGTTTCTCCTGCTGCTCAAGGAGAGGAGTCATTCCCCTGCTGCACCATGGGGTCCCTCCTGGAGACACTTCTCCATGAACTTCTCCAAGGTGAGTTCATCTCAGGGGCAGCAGCTCTTCACAAACTGCTGCAGCGTGCCTCACTCTCCCATGGGCTCACATGGAAGGACCCTGCTCCATCATGGGCTCCTCTCTCCATGGGTTTGCAGGCCCCTGCCTGGTCCCTGCTCCAGCACAGGTTTGTCATGGGGTCACAGCCCCTGCTCAGGCACCCCCTGCTCCAGCACGGGCTCCTCCAGGTGCTGCAGGTTGTCCTGGGCTGACTATATGATGCTTTTATCCCCAGTCATCTCATTCTGTTCATGTTGAATAAAAATAAGTTTTGTACCTTTAAGAGTGTTACAGAGAGTGAAGGGGGGAAGAGAAGAAGCGCGCAGTTTGTTTTCAGACACTGCACTCACTCCTCCACATTCCTGCTCCTGGACTGTGTTGTCTGTGGACGGACAGACAGCAGGACAGAGCTCTTCTTTTGCTTTTTAGTTAGTGTTAGCTAGCTGAGGCAAAGAAGTTCCCTGGACTTTTTTTTCCCTTTTTTCTTTGGACCTCTTGAAACTGCTCTGGACTGAACACCCAGGAGAGCACCAGCAGCTGCAGCTGTGGCCCACCGGGCCTGGCCTGGCCTGCAACAATTCCAGCACCAGAGGGACCGATCAGAGACTGAGTGAGCTGCTGCTTGAACCCGGGGTTTTCTCAGTTTGTCATCTCTTTTAGAGTGGCAAGGGGTCTCATTGTTTTGATACTGTTTTGGTCTTATTGTTTAATGAACAGTTTTTTTCCACCTTTCTCCAAGGAGGTATTTTTTCCTCCCAGACCAGTTGGGGGGGAGGGGCCGATTGGATCTGCTTTTCCCACCGGAGCTCCTTTGGGGGATTCTTCCCCAAATTTGCTCTAAACCTGGACACAGGTGCATCTCTGCTCTCCGTGCCCTCCATGGGCTGCAGGGGCCCAGCTGCCTCCCCAGGGGCTGCCCCAGGGAATCTCAGGGCAATCAGCTCCAGCCCCTGGAGCAGCTCCTGCCCCTTGTCCTGCCCTGCCCTGGGGTGTGCAGAGTTGTTCCTCTCTCACATGTTCTCACCCTGGTCACAGCTACAACTACATGATAACTGATTTTCATAAATCTCTTATCCAAAGGTGTTACCACCATTTCTAACGGGCTCAACCTTGGCCAGCGGCTGGTCTGTCCTGGAGCTGCCTGGAATTGCCTTTTTGGGACATGGAGAAGCAGCTGCTTCCATCATCCTCTCACAGAAGGTGCTCCTAGAGCCACCTCTTACCAAACCTGGCCATGCAAACCTAGTATAAGTGTGATAGGATTTTATTACCATTATTCATTATTATTGCTATTTTGGCTACTTTTGCTCTTAATATTACAGTTATTACTAGTATTTTTTAATCTTTTTGACTCTATATTAAGAGTGTCTTTAGTAGAACTTGAAGCAAGAGTTCTTAATTGCAAGTAGAAGTTATCATTTTTCCAGCCTCTTGCCCTGCCCTGTTCTGTGTCATTGCTGTGTGTGAAGCTGCTGCTGCCAGAGCTCCCCATTTCCCTGGTTTGGGAAATTCGATGGCATTGCTCTCATGTCAGAAAGAGAGGGCTCATTCCAATCAAATGCATTGCCAGAACTCTTCTAGTCCCAGTATTGAAACCTTGTTTTGTAATGTTGCTGACTTTCTCAGCACCTGTTAATATTTGTGATTTTATGACAAAATGTTCTGGTATGGGATTTTGCAAGATTCTGTAATCAGTGTTCAGTTCTGCTCTTGGATTTCTTAATGGTGTGTCAGAACTGAATGCAGCATTTTGGGTGGGAAGCCTTCAGTCGGAGCTAGGATTGTCTCAGCAGCAGCTGGTTTTGCACATGTAAGCAGAGATAACAAAGATTCCATGAACTGAATATTCAGCCTTGCGGAAGAATCCACAGTGCCTGGGTGGCACCGGAGCTGGGGGAGCCTCTGCAGCCTGCGGGGTCGGACATCCCGATAAGGGGGACCCCGGGAGCCTGGAACGTGGAGCCTGGATTGGGGGGACCCTCTGCAGCCTGGAGATGTTGGGACCATGGACAAGAGAGACCCATGGGTACCCCGGGGCCCTGAAACGGGGACCCCACACAGCTGGTACCCCTGGAGCCCCTCTGACACCCATCTGGGAGCCCAGGGAAGGGAACCTCTGGGATTGCCAGGAGCCCCTGCAGCCCAGAGAGAGGGGACGCAAATACACACTGGAGGTGTAGAAGGCCAGGCAGGAGGGACCCCTGAACCCCAAAGTGGAGAGACCAGAGCGGGGGAACTCCTGGGTGAATGGTTGTTTGGCGAATCCTGGTGGTTTGGGTTTTTATGAGGGTGGCTGAACCTTGGTGGTCTGGAGGTTTTTATGGACACCAGATACCTGGTGACTTCTGGAGATGGAATTGGGCAGGAGGAACACCCAAGGCAACACACTCACACCTTGTGAAAGAAAAGGAATTTCAGTTCCCAGTTTGACCTGATGGAGGAGGAGACCATGAGGAAGATGAAGATGCCCTGGCAGTCCCAGGCAGGTGAGGAAGAAGTTAGTGCCCCTTTCCCCCTCTCTCCTGCTCCATCTCCCAGCCCAGCAGGACAACCCTACTGCCAACGCTGTCCTGCCAGAACTGGATTGGAGAAATCTCTTTCCCTGTAATAAATTTCCTTCCTTCCTTCCTTCCTTCCTTCCTTCCTTCCTTCCTTCCTTCCTTCCTTCCTTCCTTCCTTCCTTCCTTCCTTCCTTCCTTCCTTCCTTCCTTCCTTCCTTCCTTCCTTCCTTCCTTCCGCCACTTCCGCCACTTCCGCCACTTCCTTCCGCCACTTCCTTCCTTCCGCCACTTCCTTCCTTCCGCCACTTCCTTCCTTCCGCCATTTCCTTCCTTCCGCCACTTCCTTCCGCCACTTCCTTCCTTCCGCCACTTCCTTCCTTCCGCCACTTCCTTCCTTCCTTCTGCCCTTTCCTTCCGTCACTTCCTTCCGCCACTTCCTTCCTTCCGCCACTTCCCTCCTTCCTTCCCTCCTTCCTTCCGCCACTTCCTTCCTTTTTCTTGTTCCTTTCTTTCCTTGTCCTTCCTCCCCCATACAAGGAGCTGAGGATGGAGACCAGGGAGGACAAATCCCCACAGCAGAACCTCATGGAAGAGGCTGTTCTGAGAGGCTTGACAGTGCAGGAATTCAATGGGGACAAAAAGCCCTGGAGATCCCACATGAAGAGGGGCTGCAAACCCAGCCCAGGAAGCCGTGAGGAGGAAAGACCCACCCTGTGCTGGGAAAGCAGCCGGAGATCCAGATGCAGCTTGGAGCCGGTGGTTCCTGAGCACCTTCATGGCAGGGAGAAGCCCTACAAGTGCTTGGAATGTGGGAAGAGCTTCAGGCAGTGCTCCAGCCTCCTCACCCACCTTTGCATGCACCTGGCTGGGACCCCCTTTGAGCAGGGCCAGATTTGAGCCAGAATATTGGGAGTCCCAGAGCCAGCCTGGTGAGTGCACCCAGCACATCCCCCACTGACCCGGAGCTGCTGCAAGTCCAGAACAGCCAGAGCAGGGCTGAGCTGGGGGAGCCAGAGGCTGGGGGGATCCACAGCAATAGGGGTTATCTGTGGGGCTGGGATGGGAGCTGTCTTCCTGCTCCTCACCATCCTGTGCTTCCCAGAGCCCAGTCACTCCCAGTATGATCCCTGTTGCCCTCAGCATGGCTCCAACTGCTCCCTGTTGCTTCCAGGGTGATACCAGTGGCCTCCAGTATAGTCCCAGTCACTCCCTGTATGATCCCAGTCTCTTCCACCAGGGTCCCAGTCATGCCCAGTTGCCCTCAGTGTAGACCCAGTCACTCCCACTTGCTTCCAGTTGCCTCCAGCATGGTCCCTGTTGTCTCCAGCATGGTCCCTGTTGTTCCCAGTGTGGTCTCTGTCACTCCCAATAGGGTTACAGACACTCCCAGTATATCCCAGTTGCCTTCAGCATGCTCGGAGTCATTCCCAGTCACTCCCAGTATGATCTCCGTATGATCCCAGGAGAGCCCAGTCACTTCCAGTAGGAGCTCATGGAGCAAAGCTCATGGAACACCTGGAGGACCCAGCCAGAGGAGGGTCCCTCCAAGTTCTCTGGCTGCAGGAAGAGCCCCAAGAAGCAGAGGTCCCCCCAGAGCCACCACCCCAAGTAGGAGGTGGTGACAGCTCTGCAGCCTGGTGCTCGGGACCACCAGGGGGGTCTCCAGATGGACCCCCGAGCAAGTGGCTCACACAGCCCCTCCTCCTGTGCCCAAAACCCCACCCTTGGCATCCCTCATCCCTCCCTGCAGTCCCCTCTCCAACATCTGCAGGCCTCTGGGAAGAGCCCAAAGGGATGGAAGTGCCTAATACGGTGATGAAGTGCCTGAGCTGCTCCCAGCTGTGGATGTTGCTGTGCACAGACCTCCCCTGGTCAGTGCCATGGGGGGCAGGGAAAAGATTTAGGTGATCCTGAGGGGATTGGAAGGGGCTTTTGGTGGCTCTTGGGGGCATTTCTGATGCTGGGAGGGTGTAGGGGGCTTTTGAGGGGCCTGTGGGGGAGTTTTGGGAGTTCTGGAAGGGCTGTGCAGCTTGGAAAGAATTTGAGTGGGTCTTTGGAGGGGTGGAAAAGAGTTTTGATGATCTTGGGGCCATTTCTGTTGCATGGAGTGGTTTGGGGAGTGAGCAGAGATCTGTGGGGTGGTTTGAGGGGGCTGGGAGGGGGTTTTTTAGGCAGTCATGACCCCCCAGGCCCCCAGAGCTGCCACCAGACCCTGCCCACAAGGTGCTGCTGGGGGACAGGGGCTCCATGTAGGGGTTTGTCTTCCTGGCACCCTGGGAGTGAGGGGGGATCCCCCTGGGCCGTGTGTGACCCTCCCATCCTGGTGTCACCCCCTTGTCCCTCCCCACAGGGCTCCTGCCCCAGCTCCTGCTCCCCCAGGAGGGAATTTGGGGAGGGGGCACAGGGAGTGCACAGCCTCCACCAGGGGATGACCCCGGCCCAGCCCCTTTGTTCAGCACCAAGCTGGGCTGGGGCCGCAGGAGGAAGAGGCTGATGGGAAGCAGATCCTGCAGCTGGCACAGTGCTTGGGGTCAGGGCAAGGTCCTGCCCTGCACACCTGGCTCACGTGTGACTCTGCCCCGGGACATTCCCATCCCCACGGATCCCATCCCCAAAATCTCACTCCTGGGATCCCTCATCCGTCTCTGCAGTCCCTGCTCCAACACCTCCAGGCCTTTGGGAAGGGCCCTGATGCTGACAGAACTTAGATCAAAGTTACAAAGTGATGATGTTGCTTGAGTTCTATCAGTATAACCTGATAGATCTGTATAACCTGGTATCAATAGAACCTAAATCATGACTTTTTATATATCTAGATAAATATACCTAGATAACTGTTGTGGTGTGCTGTATTGTCCCATTTTGGCCTTCCAGGTCACTTTCCCAGGTGTGCCAATACCTCTCTCCCTTCCCCCTTGCCCCCATGCTGAGTGAGTCCTGTCACTCAGACCTAACATTCCAGCAAGGCGTCGTGTGGTTGGTCAAGTTCAAAAGATGCCCCTATGCCCAGAGGTCATTGGCCTGTCTGGGTGTCATCTTCCCCTGAGACCCTGCCCCTCTCACCTGGTTGGTGGCTCACCTGTACCTCCCCTCCCCCTGTCCCTGAGCTTAAAAAGGTGATCAGACCATGCGGTCATTGTTCTGTTGGAGCAGGTCCTCACGTTCAGACCTCTGTAACTATGGAATAAACCTCTGGACATTAAACCCTCCAGCAGAATCCTCTCCTTTTTCTCTTCACCATCGCCTGAAGCTATCCTCCTGAGGTAACGGGGTCCCTTACAAGCCTGGACTTGTTCAGTGCCCAGCTGCAACCACCAGCAAGCTAAGGTATCTCTGGGGTGACACACCGCAGTTGCTGCCTTTGGCCCAGCAGCGAGGGTCAGACTGGCCCAGGCTCAATCTAACTGATAATATTGGGAGCCACTTTTTTCCAATATTTGGCGTCCCTGGGTGGGCTCAACCGTTGCTGGTCTCCGCTGCTGCCCAGGGTACTGCTGTGCTGATGGGACAGGCGCAGGGCTGGCAACGGCGACACGCTGGGGTGGTCTTGGCAGCTGCCTTGGTCTGGTGTCTTCAGTCACACTCATCAGAGCCACTTTCCTGTTACAGACTAGAAGCATGTCCTTTAACGTAGGGGTAGGTTCGAGAGGAAGGCTCAGGATTGCCGCTTGACACTGTTCATTTGCATTTGTAAATGCCATTTCTTCTAAAATTGCTTCCCTAGCATTATCTTTTTTAACTTGTATTTCAATAGCTCTAGTTAACCTTTCTACAAATTTCAAAAAAGGCTCTGATGGTAGCTGTTTAATTTTACTATAGGGCTCAAAAGGCCCCTCAGGTTGTAGGGAAAAGAATGCTTTTTCAGCTGCTTCTTTTACTTTCTCGAGAGTTTCTGCAGGAATTGCAGTAGCTTGGATTGAGGGAGAAGACCATTGGCCCTCACCACAGAGGTGCTCAATGGTGATAGGGTTACCACTGTTGTCTTTGGCTGTGTTTGGATCAGAATGCAAGCCTGGGAGAGCATCATTAAGCAGTTGTTTCCATGCTATTTCCCATAATTTAAATTCCGTGGAGGTCATGAGACAGGAGAAAAGCTGTTTTAAATCATGTGGAATCACTACAGTCCTACTCAATTCAGAATTTAAAAGGCCACGGAAATATGGACTGTGTGGACCATATTCTTTATGAGATTTACAGATCTCTTTAATCAATTGTCATCCAAAAGAACTCCAATTAGCAGTTGGAGCTGCTCCCCCCTGAGCTGCAGGCTGAAAGGTAACAGGAGCCAGTGACAACATGGGACTATGCGTTGAATCTGCTGTTCTCTGCTCTGTATCCCTTGAATTGGAAGCATTGGGATCACAGATACAGGTTTGGGGGATGGCAGTGGGTGTGTCCCCACCGTGGGAACCCGGGGAGGGGGCAGGGACGCAACGGGGACAGGGGGCGGGGACAGGGGGCCGGCAAGGGGCGGGGAAACCGTGGGAACAAGGGGCGGGGTCAAGGGGCAAGCAGGGGGCGGGGACACCTGGTGACATCACGTCAGCAGACGCCCCCTGGGAGGAGTAGAGGGGCGGAGCTGAGGGTACTGCAGGAAAGGGAGGGGGGAAGGTGTCACGAGGAACAGGAGGAGAGGGGGATGGGGCTGGAGTTTTGGGATGCTTAAGGGGATTTTGGGAAGAAGACCAGGTTTGGGAAGATGCCACGTGGCATCCACCATCTTGTGGACCCCCTAGGGGCTGGGGGCCATTTTGGTTATCACTGCTCTCAGGAAGGCTAACACGTGCTGTGGGTTTCAGAGGAGGGGACACAAGGGATTGGGAAAGATTCCACGCAGGCTGGCCAGGGCCTTGTGGACAGGGCAACTCAGGCATTTCAACAGAATTTGGGCGTCGACTTCCCAATGAGTTTGATCTGTTTAAAATACTAAGTTTTGGGGAAAGAGGTTTAGGGGTTTTAGAACTAGGAGAGGGAGAAACAGGGAGAGTAGAGGTACATGGCTTTACATTTGGCTTTTTCTCCATTTCCTTTTGTTTGAGCAATGCTGTACGAATTTGTAAACTCCAAAACACAAATTTAGCTGAGGGGGCATTGCCAGATTGTCCTAAGGTTATCAATTCATTTCCAACTTTATCCCAGAATTGAATATTGTGGATTTCTTCAGGGGAGATTTGTGGGAAGTGGAGGAAAAGCCATCTTACAAACTGTTTCAATTTTCCTTTAGAGAACTTAACATTACCACTGTCCAAAATGCTTACAATATTATAATACACTCCTTTTTGTACAATGCTGAGTTTCAAACCCATGTTAGATGTAAAAAGCAAAGTACTAAATCCCGCCTGACCAAAAACAAAGCCAAAATCAGCTACCGATTTCTAAAAAAACCACAGATGGAAAGGGATAACGAGCCGACAAAAGCTTCACAATGCAGCTGTATATACTGCTTTTAAAATTCCCGGGCAGCAGCAGCAGGGCACGCCCTGCCAAGCTGAGGCAGAAACAAAGCCTCCCCCACCGTGGAATGCAGCCCCCCGCGGAGCAGAGAGAGCAGCCACGCCACGTGGCAAGCCGAAACCGGGGCCCCCCGCGCCGCGTGTGCAGAGAACCCCCCCTTCCCCCACAGAGAGAGAGAGAGGGAGGGATCCCCCGCGGCAAGAGAGCCGAGAACCCCCCCTCCCCCGCACAGAGAGAGAGAAAGAGAGGGATCCCCCGCGGCAAGAGAGCCGAGAGCCCCCCCTCCCCCGCACAGAGAGAGAGAGAAAGATCTCCCGGCCACGTGGAGAGAGCCGAGCTTGCAGAGCCAAAAGGAAGAGAGAGAGAGCTCCCGCACGAATTCCAAAAGACAGCAAAACACGCGGCAGAAAGCTAATAGCTAGAAATCAATGAATTCCCGTCTGTGGGGCTGCGCAGCCAAAAATGCAAATGCAAAAAGGAACAGAACTCACGGCAGAGTCTGTTTTTGAGATCCTGCCCTACCGAGAGCAGAGATACTCACCCAAAATGGAAGCTGTAGCTGGCTGGGTACAGGCAGGTCTCTTCACCGGAACAGGACCTCTCTTGGGTGAGAGAGGCTACCCTGTCCTCCCTCTGGAAAATCTGCTCACCAGAAAGGAGCTGGGCTTTCCAGAGGCGCCGAACAGTCCACGAAACTTCTTCTGGGAATATTCCCAAAGTCTCTAGCCGAGGGCCTTGCAACCAAAGCCCCTTTCAGCTGGATGCACAGCTGCTAGAAGCTTCTCCAAGGTACTACAGGTCTGTCTTGGGCTGCAGAGTCGCTTTGCCCGCCTCAGGGACGCCAAATATTGGAAAAAAGTGGCTCCCAATATTATCAGTTAGATTGAGCCTGGGCCAGTCTGACCCTCGCTGCTGGGCCAAAGGCAGCAACTGCGGCGTGTCACCCCAGAGATACCTTAGCTTGCTGGTGGTTGCAGCTGGGCACTGAACAAGTCCAGGCTTGTAAGGGACCCCGTTACCTCAGGAGGATAGCTTCAGGCGATGGTGAAGAGAAAAAGGAGAGGATTCTGCTGGAGGGTTTAATGTCCAGAGGTTTATTCCGTAGTTACAGAGGTCTGAACGTGAGGACCTGCTCCAACAGAACAATGACCGCATGGTCTGATCACCTTTTTAAGCTCAGGGACAGGGGGAGGGGAGGTACAGGTGAGCCACCAACCAGGTGAGAGGGGCAGGGTCTCAGGGGAAGATGACACCCAGACAGGCCAATGACCTCTGGGCATAGGGGCATCTTTTGAACTTGACCAACCACACGACGCCTTGCTGGAATGTTAGGTCTGAGTGACAGGACTCACTCAGCATGGGGGCAAGGGGGAAGGGAGAGAGGTATTGGCACACCTGGGAAAGTGACCTGGAAGGCCAAAATGGGACAATACAGCACACCACAACAGATAACCTGAATCATACATTTTTTGTGCCTATATAACCTGATATAAATAGCTTTCTACAATGCAATAGCTTGTATATGGTTAACTAGTTGCTTAATGCTCAATAGACAGAAAAAAGAAGAAAAAAACCTCACCAGGTGGAGAGCTTCAGAGATAGATAGGGATAGTACTAATGAGAAATTGTGCAAAGCCAATGAGCCTCAAAACAAAGAATTTAGGCTGGTTAGGACCAGACACACCAAGGAACACCATAGCTGCACATGCTCCAAAGACAAAGTTGAAACTTTCAGATGCAAAGAAGGCCTTGGAAGCCTTTCCTAAAATGCCCCCCCTGCAAAACCAGGACAATCACAGACTCCTGACAGACCCCAAATTAGGAAAGTGCAAGTGCAGTGCAGAAGAACTGTCTAATAACCATGAGATCATACGATGTAAATGAGTTCTGGCAGGTAGGTGATGATGTTGTAGTGACACAGTGACACTGAGCAACACCTACTGTATGAATATACCACAGCACGTGACATCTAAAAACACTGCTTCATGGGGATTTATTTCCAGCTTATATTTCGGGCATCAGCCCAAAGGGATGGAATTTCCTACCCAGGGTCCCCACCAAGCCCAAGTGTGGATTTGCAGCCCACAATTTTCACAGTTTGCCTCTCCTTTTCCCCACATTGGATTTCCCCCATCCCCATCAGATGGGAGCAGCTAAGAGCCCCACACTGCCCATCCCGGCCTCTCCCAGCTCAATCCCTGCTCCTGTGACTTCTAGAGATGGGCTTGGGCAGGAGGAATCCCCAGCTCTCACACCTTGTTTTCATCCCCAAACCAGGATTTGCCATTCCCAAACTTGGCCCAATGCAGGAGGCCGTGAGGAAGAGGAAGATGTCCCGGGAGCCCCAGGCAGGTGAGGAGGAAGTCAGTGCCCCTTTCCCCCTCTGTCCTGCTCCATCTCCCAGCCCAGCACGGCCCCTGGCTGCAGGACAACCCTGCTGCCAAAGATGTCCTGCTGGGGATGCACTGGGGGGATCTCCTTGCCCTTCCCTGTGGCACGGAGGCAAATCCCATCCTCTCCTTGTCCTTCCTTCCCCAGACCAGGAGCTGAGGATGGAGACCAGGGAGGACAAATCCCCACAGCAGAACCTTGTGGAAGAGCCTGTTTTGAGCGGCTCCACAGCACAGGAATCCAATGGGGAGGAAAAGCCCCGGACATCGGGCACAAGGAGAGGCTGCAGACACAGATCACAGGGATCTGAGGGGGAAAGACCCACCCGAGGCTTGGGAGGCGGCCGGAGCTCAGAGCTGGGAGCAACTTCAAGATGAGGAGAAGCCCCACAAGTGCTTGGAATGTGGGAAGAGCTTCAGCCAGGGCTTCAATCTCCTCACCCACCTTTGGGTGCACACGGGGGAGCGGCATTGGGAGTGTAGGGAATATGGCAAGAGGTACAGGCACAGCTCCCACCTCTACCACCAGCGAGTGCACACCACAGAACAGCCCTACACGTGCTTGGAATGTGGGAAGAGCTTCAGTGTTCGATCCACTCTGACCTCCCACCAGAAGGTCCATACTGGGGAACAGCCCCACGAGTGTTCCGAGTGTGGGAAAAAGGCTCGGAGCAGTTTGGATCTCCTCAAGCACAGCACACCAGTGTCCCGAGTGTGGGAATACCTTCAGGCACAGCTGTAGCTCGACCCAACACAAACAGAGCCACCACTAAGAGAAGCCCTGAGAGTGCCCTGAGTGCGGGAAGAGTTTCCTGTGCTGCTCCAGCTCCAAGCCCCATGGGAGGATCCACGCTGGATGGTCCCCAGTGACCCCCGGTGGGCAGAGCCCGGTGATCCATGTTGGGAAGGCACCTGCCTGCGGGCTCCACATCCTCCTGGGTCCCCATGGCCTGGGTTTTCTTTTCATTTCTCTTTGTCCCTTCAAAACACCCAAAACTGGAGTAAAAAAATAAAGACATTGAATGGAGACATTGATGGGAACATGGGGGGATCTTCCAAGAGATGTGGGGAATGCTGGGTCCAAGGGATTTGAGGGTTCCTGGGAGGGATTTGGGGGTTGCTCAGGGCTTTGGGCACTCCAGGCTGAGTGGCTCCAGCTGTGCTGGGAGGCCCTGGTCGCGGTTCTGGGGCAGCTGATCAAGGCCCCCCTGCCCTGGGACTGTTCCCATCTCCCCCATCCTGGTTCCCAAAGTTCCCTGTGCAGGATGCCCCTCTCCCTGCTGTCACCCTCCTTTCCTCTGGCCCATTCCCATGTCACCCCACTCTTAGGCCCATTCTGCTTCCATCCCAGTCTGCATCCCATCCCCAGTCTCATTCCCTGTCCCTGTCCTGTACTGTCTGGTTGTATTGCACTAAGTTGTTTCTTTAGTTATAGTTCTGCACTGGCTGGTCTTGTTATTTTGCAGGGAATAGTTGATGTTGTATCACATGATTTGTCCCGCACACAGCCCTCTCCCCCAAATCCCCGGTGCTGCTCTTGCCCTGGGTTACTCCTCCCCTCAGCCCTCCCATTAGTTGTATCCCATTGGCCGTGGCCTCTCTCCTCCGCCCCCCTTTCCCTGGGTTTAAAATCACCCGCGATCAGACACTTGATCTCTTTTCCCCTCTTGGACCTGCCTGGAGTGATTCCACAGTTAAGGTGGGATTTTTGGTCCCGAGGAGAAGAGCACCTCCCGTCCTTTACTTTGGTCCTTGTGAGATAGTGAGGCCTGGGGTCCAGAGATGCCGAACCAGACCCCACAAAGGCCCTGGGTCAACCTTACATTGCCGTTCCCATATTCCAAATCCCATAATCCCCCGTCCTGTTCCCGTATTCCCGATCCTACTACTGGTCCCGCATTTCCATTTCAGTATTCCCTGTCTCACTCCCATATTCCCATTCCCACTCTCACTCCTCTATTCCTGTTCCCAATCCCAATCCCATCTTCCTAATCCCTGTCCCATATTCTCTGTCTGGTTCCTGTTTCCATATTCCCTGTCCCATGCGAATATTCTCGTTCCCAGTCCCATTCCAGGTCCCTCTCCCATTTTCTCATTCCCATTCCCAGTCCCTGTCCCCATTCCTGTCCCTGATCCCATTTCCGGTTGCAGTCCCAATATCTTGGTCCTTGTTCTGGTCCTTGTCCCTGTCTCCTATTTCCAGTCTCATTCCTGGTTCTATTCCCAGTCCCTGTCCCCATTCCTGGCCCTGTTCCCAATCCCGGTCCTGTCCTGGTCCCATTCCTGAGGGCTGCAGAGCTCGGGCTGGCTGTGCCACACGAACCGTTCAGCCCTGCTGCTGTCCTTGGCCAGCTGCAGAGAGCACAAGGCTTTGGGCATTTCTCAGAGGCCCCCAGGTGGCCGGAGCAGCCCCTCGTGCCAGCAGCCGCTGTGCCTCAGAGCCCTCCCTCACGCTGGGGCCATGCAGGGGCCATGGGCCTGGAGGAGGCTCCTGTTCTTGAGACAGGAGCGAGGCTGCAGCTCCCGCCTTTGGGCCCTGGGCCGCAGCAGCGCAGGGGAGGCCCAGCTGCAGAGCTCACAGCCCCTGCTGGGATTCACTGGGACACTTTGGAGCACCAATCTCCAGCCCATATTCTCCCTGCGGTTGCTGTTTCCATGTTCCCCGTCCCGTTCCCTCCTTGGTCCCTGTCTCCATTTGCGGACCCTGTCCCCATCTCTGCTCCCATTCCTGGTCCCTATTTCCCTTCCCCGGTCCCATTCCCGGCCCCCATTCTCGGCTCCTGTCCCCATTCCCGGTGCCATTTCTGGTCCCTGCCCGCATTCCCGGTGCCATTCCCGGTCGCCATTCCCAGTCTCTGTCCCTAGTCCCGGTGCCCTTCCCCGGTCCCATTCTCGGTCCCTATCTCCATTCTTGGTCCCATTCCCGCTCCCTGTCCCCATTCCCGCTGCCGGTCCCCTCTCACCGGACGCCGCCGCCATCGCTCCGGCTCCCTCGGCCCTCACACAACCGAGCAAACCCCGCGCTGCTCCCGCCCACCAATCCCAGCGCGCGATCGCTCTCGTATTTGCATAACCACCCCATGCGCTTTGGCCCCGCCCAGCGCCGGCTGCAGCCGCCTCCGGGCGCTGTTTGCTCCCAGTTCCCTCCCAGTGTTTCCAGTAAGAGCGGCACTGGCAGGGAAAGCGCTCCCAGTTCCATCCCCCTGCTCTCAGGATCGCTCCCGGTGCTCCCAGGATCACTCCCAGTGCCGCGCGGGGCGGTGTTATTTCGGAACGCGCGCCCAGGACAGAGCGCGGCTGCTTTTGGGGGTCGGCACTGCCCGGGCCGGGGTGGGAGCCGAGGAGGAGCGGGAGGAAGAGGAGGGACAGAGGACGAGGAGGAAGAGGAGGAGCGGAAGGAAGAGGAGCGGCAGAACCACGTTGGTTACCCCGCCGCCTTCTCCCGCCGCTCGGGCCGAAGCTCCCCCGGCTCCTGCTGCATCGCCCCCTCCAGCAGCCGTAGGTGAGCGGGATGGGGGAGCTCGCACCAGATCCATCGGGGGGGGGTCTCCAGGGGGGGGGGTTTCGTGAGGCAGGGGATGTTTGACTCTTGCAGGACCCCAAACCCGAACCGTAAATTTCCCGTGGAGAGAGCTTGGGCGATCTCACGTTCGCCTGGTACCGGCGGGCACGGGGGCGGTCTCGGGCTGGGGGATGCCCGGGAGAGCCGGGGAGAGCTCGGGAGCTCCGGAGCGGGGAGAGCGCAGAGGGGCGATCCCGGAGCTGGGGGACAAACCGGCTGCCTGGAGGGGTGCGGGAGGCTGGGGATGAGCGGGCTCCGGGCCTCCTGAGGCTGAAAGGGGCGCTGACTTCTCCAGCTACACTTGGGCAGCGGGACCATCAAACCCAACGCGCTTAGCCATGGTTTTCCCCCAAACCAGGATTTCCCATTCCCAAAACTTGGCCCGATGCAGGTGGAGGAGGCTGTGAGGAAGAGGAAGATGTCCCGAGAGCTTAATGGAGGTGAGGAGGAAGTCAGTGCCCCTTTCCCCCTCTGTCCTGCTCCATCTCCCAGCCGAGCATGGCCCCCGGCTGCAGGACAACCCTGTGGCCAAAGCTGTCCTGCTGGGGACGCACTGGGGGGATCTCCTTGCCCTTCCCTGTGGCACGGAGGCAAATCCCATCCTCTCCTTGTCCTTCCTCTCCCATACAAGGAGCTGAGGATGGAGACCAGGGAGGACAAATCCCCACAGCAGAACCTCGTGGAAGAGGCTGTTTTGAGTAGCTCCACAGTACAGGAATCCAATGGAGAGGAAAAGTCATGGAGAACCCACACGAGGAGGGGCTGCAAACGCAGATCTCGGGGATCTGAGGAGGAAAGGCCTACCCAGGGCAGGGGAGGCAGCCAGAGCTCGGAGCTGGGGGTCAATGAAGAGCTTCAGGATGGGGAGAAGCCCCACAAGTGCTCGGAATGTGGGAAGAGCTTCAGCAAGAGATCCAACCTGGTCCGCCACTGGAGAATCCACACAGAGGTGCGGCCATATGAGTGTCCCGAGTGTGGGAAGAACTTCAGCAAGCGCTGCAACCTGAACTACCACCAGCGGATCCACACTGGAGAGAGACCCTACGAGTGTGATAAATGCAGGAAGAGGTTTCAGAGCAGTTCTCATCTCCTCCAGCACCAGCCGATTCACTCAGATGAGAGGCCCTTCCGCTGCCCTGACTGCAGGAAGGGCTTCAATGACAATTCCACCCTCATCAGGCACCGCCGCATCCACACCGGAGAGAGGCCTGGGGCGAGGCCGTACGAGTGTGATCAATGCTCGAAGGCGTTTAAGACCAGCTCCCATCTCCTGCTGCACCTGCGCACTCACACAGATGAGAGGCCCTTCCGCTGCCCCGACTGCGGGAAGGGCTTCCAGCGCAACACCCACCTCACCAGCCACCGGCGCATCCACACCGGGGAGACGCCCTATGAGTGTCCCGAGTGTGGGAAGAGATTCCGGCAAAGCTCAGCCGTGACCTACCATCAATGGAGGCACCACTAAGGGCAGCCCTGTGAGTGCCCTGAGTGCAGGAAGAGCTTCCTGTGCTGCTCCAGCTCCATCCCCTATGGAAGATCCACCCTGGATGATCCCCAGTGATCCCCAGTGATCCGTGGTGCCACTGATCCCTGTTGGGAAGACACCTGGCTGGAGGGCTCCACATTCTCCTGGCTCCCTGTGGGTACCTGCACACATCCATGGACCAACATCCAAAATCCATTTTGTAGAGCTGATTTGTCCACTCCTGACCCCAGAAAAAAATAACTTTTTGCCTCTTCTGGTGGCCTTAACAACACTGGATAGCCTTGGAGGTCTTCTCCAACATAAATCCATTGTTTTAATTCTCTCTGGCCCACAGATATCTTCCACAGCCCAATTTGGAGGAACTGGGGCAAAACCCTAATTTTCCAATTTTCAAAACAGTTGGGTGGCAACCCCTCCAAAAAAGGTTCTTCCCACCCACCAAGCACATGGATGTTCTGCCAGCAGGAATATATAAATAGTTTGTTTTTTTTTTTTTTTGCCTTAAAACAAAAAGGTTTCTGTTCATTCCTTTCAAAGCCCTGAAACTGGGGTAGAAATAAAGGCGTTGAACTAAGGCGTGCATGGGGACATGTGGGGGACAATGGCATGTGTAGGGCCATGGGGGGACATGGACATAGACAGGACCATGTGGGACATGGCGGAACACAGACATGGATGGGAACATGGCAAACATGCATGGGGACATGAACTGGGACAGCGTCAATTCCGCCACCACAGTGCCACCAGCACCTTCATCTGGGCCATGGCAAAGCGCTGCCTGATGCAGTTCCTGCCACCACATCCCCACTGTCACCACCGCGGTGTCCCAGCTGAATGTCACCACCCATCAGGGCAGGGTGGGGACATTGTTCACCTGGTGACAAGTGTCACGGAAGCAAGTGACAGCCACCAGGGTGTCCCAGGGCCACCGCACTCAGGGGGCCTCAACTGCCCATGGGGACAGGGGAAAAGGTCAGTGTCACCTGGCAGGTCGGGTTGCCCTGCACTGGGTGTCACCAGAGGCGTTCTGGTGGCAGCATCCACACAGATGTGGCAACATTGTCCCCTGATGTTTGTCATGGTTGCATCGTGTCCCCTCCCCTCTGTATGTCCCTATCCCCCACCATGGCTCCCTGTCACCCCTCTGTGTGTCCCCGTCCTGTGCCATGTGTCCCTGTCACCCCTCTGTGTGTCCTCGTCCTGTCCTGTGTGTCTCTGTCACCCCTCTGTGTGTCCTCGTCCTGTCCCGTGTGTCCCTGTCTCCCCTCTTTGTATACCCATCCTGTCCTGTGTGTCCCTGTCCCCTTCTGTGTGTCCCTGTCCCTCCCGCTATGTCCCTGTCCCCACCCCTGGTGGGGCTGAAGTCCCCAAGGTCTTGGGGTTGTGTCCTGCAGGGTCTCTTTGTGTCCTGCGGGGTGTCCCCATGTCCCTCAGGATGTTCCCATGGCTGCTCCTGGCACTGAGTGTCTGCGCCCACCCTGGCACTGGCAGAGTCATGCCACGGCACCTGTGACACCCCACGACATCTCATGACACCCTTTGATTTTGAGTCCTTCCCCCTCCATTTTGGGTCCATTCCCCGTGCTATGGGTCACACTTTAAACCACCCCAGAACCCCCCAAAATTCCTCACCCATGATGTCCACGCATCCCCCTGGAAGTCCCCCCAGGCTCTCGGCCACGGAACTGTTACTGGTGACACTGAGCCACAGGATCCACAGGCTGTCCCCAAGGGTGGCCCCTCCAGTGGCCCCTGCTGCAACAGGGCCCTCATGGTGGCCAGGACTGCAACCCCAAACATCAGTCAGTGACCCTGAAAATTCATCAGGGATCCCAAAACTTCACCAGGGATTCCAAAACTCCATTAGAGAGCCCTGGCCCCATCGTGACAGGTTCTGCATGCTGACTGGTACTGCGACCCCAAAAATCCATCACAGATCCCAAAACCTCCCAAAATTCATCAGGGATCTCAAAAATCCATCAGGGATCCCGAAATCCCCTGCTGGGGACAATCCTGATGTGTCCCTTAAGGAGTTGAGGACACCCCCAGGATGTCCACCTGTTGAAGTGTGCTTTCTTTATTTGGCAGGTTCTCTGTGTAATTTGTGGTTTTGCAACCCCTCTGTATTGTCCTCCCTGTTATTCAGTTTAGTTCTGTTTGTTACCCAGCTACTCCCTGCCAAGTTTCAAACCTCCACCCCTTCCCAGCTCTTAACCCCTCCTGCCCCTCCTGCCCCTACCTTTGCCCCAGACCCTTCCTTACTCCTCCTTCCATTAAATGTCAATCCCTGCCCGAACCTGCCCTCCCCTTTAGAAACTTCCCCGTCAGTTTGATGTCCTTCGAAACCCCATTGGTTTACTCAAGCTGTTCTCCTCCCTTGAAGTCCTTTATTGATTTACACATTGTATTCCCTGCCTTGTGTTCCACCCCCAGTTCCCCCGATTAGCTAGAGATTTTATCCTCCCTGACACCCCCCCGTTTATAAGTTGTTGTCTGCCCTCTGTTCAGGGTCCTGGGATCCTGGACTTGCATTGCTTCTCAGCCCGCAGGGCAGGTTTTGCCCCCGAGCAAGGCAGCACAGGCCGGATAGCTCAGTCCCTGCTGGGGACAGAGAGCCCAAATACCCAGGCTGCTCGAAGCCATGGCTACCTTAAGCAAGCTTAGTTGATATCAGCTCTTTAGTGATTATCAGCTCTCTTGGAATTCCAGCTCCTTGCTTGCTAAGGTGCCTGGCAGGCTATTGGGGGAAGCAGACGAGAGAGGAGAAGAAAGGTCCTGGCGTTCCACAGCGATGGTTTTATTGGGGGGTGTGTGAAGGGTTCCAGCGAGGCTCTTCTGCCAAATGGGCTAAACCAGCCCCTTTTTATAGGGTACAAAGGGATCCAAAAGGGAATCAAAATGGTAACTGGGGACATTCCGAATAATCTGCTAGGGATGGATGTCCTCGCAGGAAGGCAGTGGGAAGACACTGAGGGTTTTCTGTGGTCTTTTGGCACTCCACCACTTAACATTAGGCTGATTCAGACTGCACCCGCACTGCCTTACAGTAAAACAATCAATGTGAAACAATATCCTTTGCCTTCTGGAGCTAGGGAAGGCATCAAACCGGTTATTCAAGATTTGCATGACCAAGGAATAATAATTAACACACACTCCCCTTATAATTCACCCGTGTGGCCAGTCCAAAAGCCCAACGGGACGTGGAGGCTCACGATTGATTATCGTAGGCTCAATGCCAACACTGACCCCTGACTGCAGCAGTGCCAAATTTAGCTGAATTAATAACATCAGTACAAGAAAAAGCTCACACAATCATGGCAACGATAGATGTCAAAGACATGTTCTTCATGATACCTATACAGCCAGAGGACATGGACCACATTGCATTCACATGGCAGGGACAACAGTACACATTCACTAGACTCCCTCAGGGATACAAACACTCTCCAACTCTAGCACACAATGCTTTAGCTAAGGAATTAGAAAAAATACCTAAAACTGACACTGTAGCTATTTACCAATACATTGATGACATTTTGGTAGGAGGAGAGGAAATTAAGGAGGTGGGGGATCTCCAGCAGAATATAATCTCTCATCTGGAGAACCTAGATTCAAAGATTCCCCCAGAGAAAATCCAAAAGCCTTCTCAGAAAGTAAAATTTCTGGGAATTTGGTGGCGATCCGGAAGCACATGTATCCCACCTGACACTTTAACTTCTTTAGAGCAGATGAAAATGCCTGAAAACAAAAAGGATCTCCAGCAAGCCTTAGGACTGTTAGTATTCTGGAGGAAACATATCCCAGATTTCTCAATCATTGCTAGGCCCCTTTACAATTTACTAAGGAAAGAAGTCAAATGGGATTGGACTCCTTCTCAGGAGGAAGCATTACAATTACTGATTTTTGAAGGCACTGCACATCAGGCATTGGGGCCCATTCATCCTAAAGACCCTTTATCCAAGTGGACTGGGGATTTGCCTCCTCAGGGCTATCAATACACATTTGGCAGCGAGGTCCTGAGGGTCCAACAGGGCCTGGCAGCTTCTTTTCTTGTGGTTTTAAAGATGCTGAAAAAAGATACACTGTTTGGGAAAAGGGATCGTTTGTTGTTAGCTTAGCTCTTATTGAAGTAGAAAAAATCACACGGCAGCAAGCGATCATATTGAGAGGTCCCTTCAAGGTAATTAAAGCTGTCATAAATGGGACCCCTCCACCTGATGGCACAGCCCAAAAGTCATCAGTCAGGAAACGGTATGCTCAAATAGAGTGCTATTCCAATAGCTTTCCTGTCACAGAAGGTGCTGCAAAATTCTTGGCAATACAAGACACTGAGAGCCCGGACACCAGCCAAGACAAACCTGCTTCTGTAATAAAAGTAGCACCACCCTTCTCGTCTGAGTTAGCAGCAACCTGTTGGCTTACAGATGCTTCTTCAAAGTGGGAAGGAAAGACTTGGAAATATAAGGTGGCTGCCTTACATATTTCATCTGGTGAAAAAATTATCACAGAAGGGGAGGGCAGCGCCCAGGTTGGAGAACTCGTAGCTCTCTGGAGTGTTTTCCAACGTGAGGCACAGAACACTTCTCCTGTTTACATCTACACTGATTCATATGCAGTATACAAAGGCTGCACTGAGTGGCTCCCTTTCTGGCAACAGAACGGCTGGGAAGTTAACAGAATCCCAGTGTGGCAGAAAGATAAATGGCAAGAAATCCTAGAAATCACCAGTAAAGGAAACTTTCTGGTTGGTTGGGTAGCTTCTCACCAAAGAGATGGGAATCAAGCAGGAGAATGGAACAACAGAGTTGATGAACTAGCAAGGCTTAGCCCCCTGAAAAAGGAAACTATCTCAGAGGATTGGAATCAACTGTTAGAATGGTTACATGTAAAAAGACAGAACACAGATGCAAAAGATCTGTACCAGGAAGCACACACCCACAGCTGGCCAGTTACCTGTGAAATGTGTAAAAAACATGCATGCGAACAGTGCCACAAGTGACTGGAAAGGCATCCTTTAGAGGATGACCCTCTGCAGCTGAGGAAAGGTAAAGGCTTGTGGGAAGCGTGGCAGGTAGATTATATTGGTCCTTTTAAGAAGTCAGGAGGTAAGCATTTTGTGTTAGTAGGAGTGGAAATTGTATCTGGATTGGTACAAGCTGATGCTTTTAAAAGGGCCACAGGAGATAATACAGTTAAAGCTTTGCAGAGGTGGTTTGGAACTTTTCCAAAGCCGCAAGAAATTCAGTCTGACAACGGGTCTCACTTTACTGCTAAAGTGGTACAGGATTGGGCCAGAACTGAAGGCATAAAGTGGACCTTTCATACTCCTTACTACCCTCAGGCTAATGGGATTGTGGAAAGGACAAATGGCCTTTTGAAGTGGTTCCTTAAGGCACAGAAAGAAAACTGGGACTGTTGACTGTGGGAGGCTGTTAAGGGGGTAAATGGCAGGTGGGGGCTGAACGACTGCCCCAAAGTCACTGCTTTTTACCGTACACCTCCAAGCATCATCCCTTTGCTGGAGGGTCCTGACAATCCAAATAATCCATCACATTACCCTGGACAACCTGTCTTAGTGACCTCCCCACCATGGGCGAGGTACCACTTGTGCTGAAAACCCCTCTGAACAAACATGCATGGGTAGCCTCTGATGCTCTTGGAAAAGAGCACCGCATACATACACGCTGGATAATCCCTTCATTTTAAACTCCTTTCTGCCTCTCAGTGGCAGGACTTTTTGTTGTTTTTGCTTTTACAGGAGAATCCCGAGGGACGTGAGAATCATCCGAAACATGATAGCCTTGCTAATACTTTTCTGCATATTACCACAATTTCATGGACAACCCCCTGGTGAGCAGCTGTGGCCCAAAGCCACCATTCAGCACACCAATGTTCTTGGATCCTATCCCAAGGGTCATTTCCCGAGCCTGGCAACCCTAGTACTGCATGACTCCAAGGTGTACCGCCCGAATGAGTGGAGATGGGACCAGAACAAATTGATCAGAACCCTGATGGGAACGGTTGGTGAGTCAATTGTGGTAGAAAGGTGGAAGGAACTCTCCATGAAAAGGCCACCTCCATCATAATTGCTGGAAATTTTATGGAAACAGGTGGAAGGAATCATCTGGACATCCCTTCAGCAAAATTATGTCCCACGAAGAAATGGGGAAGTTCCAAAATAAAAAGTCCCCTCGCTCTGCGTTGTCGCCAGGAACATATTGGTAGTTATGCTTTAGGTCCCAAAACTAACCATGTTGCAATTACAAGAGGTTGTAATGATGAATCACTTGATTGCTGGTACAGTTTTACTTTGGTCAAACCTACTTACGTGACATGTTGTTGGCAGAATGACACAGCTAGTCCATTCGGATTAAGAGGCTTGGTTTACACATTTAAGATAAACACTGTACCAAAACCCACACCAAGTGCTGTAATTACGCTCTCTCAAATGCAAGGTGTGAAGCCCTTTTCTAATACATCTCAAAGGGCAGACACTGCAAGGCCTGCACTGAGCACGGTAAACACGGCAATCACACCCCAATTGGCAGAGGCAACAAAAAGCCCCTTTACATGGCCCTGGTCTCAAGCCTTCCTGCAATTTACCGGATCTATGGGATATGTCACGGGTCTAAACTTACTAAAAGTAGTTACACATGAAGACAAGTTGTATACTACATGAGAATGGGAGAAACAGAAAACCTGGCAGCTTCAAGGAGTAGTGGGAGAACAAATTAGCATTGGGTGTTGAACGGTTAATGGGTCTGACTATAGCAAAGCAATTGCAATCAGTGTTTCCACAGATCAGGAAAACAAACAGGAGCAAGTCTGTACGCACCCAAGCATTTGAGACTGCTGGCACAGTTTTACATTAACTCACACTGCGGAGGTAGTTTGCCTCTGGTCCAAGGATACTCAAGACCTTTCTTTTAAATTTGTAATAAATGCTGAAACCTACTTTACCACTGTCACTACTTCACCCGTACCACCGGTCATACTCATCCCAAGAATTTTCAAGATTGGACCTTATATAATCAGGAAAACTGGCCAACAACAAATATTGTTCAATCCAGCATGGTCTCCCAAACAGGTCAAATTGCTAATGCAGAGCAATGTTTCAGATATTCAGCCAGCTTGTTCTCCATTTCTGCAAACTTTTTTTGAAGGTTGGACCACTTGGCTTCGGAAATGAAGCTCTTTTAAAATTAGAACACCAAGGGACGTGACCAGCGTTGTGGGTACAGGAT
Organism: Melospiza melodia melodia; assembly: GCF_035770615.1. Lineage (NCBI taxonomy): Eukaryota > Metazoa > Chordata > Aves > Passeriformes > Passerellidae > Melospiza > Melospiza melodia. Next base: position 13,319,393 of record NC_086210.1, on the reverse strand, counting down.
TGGGAATTCTGAATAGCATTGATTCTGAAGTACTAATGAACAAATTGGCTGCTACAACTAGAGATCTGACCAAATTACAGCAACCACTGAGGTCATCTCTGTTACCCTTGGGAACACACCAGTGGCTGCTGTCAAACATTTTGCCAAATTGGGAAAGAGTGAATGTGAATGATCACAAATTGGTGATTGATTCACTTGGTGCTACACAAAACAGTGTTTCCTTAGCCCTCAGCTGTATCCAGGCACAATTATGGATGCAGTCAGTCTCTGCTTCAATTATAAGAGAAGGCGAGGAAGGCACTTTCCCCACAGAAATTCAGAAAATAATCTGGGACAGTGCCACTGAGTTTGAAAGAGAATTCCAATCCTGGTGGAATCTGGTGAACTTTACTTATGATCCCATTTCAAACACAGCCACTGCTTTTGTTTAAACCATACGCAATGCTTCTGTACATTTGGTCTTCCCTGTTCTTGCATTAGGATTAAACCATGACGGAGCTGTTCTCTATCCCACAGAACATAGGGGATGGGCCCGTCAGGTCAATGACGAATGGCAAACTGTTAATCTGGAATCTTGTATTGTCCGAGAACAACAAGGGTTCATCTGTGAAAGCAATGTAATCGTAGCTCAGGATATCTGTTTAGACACAGAGCAAAACATCTGTCATTTTGAGATTTGTCCTAATGAGGCTACTGAAACAGTTCTTATATACATAGGCAATGGATGTGCATGCTTTAGAACCATTTGTGATTTTGTGTTTGTAAGAAGATGTTGTGGTAGACACAAAGAACCACTCAAACTTTTGTGCTTGTAACTTTACTAAGATTATAGGATGTGATTTCTCTTATGAAGCTCCAGTTACCTCTCACTACCTATTGCAATCCAACTACACACTGATTCACAAGCTGATGTCCACTCCTATCGGAATGAACCTTACCCTGGTGAGACAACTGCTGCTCCATCAGGAGCTGGTTGAAATTCTTGAGAACAAATACACCAGGTTATGGAGAGGGTAAAGCAAGATGCTGAGCATAGGTGGTGGGATACTGTCTTTGGGTGGTCACCTACAGCCACAGATGTCCTGAACAGTGTGTGCCACCCAATTGTTGTTCTTTTGATTCTAATTACACTTGGTTATAACTTGTCAGCAGCCCTATTCGTTATGAAATGGAACACGATGAAAAGGCTAAGGAGATTGATGTCTGTAGCCAATGCACACCGCTTAGCCGATGTCCTCTACACTATAGATGCCCCCAAAACATTTGACACAAAACAATTACGAATTGAGCATATGTGCTTTAGAGCAATTTTTGATTCTCAAGTATGATTTACAGAAGGTTATTTTGATCTTTAGTAGATTATTTTAGAAAATAATTTTTAAAAGACAATGCTTATATTATGATTTGTTTGTTGTTTTTGTTTTGAAAATTTGTGATTTGTTTCAACCATTTTTTGAAATTGTTATACAAATGATATTGCTTTAATTAATTAGCCTTTTTTTGAAATTATTATAATTAGCCATTTTTGAAATTGTTATTAAAGAATAACCATGTGTGAAAATTGCTATGATAATCAATATTAATTATGTTTGCTTACTGCTTCTCTTTCCCCTATCTTTTTCTTTTCTTTTCCCTCTCTCTTCTTTTTATCCTCCTCTTTTCTGTCATCCCTTTTTTTTCCGGGTTATGCTACCAACATGCAATGAGTTCCGAAGATTCATCAACGACACTCCAGAGTTCTGCTGATGAAGATCCCTCAAGACAATCGTGAGTCACGGGGTCGTGTGAGATTCTGTCCGAAATGTCCTTCATTTTTGCCTCACAATTGTCATGAAGAAAAGACAACCGAAAAGTTAAAAACTGTTGAGCCAGTGGGAAGGGGAGGTCAGGTGCTTCTCAGATCACTGTTTCCACAGGTGTTGTTTGCAGAACACGCCATGCTGAACTTTGTGGAGAGCTTTGTCAAAGAGTGGCTTGAGGAGAGAGGACACAGCCGAATTAATTTGGTAAAGATGTCCTAACTAGGGCAGAGGCCTTTTTGCAGGCAGGGTGTCTGTTGAGAAGGTAGCTGAATAGAGAATGGAAAAGTACAAGACCGTGGCTAATTCCAAATCTTGCAGGTGCAAGACAATGTGTCCTTGGGCCTAATGGAGTATGATAAAGAAATGGACAGCGAGGCGTGAGAAGTAGAGAACGTAGGCCCAAAGGAATGTGGATGAGTTAATGGTATAGTTTAACCAATAGATTGCTTGGCTTACAGAATATTCATAAGCTTATTATTTGCTGTATAAGTGTTTGATGCTTTCTTTAATAAACTGAACCTGAGATGAACCATCTGGTGTCCTGGTCTCCTTCCTACAACAAATGGTGACCTCGAACGTTGACACTCTAGTCTCGCACTAAAGAAAAAGAGGGAGGACGCGCCACGGTCGAGGAAGTTGGATTTGGGTCCTGAGCAGCCAGGACGGTGCCAGAATTTTGAGGAGCACCCTCGGGGTTCACATCGGTGACCTGAGCCATACGTGCTGCCGGAAGCCTGGAGAGCTGCAAAGAGCGCGCTTACGAATAGGTATGGATAGGCAAGGAGCATACGAACTGTTCGCCGTATATTTAGAAGGGCGAGGGGTGAAGGGGATAGATTTAAAAAAGGAGCTGCCAGGGTTGCTAGCCTACGGTTATGTTAGGGGGGTTTTCCTTAATCCACATACGGTTCATGAATTTGCTGAAAGGAGAAAGTTTGGGGATATACTGTGGGAGGCGGTGTTAGAAGATGATAAAACAGCAAAGAAATTGGGCAAGCTATGGCGGGTGGTACACAACGCACTGCTTCAACATGTTTCTGAGCGTAAGGCGGCAGAAAGGGCGACAGAAGCTCATAAGAGAAATATAGGGTATGGTCGTGAGGATGATCCTCTCGCGCCTTCAGTAAACAAGGTGTTAATACCGATAGGTTCACAACAGTGTGGTATGGAGGATCCTGTTACAGGCGCGGGGGGGCCGTCTGCACCTCCTCTGTCGGAGGAGGAGGACGAGCTGGAGGATAGAGGGGGACATGAGTTGAGCCCGCTGCCCCCCGTGGAGAGCGCGAGCCGAGCCTGCCACGTCCCAGCAGAGAGAGCGAGCTAAGCCTGCCGCCCCCCCGCAGGGAACGCAGGCTAAGCCTGCTGCCCCCCCACAGGGAACACGAGCCGAGCCTGCCGCCTCCCTGCAGAGAGCGCGAGCTGAGCCTGCCGCCTCCCTGCAGAGAGCGCGAGCCGAGCCTGCCACCTCCCCCACCCGAACGGCCTGCGCGTAGGCGCCAACAGCGCAAAACTCTCGGAGAGTCAGATCCTATCCCAGGGGCACTCAGTGACCTATGGAGGGAGATGACCAAACAAAGGAGAGAGGCGTGGGCTGCTCTGGCAAAAGAGGCAATGCAAATGGGGGATGATGAGGCAATGGAGGCCGCTTCTGCTTTTGCCTGTCCGGTTACATACACACCACAGTATGATGCTCAGGGGAACCACAGACAGAATCTGGCGGAGTACACTCCTTTAGACTGGAAGTTGTCATCCCAATTGTGGTCCACGGTTAGTCAGTTCGGGGTGAAAAGCGAACCTGTTAGGCAGATGCTGGATTATCTCTTTAATACGCAAATTTTGTGCCCGAATGATTTGAGGGGAATAGTGCAGCTAATATTTACTCAGCATCAGCAATTGTTGTTTAATGCGCATTGGCAAGCTTTGGTTAATGAGTCGGTTGCGACACAGCGAGCTCAGGGGGACCCGTTGCATGGAGTGACGGTGGATGAGCTCATGGGCTTAGAGGCATATTTGCGCACAGAGGCACAGTTGATATCAGGAGCAGATAAGCTTAGAGAAGCCATGTGGTTGGTACATGTGGCCATAGAAAGGGTTAAAGAGCCAGGAGGGCTGCCAGCGTACATGGGCATAAAACAAGGTAGAGAGGAATCATTTGGGAGTTTTATTGACAAAGCAGCTGTGGCTATAGACCGGGCTGGAGTTGCAGAGTACATGAAGGGGGCACTATTGAAGCAGTGTGACTTACAGAATTGCAATCCGGCCATGCAAAGGGTGCTAGCCACTCTGGGAGCAAGTTGGACCATTGAGGAAGCGCTAGAGCGAATGGCATTACAGCCAACAGCCTCACAAGCATTCTTAGTGGAAGCAATAAAGGAATTAGGAGTATGGCTGCAAAAGCAAGCAGAATCCACCCAAAATCAGGTGTTAGCCACTCTTGCTCCTCTCCGAAACGGCTCAATGGCAGTCACGCAGGGAGGCTCCGGATTACATCTTAAGTGCTACCGATGCGGCGATAGGGGACACACGTGCCGAGGATGCAGAGTGCCCGGTGTATGGTGCCAAAGCTGCCAATCCAGCTCCCACAACACTATGGCTTGCTGGCGCCGATCGGGAAACGGTCGGCGGAGCGTGACTGCCGGCCGCGCCCAGACACAAGTGTCCGCCGTGACTGTCAATGAGCCCGTGGAACATGCCCATTTTTGTGATCAAGAAGAAGTCAGGGAAATACTGCCTGGTACACGATCTACGAGCCATGAATGACCAGATGGAACCGATGGGGGCCTTGCAACCTGGTCTTCCGAACCCAGCCATGATCCCTTAAGATTGGCCACTTCTAATCATCGATTAAAGGATTGTTTTTTTACTATTGGGCTGCATCCCGATGATATGAAGAGGTTTGCCTTTACCCTACTGGCAATAAATTGTGGGGAACCAGACAAAAGATTTGAGTGGACGACACTTCCACAGGGGATGCGCAACTCCCCCACGTTGTGCCAGCTTTATGTTGACGCTGCATTACAGCCATTATGTCAGCAGTGGCCAGCTACCATAATATATCATTACATGGGTGATATTTTGTTTGCGCAGCAACAGCCATTTTCCCCTTTGCAGGTTGACAGCATCAGAGACACTCTTGCAGCATCTTCACTTGTTATTGCTACAGAGAAAATTCAGACCACGAAACCATGGAAGTATTTGGGATGGACTCTAATGGACCAAACAGTGGTACCCCAAAAATTAGAACTGCACTTGGACATTAAGGCTTTACATGATGCTCAAAAGTTGCTAGGAGACTTACAGTGGCTAAAACCCATTGCGGGAATACCAAATCACTTGTTGGAAACCCTACAACCCTTGCTAAAGGGCACTGACCCCACTACCCCTGTGTGCCTCAGTAAGGAACACCATATCACCCTACAGCAAATCAGTAATTGTGTACAACAAGGATATGTGTCTCGTCGACAACTAGATTGCCCTATTGACCTCACCATTTGGAATAGTCCTTGTCACCTACTTGGCGCTGTCTCCCAATATGAGAACAAAACGGGGGAGATACGGGTATTGGAATGGCTGTCACCACCATTACAACATAAAAGAACAATATTTTCAAAAATTGAACAATTGGCTGCATTGATTAAAAAAGGCCGTCTCAGAATTACTGAAGTGGACGGTCGAGAACCTGCCACCATTAGGCTACCCATGGAAAAAGAGACGCTGGACTGGTACCTGGTTAATTCAGTGGACTTACAGGAAGCATTATTGACATCATCTGCAAAGGTGGAGACAAGCAAGTTAGTGCCCAGGGTCCTGCAATGGATGACAGAATGGGACTGGATCACTCGGCCGCTGAGAAGAGAGCGACCCATAGAAGGAGCCACCACAGCCTTCACAGACGCAGGGAAGAAATCGAGACGTGCTGCTGTCACTTGGCAAGAAGAAGGACAATAGAAGCATCAACTTCTTACAGCAGACCCTGCAGACAGCCTACAAACCTTAGAATTGTTAGCAGTAGTATGGGCAATGTCCAACCTGCATGAGCCCTTGAATGTGGTCACAGACTCCATGTATGTCGCTGGAGTAGCCAGACGTATAGAAGGAGCAGCAATTAAGGAAATGAATAACAAGCGGCTGTACGAGTTACTGGTTCAATTAAGGAAAGCTCTTGGGAAAGAAGTGCAGTGTACTCTGTAATCCATATCAGGAGCCATAAGTGGTCCGAGGGCCCAGGAGAAGGAAATGAGCATGCAGATAAATCGGTTACCTTACCCATTGATAACTCTTGTCCTGTTGATAAGCAGACATTGGCAAGAGAAGCCCAAAGTAGATATCATCAAAATGCAAAAGGGTTGGCGAGGAACTTTGATCTGGGCTTATCAGAAGCCAAGCCATGTCAGGGCTTGTCCAATATGCAGTTATCATAATGGAGGAATAGGTCTGGGCTGCAGAGTTAACCCTCGAGGTTTAGAAATTAATGAGAAATGGCAAATGGATGTTACGCATGTAGCTAGGTTTGGTAGGCTCAAATATGTGCATGTTACTATCGATACATATAGCCACTACATATGGGCTACAGCTCAGGGAGGAGAGAAAGCGATACATGTGATCAGGCACCTACTGAGCTGCTTTGCTGTCATGGGAGTCCCAAAAGGTATCAAAACGGATAATGGTCCAGCTTACACAAGTGCTAGGATCCGAAAGTTTTTGGACCAATGGTCTGTCAAGCATGTGACAGGTATTCCACATTCCCCCACAGGACAGGCGATAGTAGAAAGAGCAAATGGTACCCTCAAACAATATATCGACAAACACCAGGATGTAAAGGACCCACAAGCATGCCTGACTAAGGTTTTGTATGTGATCAATCATTTATGTGTTTTTGGGGAGGATGATGCCCCCCCTGCAGTTAAACATCACCCTAGATCAAGTCAGGAAACTATTAAGGAAACAGAGGTCTGGGTGAAGTATAAGAACCCAAGCACAGGGATATGGGAAAAGCCCGCAAAAGTGCTATACTGGGGTCGGGGATATCTTTGTGTTTCCTCACCAACAGGGTCTTTGTGGGTGCCTGCCAAGTCGACTAAACCTGTCTTTAATGCAGCATCTGGTGGACAATCTTACGGAGGGGGACAAGGAGCATCTGAAGAAGAAGCTGCCGCTGATCTTACAACCCTTACTGCTGCAACTGAGAGGACACTCGAAAGCAGTGGACAGAGCAGCGACACGCCGCTGCCGGACAGCCAGGGAGCTGATTGACACTGTTGAAGCGCTATCAACCTTCCACATAAAAGGACCAGCGAGGGAGCGCTGCCTTGAGTGTTGCAGCCCCTATTGTGCTGCGTGGGTGGCTCTATATTGTGGGGGTTGTGGTAGAACCTTTTGGTTAGAACAGTCCGGGATCTGGGGTCTATGGTGTAACACCTGTAAGCATGACTACACATGGGGGGAAGACTGGCAAAGGGAACTAAGGAGACAGACAGGGCTAGGTACTGAGACAGAGTAAAGATCCATTCTGAATTAGGTGAAATGTCTAAGAGAGGTGAAAAGTCTGTGAGGCCAAAGCTGAAGGAAGAACTCGCATGCCGAGACAGCAAGGAGACAGAGAAAGAAAAACAGAAAAGACCACAAGGTCGATTTGCCCCCGACTTAGAAATTCCTTTGATAAAGAAGAACTGGTGCTAAATGTCACACAGAATGAATATGTATGAACTTATTGTGAAACTGTATGCATATGCATTTGGAAGGGGGATAAAAGAAGACCCGAGGTCTTCAGAAGTATGCATGCCTTGTTGGGGGACTTGCGTCCAGTGCGCTTCGTAAATAAACATACCGGGCTTTACAACTTTTATAAAGTTGTGAGGTTTCTTCTTTTCTCCGCAAAACAGGTAGGAGTTCTCTGTCCCCACAGGGGCAGGGGGGATAGACGGACCTCCAAGGCACGCCCTAGGATTTTTTCCTGGTGGGGCTCCGCTTGTCTCAACTTGCCACCTGCGAGGACAGACAAGGACCTGCTGGCCTGTGGAGGAAGATACAGTATGTACTGAGGGGCCCCGGGGGAGGGAAAGGAGAGCAAGGGAGTAAACCACCCAGAGACGTCTGGGTTCAGCTGACAGAGCAGCTGTATTAGAGATGGGGTTCATCGTTCTGATAGAGCAGACCACAAGCGGTTCTGGGGGTGAGCCGGGTGAACCCGTGTATGTGTATTGGGGGTTCATAGTTCTGATAGAGCAGAACCGTTAGTGGCTCTAGGGGTGAGCCGGGTGAACCCGTGTATGTGTGTTGGGGGTCCATAGTTCTGATAGAGCAGAACTGTTGAGCCTGTGTGTGTTTTGTTTGTATGTGTGTGATGTCCGGACACTGTGTTGCTGTATGGTTAATGTGTGCATTGTGTGGTCGGTGCACTGTGTTTCTAATCGTGCAAGTATATAAGTGTATGGTGTATAAAAGAGAATAAATCTACAGTGCGGGGGGGTCAGTACTACCCGTGTTTGAAGCAGCCGAGTGAGGCCTGAGGCACAGGCTGCAGCAGGCTGTGGGGGCAGGGAAAGAAGTGCCCCGCAGAGAAGCGAGTGGAAGAATGTCAGTGATGGTATTTATCGTGTTTAAATGTAGTGATTTGTGTAAATCTGGTACATTTTACCCGTGAGTATGAGCTCAGAGAGTTCCTTTGCCTTGGATGTTTGATTTGATCTCTAGACTGTATGCTGTTATTTTGATTGTGTCCAAGAAAATTGATGTGAGTAAATGCTGAATTATGGTATGCTATGTTGTGTTGAGAAAAGCGAGCACTTTGAGAGATATGCCCTTTCCCAGTGGTTTTGTGTGGTGATTTTCTTCCGCTGCATTGTGGTAATTTGATTCTCAGATTGTATAGTAGTGTTTGTGGAGATTTTAAGATTTTGTTGCAACAAGAGTGGCATTTTACATAGGAGAACTATAGTATGGTGATTTATGCTTAACTACAATAGAGTTAAAGGAATTCTAAGAATTCCCCCCCTCACAGCAATTCAAGCCTTGGCTCTAGTGAATTTGAGATAAAGGGGTGGTGCGGGTGCAAGTGTTTGTGTCTGTGGGCATATCAGAGTTTCGGCTGTGACTAGCACAGTCTTTTTGCAAAGCAGTAAAACAAGTGTAAGTAGACACAGAGCTTAATTAGATTGTGCAAGAAGAGAACTAGAAAAGACTGATATTTTGTTTGATCAGAACATAGTGTCTATGTCACGTTTTTGATTAGCATGCTGTGTGAGGCGACAGTGGCTGTCCCCTGGGCACAGGGACAGCTCTGGCTGCCCCGTCTCCCCAGGGAACACGAGAATGGCCTGTGAGCAAAAGCTGGATGTGCAGGTATTATTGCAGTGCGGTGTTTATGAGAAACACTGGTATTGCTGTTTTGCTGTTCTAATAAGTGTCGGGGCACATGTAAATTAAAGGTTTCTGGTCAAGCGGATTCAGAACCTAAGGTCTTAGAGCTTGTGTGTGGGAACCACATCTGATACCTGCCACCTGGAGCTGTGTGTATAGGAGGAAAGTTGAGAAACTACTGTGAAGGTCTATAAAAAGGTTTGAGTGGAAGCGAGATAGGGCAAGGAGAAATAAATAATGAGAACTGACCAGAGCAAAGAGGTTCCTAAATTAGCCCCTTTTGGGAGGGGCTCACTGGGAGAAGGCTGCCAGTAGGAGCAGCTCAGAAAATAAAAAGATTTATAATACTTCATTGCTGTTAGTACTGTTTTAAAATAGGAGGATAAATGGGATAGAGTTTTGTATGCTGAAATGTCTTTGTGTTTTAAGAAATCACCCAGAATGGCAAAGAGACTGTGAGATCAGACCACCCTCTGGTCTTGGCCCTTGAAAAAGGAAAACAAGGCAAAGAGAAAGCAAATCAAACATGTTGTTCAGCATGCAGCATAAGATAGCAACGTATGAAATCAGGCAAGGATTATCATGCTGAAATGCAAAGCAATCACAGTTCACAAAATGAGTACATATGATTTGCTAAAGGCTCCTCCCAAGGTAAGGGAGGAAGGGTAAAGATGACCTCCCCAAAAGGGAAGAATTTTTGTTGACACAAGGGCCATATATTCAGTTTTAAATAAAGCTTTAGTACCTGTGGAGAATGTTTATGTTGCAGTGTGGGGAACAACTGAACAACTGGCCAGTCTGAGAAGGCATACTTGTGCAAACCTTTAAAGTAATATGTGTACTATGTGTACCTAAAAGCTTTTGTACAATTCGCTCAATTTGCTAAACATTCTCAAATGAGAAAGGTTACTCTGGAGGCAAATGATATAAAGATGTTAGGTTTAACATTAACAGACACTGAAATTAAGAAAGACATTAGTAAGGAGATATTAGAATAAGTAAATAAATGTTTTCAAGGGTATGGGCCTCTGCTGTACCAGGGAGACTGAAAGATGCTCCCCCATGAGCATCAAGCTTAAGGAAAGAACACAACTAGTGAGAACTGAGTAGTACCCTCAAAAGGAAGATAAGGAAGGAATCAGCCCAATAACTGATAGTACTGGATTAAGGGCTGTCAATAAGATAACACAGAATTTATACCCTGTGGTAGCAAATCCATATACCTTACTAACATGTTTAACACCTGAGCTAACCTGGTTCACTGTATTAGGCCTAAGAGATGCCTTCTTTTGCCTCCCTATCCACGAAGCCAGCCAGAAAATTTTTGCATTCAAACACAAGCTCACATAGTCCATGTGCCTGAAGGCTTCAAGATTCCCCACTCCGATTGGAGAACAGCTTGCAAAGACCCAGAGTCCCGGGAAGCTCCACAAGAGGAAAGGAGGCTGTTGCAGTACGTGGACAATCTTCTAGTAGCCACTCGGATGAGGGAAGCGAGAGAAGCCTGGACGGTAAGCCTTTTGAATTTCCTAGGACTCCAAGGACGCAGAGTCTCAAAGAAAAGGCACAGGTAGTGAAACAGAAGGTAATCTACCTGGAGTAAGAAGTGAGTGCAGAGCAGCAGACTTTAAAGCAAAGAAGTCGTACGCCAAACCCTGAAACCCCAGACAACGAAAGAACTCCGAACCCTCTTAGGCATGGTAGGGTAGTGCCAGCTGTGGGTTTATAATTATGGACTGCTCGCCAGACCCCTCTATGCTCTTATTGCCAATGGAAACAGAGATCTCCAGTGAACACAAGACACCACATGGGCCTTTTGCCAGCTAGAGAGAGTGCCCTCATGTTGGCTACAGCTTTGAAACTTCCAGATGTGAGTAAACCATTCTTTCTATTTTTCCCACGCAAGGAATTGCCCAGGGAATATTGGCTCAGGACTTGGACCCTTACTGAAGGGCAGTTGCTTACTTCTCTAAGCAACTAGATGCAACAGCCAAAGGATGGCCAGGTTGCCTCAGAACTGTAGCAGTGTTGGAAAAGAAATGAAATTTAGCAAAATATTTAATTATAGTGAGTTGTGTGTGAACTGGTTTGTTAAAAAGTAGTTTTGTAGCCGTTGAAAGTGTGTGTTGGGTTTTGTGTGTTACTTAGCAGGTAGTCTTAGAGATTTAATAAATAATTAAACTAGTGCAAGAAAGTAAGAATGCTAACCTGTCTAGAGGCAGCATACAATGCTCTTAGAATAAGATAAGCAGAGGATTAATGATCTTGTTTGTGAACCAAGGAATGTATCACAAGGGGTCTGTGACCAGGCAAGGGGAACAGAGGACTGTTTCTTGGAGGCTAGGCAAGGGGAATGGGGAAACTGTTTCTTGGAGACTTTGTTGTGAATCTCATGTATAAGAGGGAAGCACCCATATGTGAATTTGGGGGCTCGGACTTTAGGGACGTGAGTCCCCCAGTTCCCCGGGCCCTTAATAAAGCACCCACAAAACTTATCCGAGTTTTGTGTCATCTATCAATCGGGCAACAGTTTTCTGGCGACCACGGCAGGACTCTGAGGGCTGCTGGGGCGGTTCACGTCCCGATCCACTCCAAGCCGGCACCGAGCACTTCTCGGGGAGTCATCGGTCGTGCCCGACCCCCCGCGCCTGTCGGACAAACTGCATTAAGGTAAGCCCGAAGGTGCTTTATATTGGAAAAAGGTGATAATTGGATTTGGATTTGGTGGTTGGTAAAAAAAGCCTAGGCTCCGGCCATAAGACGTCTAAGGACGGAGGACCGGAACTCGTCTCCTGTTTTGTTTTAGGGAAGGACGGCGAGAAGGTATATTGGTTTAAAGTATATTGGTTTATTGGGATTAATAGTGGAATTAAACGTTGTAATATGATGTCTTTTAAAACTTTTAAAACCTTAGTGCAAGCCAATGGTAAAATACCTGGAAATACACCATTAGGTTGTATATTGAAACGGTGGAAAAGTGAAGGGTATTATCAAGAATTGGATAAAAGTAAAATGATAGATTATTGTAATCATTGGTGGCCTGAATATGAGATTGGGGAAGCGGGATGGCCAGTGAATGGTACACTGGAATTGGGGATAATGGAATCTTTGATGCAATTTTTAAGGAGAAATGAGAAATGGGATGAAATACCATATTTGGATTTGTTTTTCGTTTTATATCGGAAAGAGGAATGGCAAAAGGAATGTGGTATTTTGGTTTTAGAAGTGAATGATGAAAGGGAGTGTGTGGGATGTAAAGAAAGAAAGGAGCGTAATTTGTATCCTTCAATCGAGGAAGATTTGTCTTATTGTATAGCACTTCCAAGGGTTCCGGTTGCTCCTAATGTTCCCACCTGCTCCCCCTGCGGATATAGCTATAAAAGCGGGATCTAGTGAGAGTGATAGTGATGGTGGTGATGGTGAAAAGAATGAGAGTGTTAAAAGAACTCCGTTAGCAGGGTGGACTCGCAAGGGAAGGAAGGGGCAGAAGGGGCCACATTTAATTGCTCCGTTGAGGGAAGCTGTGGGACCACAGGGAGAAAGGATACGTATAAAGGTGCCTTTCTCCCCCGGGGATTTGGTAATATGGAAGCAATCAGCGGGGAGTTATCGGGAGGATCCTGAAAGGGTGGCAAGGGTGGTTAAAATGGTAATAAAGACTCAGAATCCGGACTGGAATGATTTACAGGTATTATTAGATACTATAATGGATTCCACGGAAAAGGAAATGGTTATTAGAGCCACTAGAGAAAAGGCTCGTGAGGAAATTCGGTTGAGACAACTAAATGAGACAGTTGATGAATTGGTACCAAGTGAGGAACCTAAGTGGGACCCAAACTCTACGGGAGGAATAAGGGCTGTAAAACGATATCAGGAATTGTTGGTGGAAGGAATTAGGACAGGAATACCTAAGACTATGAACTGGTCTAAGTTGTATTCGGTCAAGCAGGACAAGAATGAGTCTCCCTCTGCCTTTTTAGAACGATTAAAAGACATGGCTCGGAAGTTTACTAATTTAGATGTAGAGGATCAATCAGGAAAACTTCAATTGGCATTGTTGTTTATGGGGCAATCACAAGAGGATATTAGGAAAAAGTTACAAAAGCTGGAAGGAGAAGATACTAGAAGTTTGGATAAAATGCTGGAGGTAGCGTGGAAGGTATACAACAACAGGGAAAAAGAAACTGCAAAAAGACAACAAGCTAGTATTCTGGCTGTAATGCAACAGGCAGGGGCAGGAGGAAGACCCATTAGGGGTCGAGGTCGGGGAGGAGCTAATCACGGACAGAGGGGTTTGCCAAGAGGTTGGGGAGGATTTGGGTTTGCACCTAACATGGGGAGGTTGGATCCAAACCAGTATGCCTTTTGCCGACAATTGGGACACTGGAAAAATGAATGCCCGGTTAGAGGAGGTATGGGCATGGGAAACATGGGATTAAGGACAGCCCCAATGGGAAATGCCCCTGTGGGAGGATTCACGGGAGGACCAGCAGAAGTCGCTCAAGCACTAGTTTTGGGAAACTATCAGAATCAAAGCTGACTAGAAAAGGATGGGGGGAAGGAATTAGATCACCAATTTTTGTATATGCCAAACTGCCCCACACCCCTTCTTGGCAGAGAGCTGTTGTCCCGACTTAATGTGAAAATAATATTTGAAGGGGGAAGGATGAAATTGGAAATACCTGAGGAACAAATAGCAGACATTTTTGTGATCAAGGAAGTGGATGCCTCTCCTATTCCAGAAGAAATTGAGCAGGCTGTAGTACCCTGGGTATGGGAGTCAGGGGTCCCTGGAAAATCTAAAGCTGCGCAGCCAGTAAAGGTGGAACTAAAGGAAGGGGCCCGACCAGTGAGGATAAAGCAATACCCTTTGAAGCTTGAGGCAAGGAGGGGAGTAGCCCCGTTAATTAAACAATTTTTGGCTCAAGGAATATTACAGGAATGTGAATCGGAGTATAATACTCCAATTTTTCCAGTAAAGAAACCTAATGGTAAGTACCGTTTGGTACAGGACTTAAGGGCTATTAATGAAATAGTGAAAGACATACATCCAGTTGTTGCTAATCCTTATACCTTGTTAACATCTGTATCAGAGGAGTTTAAATGGTTCTCAGTGATTGACCTTAAAGATACCTTCTTCTGCATCCCACTGGCAATAGAGAGTAGGAAATATTTTGCCTTCGAGTGGGAGAGTCCTGATTTTGGGAGAAAGAAGCAGCTTATGTGGACGAGACTCCCACAGGGATTTAAATGCTCCCCTACTATTTTTGGAAACCAACTGGCCAAGGAGCTGGAGGAATGGAAGATAACCCAGGTAACAATATCCCCATCCTTGTATGTAGTCCTGCAGTACGTGGACGACATTTTTCTGGCTACTAAGGAAAGGGAAATGTGCATGGAATTAACAATTAAATTACTCAACATGCTTGGCCAAGCAGGGTATTGGGTTTCTAAGGAAAAAGCTCAATTGGTCAAAAATAGCGTTATTTACCTCAGTTGTGAGATCACACAAGGGCAGAGACGTTTGGGAGTAAACCGAATAAAGGCAATATGTGCTATTCCTTTGCCTCGTAACCATCAGGAATTGAGATCTTTTCTAGGAATGGTGGGATGGTGTCGACTGTGGATCATGAATTTCGGTCTCCTAGCCAAGCCACTATATGAGGCCTTGAAGCAGCATCGGTTGGAGTGGACGACACAGCAAAAGAAGGCCTTCCAGGAATTGAAGCAGGCACTAAAGGAGGCCCCAGCCCTAGGACTCCCTGACGTGACCAAGGAATTCCAGTTGTATGTGAATGAGAGGCAAAACCTGGCATTGGGGGTCCTCACCCAGAAGGTGGGATCCTGGAAGAGGCCAGTGGGATACTTCTCTAAACAACTGGATTTGGTAAGTTCCGGGTGGCCCTCGTGTTTACGAGCCGTGGCGGCAACAATAATTCTTATTCAAGAGGCCCGGAAATTGACTTTGGGGGCAAAAATGAAAGTGTTTGTTCCCCATATGGTCATGGCCGTTTTGGAGCAAAAGGGGGGTCACTGGCTATCATCCAGTCGAATGTTGCAATACCAGGCCATCCTGAGAGAACAGGATGATATTGAAATAAGGACTACTAATCATGTTAATCCAGCAGAGTTTTTACGCAGTGACCAGGAAGCTGGGGGACTGGTGCATGATTGCGTAGAGGTAATTGAACAAGTATATGCCAGCAGACCCGACCTAAAGGATGAACCATTGGAAGAACCTGAATGGGAACTATACACTGATGGATCCAGTTTTGTCGAGAATGGGACTCGCTATGCCGGGTATGCAGTGGTAACATTGGATCGGGTAATAGAGGCAAAGGCTTTGTTACCTGGAACTTCGGCCCAGAAGGCAGAGGTGATTGGACTCACCAGAGCCCTGTATTTGAGCAAGGACAAAAGGGTTAATATCTGGACAGATTCTAAATATGCCTTTGGTGTGGTTCATGTACATGGGGCGTTATGGAAGGAAAGGGGGCTTTTGAATTCACAGGGAACCAACATCAAGCACCGGGAAGAAGTGCTACAGCTACTGGATGCGGTACACAGTCCCAAAGCAATTGCAGTAATGCATGTTAGAGGACATCAGACTGCGGAAGGAGACGTTTACAGAGGAAATCGATTTGCTGATGTTACAGCTCGGCAAGTGGCATGGGAAGTATGGACTCAAATGGCATTGGTACCGGTAAGAACAAATCCGGCTACCCCATACCTGAATCAGGAGCCCAAATATTCAATAGAAGATGGAAACGAATAAACTTGCTAGGGGCACAGAAGAATCAACTTGGGTGGTACGTTACACCAATGGGACAAATAGTGGTACCTACCCGCATAATGAAATTTATTTTGGAATCAGAACATAATAAATGTCATTGGGGGGCAGAAGTATTGGTAAAATTTTTGAAGAATGAGATAATCTCTAATCAGATGTTAACAATGGCAAAAAGAGTTAATGCAATGTGCCCAGTATGTTTGAAAAATAATCCAGTAGTTAGGAGACAAATACAAATGGGAAAGTTGCAAGTCGGGCCACAACCAGGAGATTACTGGCAAGTTGATTTTTCTGAATTGCCTAGGGCACAGGGATACAGATACTTGTTAGTGTACGTATGTACATTCTCAGGGTGGCCGGAAGCTTTTCCATGTAGAACTAATCAGGCTAAGGAGGTGGTAAAAACCTTGTTAAAAGAAATAATACCAAGATTTGGAGTACCTTTAGGATTGTCATCACATAGGGGTCCGCATTTTATAGCCGAGGTAGTGCAGGAATTAGCACGAATGTTAGATATAACCTGGAATTTGCATACCCCCTGGAGACCTCAGTCTAGTGGGCAGGTGGAAAGGATGAATCAAACCCTGAAAGGACAAATCAAAAAGATTTGCCAGGAAGCTAAACTGCACTGGCCTCAAGCTTTGCCTTTGGCCCTACTCAGGATTCGAATTAAACCAAGGGAAAAGGTAGGCGTAAGTCCATATGAGATATTATATGGCAAACCATATCATGCAACTGTATTAAAAGGGGAGGTACATGTGAGTGGGGACCAGGCGATTGCAGAGTATGTTATGTCACTTAATAAGATCTTGAATTCTTTAAGAAATACATTACAGTGGAATAGACCGCTCACGCTGGAGAATTCTGTCCACGACATCCAGCCTGGGGACCAGGTGTACATCAAGAAGTGGATCACGGATCCGCTACGGGAATCATGGAGTGGACCCCACCAGGTGATGATGACGACCTACACGGCGGTGAAGGTCCAGGGGATGGATGATTGGATCCATTACACCAGGGTAAAGAAGGCACCGTTCCAGTGGGAAACCCAGATAGTGTCTCCAACCCGGATGATCTTCCGCGCAAAGCCGCCTTCTTAATTATATTACTTCTAGTGATCATGAGACTATTACCCGTTCAAGGGTCTACTCTAGTACAGGTTGAAGAAACAAAGGTTACAGTCATGGAAGGGATGGATGTTCAATTAACTTGTGTTATCTTTGACAGCCAGAAAGTTGAGGCCGGTGAAGTTACTGCAGTATGGCAACGGGGGGCTGAAAGAAGCCGAGGCAAGATAGGAGTCGGTTGGGATCAGGATAAACAACAAGGAAACACGGTACTGAATCTTACCAAGGTAACCACAAACGATACGGGAGAATATACATGTTTGGTCAAAATACGGGATAGTTTTGATTACAAAGAGTGAGTATGAGGGTTTTGTCATGGACAGGGGATCGTGCTGAAAACATAAAGGTTAATCCAGTATCAATGGCAGTGGACATGTGGGATGGGCCACCTCTCAGAATAAATTGTTCCTTCCTAGTAAGATCAAGATATCAAAGGAACCTTTGGGTCAAATGGTGGAAGCAAAATAGGGAACTGACCTGGGACAGAATAGAGGACAGGACCAATTGGTGGGGGAAGGAAGGCAAAGGTTGTGGATGGTCGAGTGTCACTAATCCTAGAATAGGAAATGCATGGTGGAGGCATGACAGAATGATGTTATCCTTACAGAGACACGGTAGGAGTAGACGGGAGGCTAATGATACAATAGAACGAAATACTGAGCTGGAAAATTTAGTGGTAGGATTAATCAGAGATTTTGGGATCATGCAGAATGTGACTAAAATAACAGCTTGCCTGCCATTACCACAGGCTGCAGGTGAACCAATTCCCTGGGGAATAATACCAGTAACCAAAATGCCTGAAACATTCAAGAATGTTTCATGGTCCTGCCAGTCAGTTCCCAAACCAGTAGATGTATGGAGGGATTTGTGTATGACCATTCAGGCTATGACTAGAGAGGAATGTGAAAAGAAATCCAATCATTATGGTTGGATTCAAAATACCAGGAGGTGTTTAATTGCAACCCCAATAGATGAGCCATGCAATACAGTACGAATAAGAACGAAATCCCAACAAAATGAGATGAGTTGTCAGAATGTCACACAGAATTTTGACACCTGGAATAGTTGGAAGACATTATGGGGACCTAGTGTTTTGGAACACTATAATTACCTTGGGGAAGTACAATGGTGCATCCAATGGTCAGGAGTAAAGAATCAGTCACATTATAGGGCCCTTATCACGTCTACATCTTCCCGAGAGTTCAGACCGCAGAAAGAGGATTGGAATTGTACTGAGGTTTTTACATGTGATACACTGGAAGACCGAATCGGATTGGTACCGGTGAAAATGGCATTAAAGTGGGGATGCGAGTGTAGGGGGTATGATCACACGGTTAGCAGAGAGTCCATGGATGGGCCTATAGATTGCAGATATACTACTGTGCATAGCCCTGGAAATCTAGTCTGGGTGTTGGGACACGGACAGTGGACCACACATTTACCTCTAGATGGATCAGTAACACAAATCACCCTAGGGGTTCCCACATTGTGTCCATACTGGAAACAGAATAGATTGATCCAAAGGAAAGGACTCAGAAAGAGGGAAGAATCCCTAGAGGAGCAGTGGCATGAACCTGGCTCAGGAGTGCAATTTGGATGGATATTAGAGTCATTATTCCCTCTGGTAGCGACATATCGAAACAGGGAAATGCTCAACAATTTGTTAGGACAGACAGAAAGGTTGGCAGCAGCTACTAAGAAGGGATTTAAAGATCTAAATTTGCAATTGCAAGCTACATCAAGAATGACCCTACAAAACAGAATGGCATTGGATTTGCTACTGTTAAAGGAACATGGAGTTTGTGGTTACCTGAGTAGGAGAATAGATCATTGCTGTGTACACATTCCAAATGTTACACTTGAAGTTGAGAAAGATATTTCTCAACTGGCAGAAGTGGAAACAAAAACCAAGGAAATTGAAAGGGAAGCACAGCATAGTTGGATAGGAGCAGTATTTGATTCTTTGGGGCTTCACCTGTCTGGCTGGATTACGTCTGCTATACAGTATGTACTAATGTTTTTAGTATTTTTAGTGACTATATGGATTGTATATAGATGCCTCTTAGGTGTGATCGAAAAGGAAAAGAGGCGATCTCTCCGGTTGCTGAAGGCGATGACCCGCGGGCGGCAGAATGAGGAACACTCCCCACCTCGTTATGAAGATGTTACTGTCAATACTGTTGATTGAGCATCCTTGCAGCAGGACTGAAGGATGCTCAAAAGGGGGGAAATGTTGGAAAAGAAATGAAATTTAGCAAAATATTTAATTATAGTGAGTTGTGTGTGAACTGGTTTGTTAAAAAGTAGTTTTGTAGCCGTTGAAAGTGTGTGTTGGGTTTTGTGTGTTACTTAGCAGGTAGTCTTAGAGATTTAATAAATAATTAAACTAGTGCAAGAAAGTAAGAATGCTAACCTGTCTAGAGGCAGCATACAATGCTCTTAGAATAAGATAAGCAGAGGATTAATGATCTTGTTTGTGAACCAAGGAATGTATCACAAGGGGTCTGTGACCAGGCAAGGGGAACGGAGGACTGTTTCTTGGAGGCTAGGCAAGGGGAACGGGGAAACTGTTTCTTGGAGACTTTGTTGTGAATCTCATGTATAAGAGGGAAGCACCCATACGTGAATTTGGGGGCTCGGACTTTAGGGACGTGAGTCCCCCAGTTCCCCGGGCCCTTAATAAAGCACCCACAAAACTTATCCGAGTTTTGTGTCATCTATCAATCGGACAACAGCAGCAGTCGTGCTGAATATTCAAGAGGCATGCAAGTTTACCCTGGGACAAAAATGACTGTGCTAGTGTCCCACACAGTGTCCGCAGCACTGGAAGTAAAGGGTGGCCACTGGCTCTCACCACAGAGGTTTCTGAAATGCCAGGCCATCATGGTAGAGCAAGACAATGTAGAGATAGTGGTGACTAATATTGTCAACCCAGCTTCTTTCCTCAGTGGAATCAAGGAGAAGCAGTACACCATAGTTGCCTAGAGACCACCGAAGCTACCTACTCCAGCCGCCCAGACTTAAGGGACACTCCTCCGGACGATGCAGAGACCTGGTTCACTGACAGGGCAAAGTTCACAGTGACTACCTGCAGAGAGGTAATCGAGTCTGGACCCTTACCAACAGGTACCTCTGTGCAGAAGGCTGAGATAATTGCCCTGACCCGTGCCCTGGAAAGGGCAAAAGGGAGGAGAATAACCATCTACACAGACCCAAGGAATGCATTTGGAGTCATACATGCACATGGAGCCATCTGGAAAGAGAGGGGACTGCTGACCTCACAGGGAAGGAAGAGACAATCCAGCTGCTGGAAGCAGTTCAGCTACCTGAAAAGGCATATTAAGGCACACTAGAGAGTGAGCTTAAAATTGGAGGAAAGAAATGAGCTGGCGGATGGAGAGGCAAAGAAAGCAGCAAAGGGTGAGGTACAGATTTTCCTCGAAGGTAAGCCATAATACAATAATACTAACCAAAAGAGACGTACAACTGCAAGGGGTGGGCTACCATTGAAAGAGAGCTAGTAATCCCTTCCCATTTTCGGGGTTACTAGTGAAGGAAGGGCACTAGAAAACACACTAGGGCCTAACTACTTAAAAGCCTTTTATAGAGTGTGGCTCCTTTCTCAAAATGACCAAGGCTGCGAGTGATATAGAGTGCATTGAAATGAAGTGTCGACTTTGAAGCAGTAATTTCCACAGGCTTTCTAGAACACACATCTGATTGAAACAATCGTTGTATCGTTGTCAGGAATTTATATGCCACTATCACTCAGGTAAGCCGACAATGAGATCCTTGCCTCCAGACTAACCCCAAAATACCCCCCGGCCAAAACTCGGTCAGACCGGGAGAGGCCATGGGCCTGTACAGCAGTCGCAAATTAACTTTTCAGAACTCCCAAGGAAAGGGGGGGGGGGTATCAGTATTTATTGGTATTGATAGATATATTTCCAGGGTGGCCAGAAACATTCCCCACCAGAACTGTCAAAGCTCAAGAGGTGACCAGATTATTTTTACAAGAAATAATACCACGCTTCAGAGTTCCAGCCACGATATCCTCAGATAAAAAATCACATTTCATTTCCAAAATAGTGCAACAGATTAGTAGCCATCTGGGCACAGATTAGGAACTTCACACCCCATACCACCCCCAATCAAGCGGCCAGGTGGAGAGAATGAATAAGACTGGGGCAAGAAGTTAATCTACCCTAGCCCAAGCTCTTCCACTAGCAATATTGCAAATTCAAACTAAACCTTGAGCTAAAGGAATGCTGAGTCTTTTGGAATGCCTTATAGAAGACCATATAGAATACAAAGGGAATGTCCAGAATGTCCACCTACATGGTGGCATTAAGCAAACAGCTCAGAGTAATTGAGAAACATGTGGCTGGAACTCGGAGCAGGGAGTTAGATAGCCTGGCGATGATGTATATGTTAAGTCTCTTACAGAGAAGACTTCGGAACCACAGTGGGACAGACCACTGTGAGTACCTCTCACCACCTTCACTGCAATCAAAATCAAGGAGCAGAATGCCTGGATCTATCACTCTCGGGTGAAGAAGGCCCAGAAACCCCTTAAGGAGTGACGCCAGGAGACAATGAACTGAGATTAAAACTTACTCGGGCAAAATGAGTATATTGCGGTCGGGAGTAGCTCATATTTTAGTTTGTAGAATTGTATTGTGTGTAATCATAACTGAAGTTTCAGAACTTGAGAGTACCTCTGTTCAAAGTAATGCTAAATGGCCTTGGTCCCTGGCATTTAATCAGTATACTGGATCCATAGGAAAACCTTCTGAGATAAAAGATTTAAACATATCTACTGTAGTAATCCAGGAGAATCAGGTATGTGAGGAGCAAGAATGGCAAGAACAGGAACTGTGGACTCTTCAAGGAATCAGAGGAGAGGAAATCAAAGTAGGGTGCCAGGTCATCAATAGGGTAGCTTATGAGAGACCAGATGTAATTAGTGTCTGAACCTCCCCTGGTGTATATGAACACCAGGAAGTCTGTGATAACCTAAGTGAATCAGACTGTTGGTGTAATTTCACCTTGATACAGCCTGTAGAAGTGACCTGCCTTTGAGCTTGAATTACTATCAGACTTTCATTTGAATTCAAAGTGGACACTTTTTACCACAGCAGGGCCTTATACACCCCATACTAGTTCAGACTCTACCCAAACTCCAAACTTGAACCTAACGTAGTAAAGAATGTGACTGAACAACAGCTCCTTAGGTCATTTTCCAAGCCGGTTGGCTGAACACTCAGGCAACGACTGGTAAAGGGTGCTGAACTGCAGGTGGTAAATTAACCCAAGCAAGAAAGGTGATTTTCTTTATTTATAGCTATCCCTTTTCCTACTGAGGTTTGGATCAGTGATTGTCCCAGTCTGAGGCAGTTGGATTCTACTTAAAAGAGGTAGAGAGAGACTCCCCCTCAGAGCTCAGCAGCAGGCTGTAGGATTTTGAGCATCACTTTTGTGCTGAGTGTTTCAAGTAGCAGAAACCTGATCCCAGTTTCTTCTGAGGCACTGCAATGAATTTAGGCTCTTCTCTCAGACTTCCCCTTCATTATTTACTTGAGGCTTGGACCTGAAGCTAGGGGCATGGTGGGTGAGGTTTCGTAGACCAGGAGAGACATTCCTGCTTGCCACACATCTGGGAAATCAGGTGCTCTGGAGGGGGAAGGAGATTCCTGAGGTCTCTACATTTCAGAACAAACATCTGCCTCAAATATGACCTAAACCTCTGTCAGATACACTTGTGAAGTGTGTCTGAATTTGCAGTGTGAGCCCAGCACATCCCTCTGGCAGGGAGGGATGGTCATAAACAGAAAGCAGTTCCTGTTCCCCATAACAAACATCTAACTGGCATATTAGGGACAAGATTAGGAGTTTTAAATGGAATTGATTCAGAAATACTGGTGAATAAACTGGCCACTGCAGCAGGTAGCCTAACAAAATTGAAGCAGCCTTTATAGTAATCTCTATTGGCATTAGGAACTAGCCAGTGACAGATTTCAAAAGTACTGCCAAAGTAAGGAAGTATGAAAAGGCCGGGGACCAAGACCACAAGTTGATAGTAGAAGCACTTAGTATAGTACAAGATAATGTGTCTTTAGCTTTCAGTTTTATACAAGCACAGTTATGGATACAAGCAACAGCAGCTCTGATCATATGGGAAAGGGGTGAAGGTAATTTTCCAGCTGAAATTCAAGAAATTGTGTGGGATAATGCAATTGATGTTGAAAGGAAGCTTCAAACCTGGCGGACTATGGTGAATTTCACCTATGATCCTCTTTCTAATGTGGCAACTGCCTTTGTGCTTACCATACATAATGCCACTGTTTATGTTATCCATCCCATCGTTGCTCTAGGATCAAACCATGAAAACACAATACTCTATCCTTCAGAACATGGAGTGTGGGCACGAAAGATGAATGAGAAGTGGCAGACAGTAAACTTAGAATCCTGCACTGCTAGAGAACAGATGGGATTCATTTGTGAAAGCAATACTATTAATGCTCAGGATGTATGTTTGGACACTGAGCAGAGTATTTGTTACTTCGAAATTCATCCAGTCACTGACCAGAAAACTGTGCTCGTATATACTGGAAAAGGGGGTATGCTTGAGAACTGCTTGTGCTGCTGTACAAATTGATAGCAATGATGTTATTCTGTCTAGTAGAAACCATTCTAATCTCTGTATATGTAATTTTGTTAAGATTATTGGATGTGATCTTTGGGTGGTTACCAACTGCAAATGGAATCTTTAATAAGTTGTGCCACCCCATTGTAGTTTTACTACTATTAGTTGGGGTAAGCTTAGGATTATCTATTATATTGTTAATTTGGAACTGGAGAATGCTACAACAAATAGCTGTACTAACATCTTTGTCAAAAGCACATGGTGAAGCATTAAAAGACACTTACTGTTGTGAAGGTTTTCATTAAGTAAAGAATTTACTTATTTCCTAGGAAAGGGGAGAATGAGACAGAGTAAAGATCCATTCTGAATTAGGTAAAGTGTCTAAGAGAGGTGAAAAGTCTGTGAGCTGAAGGAAGAACTCGCATGCCGAGACAGCAAGGAGACAGAGAAAGAAAAACAGAAAAGACCACAAGGTCGATTTGCCCCCGACTTAGAAATTCCTTTGATAAAGAAGAACTGGTGCTAAATGTCACACAGAATGAATATGTATGAACTTATTGTGAAACTGTATGCATATGCATTTGGAAGGGGGATAAAAGAAGACCCGAGGTCTTCAGAAGTACGCATGCCTTGTTGGGGGACTTGCGTCCGGCGCGCCTCGTAAATAAACATATCGGGCTTTACAACTTTTATAAAGTTGTGAGGTTTCTTCTTTTCTCTGCAAAACAGTACGGCTCTAGCTTTAAATCTTTACGAGTCTCCTGAGCAGAAAATCTTGGCCTACTACCGGTGGGAGGTACAGTGTATTGTGAAAAGAGTTAAAGCTCAAAGTAAGTCATACATAGCTTCTGCTAGGTGTAGAAAATTGGTGCCTTTAACACAGCATTCTGTAGTAGGACCCATTAAAGGAGATCCCGATGAGGCATTGGACTCCTGCATTGAGATTCTACAGAGATTTAGATTGCAAAAGTTAGTGAGGTTAAAGACAGATAAGAAAAGGAAAGCAAGAAAGAAAACAGAAAAATGAGGCTTATTTTTGTTATACTGCTCGGTGCTGTGGCGGATGGGGCAGTTGGAGTAATGCACTTTAATCAGCCAAGAGATAACATATGGATAACACTTGCTAATCAAACTAACCAATCATTGCTTTGTCTTAGCCTTGGGGGGGTTACTAATCCATTTCGAACATGCTTGGTGGGTCTTCCAGTGTGGTCTCCTCGGGAATTTTGCAGTCTGATCAATAATCAAACTCTATGCATGCGCAATCTGACAAACATTAAACCATCCACGCCAGGTTACACCGCAGGTCAAAGTGACAGCTACCGCCAATGCTTAATAATCTTATAGCTTAATACTACCCTGCATTCTCCTCCAGAGGAGCTAGATCTCTTTGGAAGTGCAAATGCCAGTATAACTAACACCTCAAATGGCGGATGGTTCAGTTTCGAGCCCTTAGATCCACAGAATTTACATCGGCCTAGAGACACATAGGCTACCCTGGATTCATCCCTCAGTTTGGATACAGTATCTAAACAGGTTTACAGGCAATGTAAAGGCACTAACATTAAGGCACCGATGAAATTACCCACAGGGATATTTCTAATTTGTGGAGACAGAGCTTGGAATGGCATAACAGTCAGGCCGCAGGGTGGACCTTGGTATTTGGGGAAATTGTCATTGTTTCACCCCAATGTGTCTTCATTATGTGTCTTCATTAATGCAACTCAGTCAAAATTCAAACAAGAGGAGACGCAGCCTGCATGACTTAGACTGCAGCTGGATAGGAGACCCATGGTTTTGGAGTGAGTTTAAACAAGTGGCAGTCTCAACTATCTTGCCAGGAGGAGCTGCAAATAAAGCTATGAAATTAGCAAAGCAATTGGGATGCTGGGCCAAGGATGAGCTAGACAAGACATCACAAATTTTAGATATGCTAACTGCAGATATGCAAAGTGTTAATCATGCTGTTTTGCAAAATAGAGCTGCTATAGATTTTTTGCTTTTAGCACAAGGTCATGGATGTGAAGAGTTTGAGGGAATGTGTTGCATGAATTTGTCTGATCACTCTGTATCTATTCATGCGAAGATAAAAGAATTACAGCAGGGACTTCACAATCTTAAAGAAGAAGAGGGTTTAGGAATTGATGAATGGCTGAAAAGCTTAGGACTTGGACCGTGGCTGAGAAACCTTGTGATATATGCTATAGGGTTACTGGGTGTGATTTTGCTGCTTTTGCTTATTTTGCCTTGTATTTTTAATTGTATTCAAAATATGGTTAGCCGAATGATAGAAAGAACCTGGCAGACTAGCCTCCTTGCCCAAGAACAAAACAGGGGAAGTGTGGAGAGTTTTGTCAAAGAGTGGCTTGAGGAGAGAGGACACAGCCGAATTAATTTGGTAAAGATGTCCTAACTAGGGCAGAGGCCTTTTTGCAGGCAGGGTGTCTGTTGAGAAGGTAGCTGAATAGAGAATGGAAAAGTACAAGACCGTGGCTAATTCCAAATCTCGCAGGTGCAAGATAATGTGTCCTTGGGCCTAACGGAGTATGATAAAGAAATACACAGCGAGGCGTGAGAAGTAGAGAACGTAGGCCCAAAGGAATGTGGATGAGTTAATGGTATAGTTTAACCAATAGATTGCTTGGCTTACAGAATATTCATAAGCTTATTATTTGCTGTATAAGTGTTTGATGCTTTCTTTAATAAACTGGACCTGTGATGAACCATCTGGTGTCCTGGTCTCCTTCCTACGACAGAACTTGAAGGGGGCATTCTGCCCTTTCTGAACAATGGATCTGGACTTTCTCCCTGCCTCCTGGCCTGGCTGGTCTGAGCTCCAGGGCGATGCCCCCCTCCAAGAGAAGACCCCTCTTGTCTGCCTTCAAACACCGTGACAGACAAGCAGAGATGTGAGCCTCTTCATCAAGGAACCAAGACAAGAAATCCCTGTGCAAGAAAACCCCCCTCTCACCTTCTTCCAGAGACTGGGACTGAACACCCCCCCGAGCTCGGGGGAGGTGTGCAGGAAGGGGGAAAAACTGCCCAGAATAAACACACCTGTGAGCATTGGGCCATGAAAACAATGATTTTGCCCGTTGCTTGGCTAGGACTCTGTGTACCCCCCTTTTTCTATTCTTTCCCCCTCCTCGGAGACCTTGGGTTTGGCTCCCCTTCCCCCTAACGAAAAAATCGTATAATTGGAGCCCTGGTTAGCCGTGCTTTTTGAGATCTCCCCAGACGTGACCCACTGAGCTTCGACGGCTGGACCCCGAAGGACAAAAGTGGCACCACATCTCAGCAGCTATAACTCCTCTACCCTCCTGTCCTCCCTCTTTCCTTATTTTCTCCCTTTCTTCCCCAGTTCCCCTCACCAACGCTTTTCAGTTGTGGTTATTTCAATAAAAACTGCATTTTGTTGATTTGTTACTGCAAATCCCCTGTGCCTTGTTGGTTATTTTTGCACCAAAAAATCATCACGTTACCCGTTAACCGGAATGGACCGTGACAGTAATGAACAGAACAAACACCTGGGAAGTCCAACATTGCATACTGCAAATCATCAGAATTTTGCATTGCCGAATAAAGATAATATTTTTTCAATGGTAAATAGATAACTGCAAATTCTTGACCTGCTAAATGTAACAATCTGGTCCTGGCCTTAATTACAATTTTTGCTCTCATCTCTAAAACTGTGAAAATAGTCTTTGGAAACCTGTAGGGAAGAAAAATCTGCTCTATTATCAACAAAGGATCTCTCTCAGAAGGGTCCCACTGAAAAATGAGACCACAAAGTTGCATTTTTTCTCCGAAAATTGCAAAAAAGAAAGGCTTTTCTGGAAGACAGCGATGAGCTTCCTGTCTTTGGAGAGCTTCCATGACCTTGTCAAGGGCTGAACGAGCTTCAGGTGTTAAGGTTCTTGGAGAGTTGATGTTGTAGCTTCCTCTCAGTAAATGGAAAAGTGGACCCAGTTCATCATTGATGATTCCCAAAACAGGTCTGACCCAACTCATTTCTCCCAAAAGCTGCTGTAAGCCTTGCAGCTTGCTGACACTGCTCCGGAGCTGTATCTTCTGTGGTGTTATTGTTTTCTCAGTCATCTCCCATCCAAGATACTTCCAGAGTGGAACTTCTTGGATTTTTGTAGCAGAAATTGCAAGTCCAGCATTTTGGATTTCAGTAACAATACTAGCACGGGTTTTCTCCATCTCTGCCTGTGTTAGAGCAGCGATGAGCAAATAAACCATGTAGTGCAGAATCAAGGATCTGGGAAACTTACGTCGAACTGGAGACAAAGCTTGGGTAACAAAATACTGGCAAATTAAAGGCGAGTTCTTCATTTTTTGGGGCAATGATTTCCAGTGATAGCTCTGCATGGGTTCTCTTCGATTGATGATCAGAACTGAAAAAGCAAATCTTGGAGCATCATCAGCATGAAGTGGAATGTGGAAAAAAAAGTCCTTTAAATCAATGACAATGAGAGGCCAGTGTTATGGGATCATTGATAAAGAAGGGAGTCCAGGTTGAAGAGGTCCCATGTCTTCAATCACTTGATCTTCTTCAGGTCATGAAGCAACATCTAGGAGTCTGATGTCTTCTTGTGGATGATGAACACTGGTGAATTCAGGGGATTATTTGTGGGAGTGACGTGACCTTGTTGTAATTGCTCTTTACCAACTTTTTAAGGATATTTAATTTTTTTCACTGTTAAAGGCCATTGATCAATCCATATAGGATGATCAGTTTTCCAGGTCAGCTTTCAAGTGGCAGGTTTTGACGTGGTTTCCATCACAGGCCCACTTCCTACTTCCAGTTTGACTCCCCATTGGAACAGGACGTCTCTCCCCCAGATGGTGAGAGGCTTCTGAACAAGAAAAGGACGCACCGTTGCTGTCTTTCCTTCAGGACCTGTAATGTTAATCAATGGATGCACTTTGCAAACACACGGCAGCACCTCCAATCCCTATGAGGGAACCTGAAGGAGCCACCAAATCCCAATCAATGGGCCAGAACATGTGAGAAATTACAGTGACATCTGTGCCAATATGCGGCATGCCTGTAACATAAATTGTTTTACCACAGTGAGTCAGGCAGCAAGTCAATTTTGCTTGGTTACTGTCCAAACATTGCACCCAAAAGACCTCTGGACCTGAGGTACTAGATGGCACAGACACAACTGAATTCTTTGGAAAGTTGTTTTGCTTGGGTATATTCATTGGTAAAAGAAACACAAGAGCAATATGTTGGGAGAGTAGCTTGGAATTGGAGAAGTACAAGGCCGTGGCTAATTCCAAGTCCTGCACCTGCAAGATAGCGTGTCCTTGAGCCTAGCTGGGTTACCATAACAAAGTGCTATGGTTGAGAGAAAAGAGAGATGTAACCCCTAAAGAATGAGAAAGAGCTGATGTTGTAGTGTGGCCAATAGACGGTGTAAATTACAGAATATTCATGAGCTTATTACTTGCTGTATAAGTGTCTGATGCTCTCTTCAACAAACGGAGCTTGCTGAACGTTCATATTGAGGGTCTCGAGCCTTCCCTGCACCAAGACAAATGGGCAGCTGCAACAGCAATAGGTGTTTTTGGTGGAATTACCATAGGAACATCAAGTGCAAGAGCTAAAATCAGTAGTTCTTCATTACAATTTACTGAAACAACAGAAGGAAGGATTGAGAGTTTAAAACTTTTGTTGTTGGCTTTGCCTAGAATCAAAAAATCTTGTCTTTGTTGAAAAAGATTGACAATTCCAGTACGAAGGCTTACACAACACAAATTATTTAATAAGTGAATCAATTTTGAGGAGGCTAATTCAAATCTTGCACTTGAGGGTATTGAGCTGGAACCATCTGAGGATTGGTTGATTGAGGGATAAATGACTCAGGTACTAACACCACTTGACTGGGTAACTGGTTGCCAGGGGGTACCACTACTTGTGTCGAGGCGCGGTGGTAATCTGTGCTCTTTTTTAAGTTTAACGACAAAGGCCTGCCATCGATGTCAAACTGAGAGTGACAGTACTTAGCAAGATGCTTCCCTTTTCGACATTGAGGGCAAATAGAAAGTTGTTTAGGTTGGGTTGTTTTCATAGGACAATGCTTTTTAATGTGACCTGGTTTACCACAAATCTTTTTATCAGAGTCCAACTGTAAAGTACCAACAGATTTTTCCCAAATTTTTTCTTGTTTTACTAGGAGCTTTTCAAATTTATCTATTCATTGTGTCAGATTATCTCCCAATGTTTTTCTAATGCATTGACCTGTATGTTAGCGAGACGCTGTGGAGAAGTAAACCTACTGCAAGCTGTTAGCATCTGTGTAATAGTTGGAGGCTGATCCGGCAAAGTTAAAATAATTTTTCTACATTCCTCATTAGCATTTACAAAAGCAAGGTTTTGAACAATATAGGAGTGTGCTTATTCATCTGGACATTGCTTTTCGACTGCTTGGGTTAATCTGGCCAGAAAAGAACCATAGGATTCTGTTCCGCCTTGTCTCTGTTCCACCTTGCCTGATAGTAGTATAAGCATTTACATGGGTACCAGCTGGCTCAACTGAAAACAAAGCTTTTCTAGCAGCATCTTTAATATCTGTTAATACAGGCCGAGGCAATTCTGCCACTTGATTTTCTCATCTATGGTAAATTGGATCACCTGCTAGTTGGGTAACATCTATATTCTCATAAGGAGTATTTTTATATCTTTCAACCACTTTATTAAGAAGTTTTTTCCATTGCAATTCCCATAAAAGATACTATGAATTGGTTAAAATTAGGGAAGCCACATTTCGACAATCAGCAGGGACTAGGTTGTAAGAATAAAAATTACTTTTCAACACATTATTAAAATAAGGAGAAGAGAACCCACTTTCTCCCAAAGATTGGCAGAGTTCTTTTGTATCATGGTGAGAAAAACTTTCAAATCTTGGATTTACATCATCACGACCATATCTTACAGGTAAGGCAAAGAATTGTTTCTTTGAATCCAAATATTTTTCTAAATTTTGAATAATATTAGATCAATTAGGTGATTGCAATGGAGGGTTCATCTCTGATTTAGATTGTGCTTTATTTTTCCCTCTCAGTACTCTTGTGTCTGATTCAGAAGAACAGACAGGATTGTCACTGACATAGCTGTTCCGGGAACTCTGCCTATCTCACGGCTGCTGCTTAGCTCTAATCACAGTTCTGCTGTCTCTGGGGCCTGCATTTTGTAGCCTCCCCAAAACCCTCTAATTTTGTGGATTCTCACAGTAAACCATTGCAGTTTCTTATTCACTTCACAGAAACTGTGAGAAAACACACTATAAATATCAAGGAATGCAGTGCAGGGATGATGGGCATCCCTCAGTTATCCAGACAGACTGATGTCACTGGAAAAATTCCCTCTTTTCTACTGGGTTTTCCTTTGCTTTGGCTGCTCTTTGTATGGCTTCAGGTCATATTTCCCTTGATTTAAGGAAATATCTTGGCCGTTCTTGAAGAATTTCCCTTGGAGGAATTATTCAGTTCTGCAGTCCTCATTATACACCCTTTTTAAAAAGACTTTTATGCTATTTTTCTTCTCTCTGTGCCTTCACACTTGTTGACCAAGGTTTTCTCTCTAAGAATATTAATCACAATATTTCAAAGGATTAAAAAATGCTACGGTATTTTTTCCCTAAATATTACAAAAGAACAATTTAAAAAAATCTGTATACATGCTGGATGGAAAATGCAAACAGAAATAAATTTGAGAGTTCTCCCAGAAACCTTAAGAAAAAACCTCATGTATTCAACCACAGAATACAAAAATGGGCACGTTCTAGAAGTGAAAGTTTGTGCACCGGTTCTGCACAGAATTCTATGCTTTCAAGCTTTTTGCCCTTCAGGGACAGTGCCATTCTCTGAACTGTAATGCTCTGAGCATGTTCTGCTCACCATGGCAGCTTTCTGCTCTGCCCTGGTACAAATCATCCTCCCAGCAAAGGGGGAGTGCAGCCACCACAACCCTCAGCACCTTCCCACACAGCAAGAACCTGAAGGAGAGAGATGGCTTTCACCAGCTGCTGCGGGTTCTAACACTGCCACATCTCAGCTGCTGAAAGCCTGAATTTCTGTGTTGCAGTGTGTTAGTTTATTGAGCCAAATGTTCTGTTAGCTTGTGGTACATTCCACTGTTTCCCAAGTTATTACAGTTAATTTCTCCCCTGTGTTATGCTCTCTTCCCCACGTGTCCCTCAAGGAATCCCCTCCCTCCTCACCAGATTTTTCCCTGTCTGTCAAGACAAGCCGGCCCCTTTGGCCCATCCATCAGCCCAAACCCTACCCTTTGT
The DNA here is from genome assembly GCF_035770615.1 of Melospiza melodia melodia. Taxonomy (NCBI): domain Eukaryota; kingdom Metazoa; phylum Chordata; class Aves; order Passeriformes; family Passerellidae; genus Melospiza; species Melospiza melodia. The sequence continues at coordinate 13,287,363 of NC_086210.1, read as the reverse complement.
TCCAGAAAGTTCCCTGTCTCTTACCCCAAGATCCAACCTCTATCCCAACCCTCTCTCCTCCCCTTGTTCTGATTTGTTGCGGCCCTCAAAACCGCACCCCAACAGTCGCTTATTGGTTACTGTATGGTGTCCACCCTCCGTTTTGAAAGATTTTAAAAACCTGTGCACAGGGGTGCTGGGGGGTTTTTTTAAACTTTTGCTTCCCTTTGGGGATTTTGTGCTAAGTGCTTTCTTTCAGCCGCTCCTAATAAATTCATTGCACTTTACACCACAGAAGAGCTTCTGCTGCCTGCTCCACTTGGTCCTCCAGGGGTCTCTACTGCTAGGCAGATGACCTAGAGGTTCTGGCTCAGGCAAACCCTAGTCTAGCCAGTTCTCCACTCTTGGCATTGTCCCTGGAACATCCCAGAGCTAGCCAGGGCTGCGGAGGGCAGTGACAGTGACGCATGCCCTGGCATGTCACAGCCCCCAGCGCCACACCTGCCAGGCTACAAGCCCCAGCCCTGGTCCCCACTGCCGGCCTCAGGGGCTCCTGGGTATCCTCACCCTGAGTGCAAAGGCAGCCTCAGGAGCCGCCCAGGGCACTCTGGATCCAGGCTGCAGACACACTAAAGCCAGCACTGAAAGGGACATGGATGGGGACTGCAGCTGGATGTTGCAGTGCTCACCATCCCTGACTGCCCTGTAAGTGAGCCCAAACCTCACCTGCAGCACCTTGAGCACATTTATCCTGCTCGTCCATGCTGGAATGTGGTGTTCTCACATCATACACCAGCCCTTTGCAGGGAGTGACCAGCTCCCAGCTGCTCTGCTACCCTGGCCTTACTTTCTGTTTGCCAGTAATGAACTTAACAGATACACTCTGAGAAACCTAGCACAATATTTGCTTCTCAGGAGCTCTTAGGCAAAAAAACTGCACTGCTCACTAGTTTTTGCACAGAAAAAGTAGGTCCTGACAAAGCATAATGCACAGGCAGGGCTCTGGCATACGAATTCCTGAGCCAGAGGATACCATCCGTTGTTGTTCTTAGCTGCTTTGCTGATATTTTAGAGCCAGTTCTGGACAAGGGCTGCTGCTGACAGGGTAAGAAAATTTGGAGAAATCAAGGTGCAGGAGACAAACAAAAAAAAACAAGGGGGAAACCACTTAGAAATACAGAGCACAACAGAAGTCCTTGGAGATGGTTTAATAGAAAATGGCAGCAGCAGTGAGCAGAGCCCGAGGCTGCTCACTGCCACCAGAGGGGCTCCTCAGTTCCCTGCTGGTTTGTGCGTGATTCTTGCTGAGCTCCCTGTGCCCCTTCAGCAGATGCAGCCCTGCCTGGAAAGGGCTCCATGCTCTGGTGTTCCCAGCTTGCTCCAGCCTACTTTCTTAGCAGCACTGAAAGAAGAGGTGAAACAAAGAGCCGTTTTCTGCGCTGCCTGCAAACTCTTCTCCTTCAGTGCCACTGCCAGAGATCATCCCTCTGTCAGCTTGGCACTGTGCCTGCTGCATCCTCCTCCCTGTCCCTTGCATCAGGTCCTGCACATCATCAACACTCGTTGTCCCACACCATGAACAGAGAGAGCTGTGTCAGAAGAGCAAGGATTGCATTTTCTTGGCCTTTCTAACAGAGACAAGAAGCATGAGTCCAAATAACTTTGTTGTTTGTTCCTGCCCTCCTTTTTGACAACTCTGTTTTGCTTTAACGCAAAAGTCTCTTTTCCCACATGGATGGAATGATCTGTAATTGGCAGTTGCTTCAGGCTGTCAGGCACCATGGGAGTTGTCTCTGATGAGGATTTGGTGAATTTTCCATTGGTCACTTGGTGGTGTCATCTTGGGCTGAGCTCAGCGGCCGACCCTGCTGTCCCCAGGGGATGCATTGGGACGCCAAGCCCCTCGGGGCTGGGATTCGGGGGAGGGCGGGCTCGGAGCGCCCGGAGCCTGGGCCCGTGAGGAGCTGCTTATGGCGCTGGCTGTGCTCAGCCCGCTGTGCCGAGCAGCCGCAGCCACGGAGACACAGGCGGGAGCTGTGGCCGAGGCCGGCAGGCGGCCCGGGCCGGCTCGCAGCTGCGAGGACGCCTGCAGCCTGTGCCCTGAGGCCGAGGCCGTGGCGCTTTGCGGGCAGGGTTTTTCCGAGCCGGCCGCAATGTGCTGCCTCCCGTGTGGGCCCGGCTGCGGCAGAGGCCGGCGGGAGCACGGCGGGGCTGGCAGCGGCAGGCAGAGGCCGCAGAGAGCAGCAGCCCGGCCGGGCCCGCTGCAGAGTGGCAGGGAGCTGCGGAGCAGCCCTCGGCCGTGTCTGTGCGCACAGGGCAGGAGCAGAGGCCGGAGCAGAGTCAGGAGCCGCGGCAGAAGCCGGCCATAGCAGCTGCTCGCCGTGCCCAGGGCCGCAGCCACAGCTCTCCCCTGCCGGTCACAATAGCTGCCGCTCGCCTCCGACGCTCCGGCGCTTCCTGGAGACGAGGGGCCCCGTCCCCAGCACGCCCTGGAGCTCTGCAGCGAGAGGAGCCGCCGGCGCCGCAAAGGGCAGCGCAGAGGGCGCAGGTTGAGGAGGAGGACATGAGGCTCTCTCTGGGCCACGCTGTGGCAGCTCTGCCCTCTCGGCCTTTGCCTTGAGCCCTTTGCTTCTTTTCCATGAGCCCTGATCCCTGTCCTTGGCCAAGTGCCCCCACAGCCCTTTCCAGGGCTGCAGGAAAAGCTGCCTCAGTCACAGAATCACAGAATCCCTGGCTTGGAAGACAGATACTTTCAAGATCATCGAGTCCAACCCATGGCCTAACATGTAAACTAAAGCACGGCCCTGAGTGCCACATCCAGTCTTCTTGTAAAGGCTTGCAGGGATGGTGAGTCCACCATCTCCCCAGAGGGGTCTGTCCCAGGAAGAACCAAGATAACACTGGGGCCTTCTACCCACCGGCGCTTGGAGCTCTGGAAGTTTGTCTTTCTGCTTAGGCAAAGGCCATGGAAAAGGACTGGGAAAAGTAGTCACATATAGAGTAGCCGACAGAGCTCTAAATTGATGTGCAAGGAATACAGAAAAGATAGAAAAGAAAAAAAGGCAAAACGCAAATGGCATCAGCAAAGTCTTGCGCATGAACACATAGCTGCAGAGGGTCTTCTCAGCCCTATCTCTTTGTATTTCTGGGAACCAGAGGAATCCTGCTTGAGCCTCTGGGTTTGGGAGGTAAAAGTTCATTTCTTTTTTCTCCTTGGGGCAGCTCCTGTTGCTAGCATCAGCTGAGCCTCTCTCCAGCCTGTTGCCTGTTCTGATTGTTGCAGCAAAACAACTGATGGCAGACAGAAGACACTGACGCTTGCAGAGACGTGTCTTTTTCCTGTGCCAGCTGTGAGTGGGAGTCAGAAGAAAAACTCCCGAAAGCACAACTCCATTGGAAGATTGCCTTCCTTTTCATTCCGATGCTCTAGATCCACTTCTGAATTGTCAGTTGTTTGTTAAGGATGGGAAGTTCTGTTTCATGATTTTTTTCATGTGGTTTGGCAGTGGATGAGGCTCTCATTCAGTCACAAACTCCAGACCAAAGTGCCTTTGGAAGATGGCCCACGTGGCAGTTTTTGCCCAGCCATGGTCCTTGTGGATATAAGACAGCAAGGGCAATGGTATTTGCAGCCAAAACCCAGCAAAGCTTGGCTCAGCCAAAACATCCTGGGGAGATTGAGGCCTCCAGCTGTCCCTAGAAATCAGCAGAGTTCCAGACAAATGGTTGTGTAGCACTAAGTGCAATCGCTTTGCCTGGATCAGAGCTTTGTACAGCTGAAGAAGCAGAAAGATCAGCAAGGAGCTCCCAAAGGCCCCTCACATCATTTTCATTTTGCTCATCTTGTGTAAGTTTGCAACTAAACGTGTGTTTGCAGTTGACCTAATGAGAGGAAAAAAAAGTGAAAAGAGGCTTTCTGGCAGGGCCAGGACATTGCAGAAGAGGAATCACTGGTGTGCATTTCATTGGACCTCTCTCAAGCCTCTAAAAGTATTATAGCCTGATTTAAAACATGCCAGTATCAACCAACTTGGAGAGACAGAGACTAAAATTACTTACAGGGTTTTTTTTTTTAAGTGTGAGAAAAACTACCCAAAGGGTGTTGTTGTGTGACATTTTAAAATATACAACGTCAAAATTATCAACTGCAATAAATCAAGAGTTTAAAAAGGAGTGTTTTGGTATATGAATAATTAAAACCACAAAAATGTGCAGATATGAATGCATGTTTTCATAAAAATCATGAAATTCTAGACAAAAAAATACATGCCCTGAATTACAACACAAAGGCATATAGAACTGTACTTGAATTAGTTCTTTTTACATTGCTGGAGTTTTTTCCTTGTGAAGAGGAGATAGGGTATTGTTGAAGAAAAGTGGCACAAGCAGGGCGGGGCAGCGTGCCGTGCTCCGTGCAGAGGCTGCCAGGGGCTGTCCGAAGAGCGCCCTGCTGCAGCCAGAGCACTCCTGGCCTGGGGCCCAGGAGCAAAGGGCCAGGGCAGCCACCTCCTCCTCATCCTGACCCTGCCACCGCTCCCTGCTGCTGCTGCTACTGCTGCTGAGGGAAAGAGACTCTCCTAAGGCCCCATGAACGAATGCAGTTACACAGCCCTGGGGATGCCAGTGAAGGAAACCATGTGTCATGTAATGCATGTATGACCAGAGTCACCAAACACCACCTAAACATGGAATTGTTGCACCTCTCTAGGACAGGCAGAAATTGAAAGAATTAACTGGAGACATCAGGGCAGAAGAGGCCAGAGGAGGGAAACAACTCTAAAGGGAAAACCATCCTATCTGGAGGCAGAAACATCTCTGCCTGCTCAGAATCGGTCGAGGGAATATGTGTCTAATCCTAGCCAGAAAGGGATGCTTTAGGTGAGCTTTGCACCTCCAACTGCCTTGGACCAGAGCCAGGAAGATTCAATTATGCAAATGTTACATAGATAGATAGATAGAGAGAGAGAGAGAGATTGACAGATTTCGTTACTGAAATCTCTCTTTACTGTCCCCTCTGTGTTGCTACAGACAACAGAACTAGGTAGTCAGTGTCCCGCTCAACTACAATCCTGAGATTGCTCCCCTGTTGCTTCAAAAAAGCACACGCCTGGGGAATCTGGAGCGTGTAGGTCCTTACGGAAAGGGATCAGACCCAGAGAATTGCACTGGGAATTGCACTCTTTGTGCATCTGTGCTCAGGCAAGTTCTTCTCTTGGACTCAACCACACTGGTGGTGCTAAAGTGGCTGGAATGAGAAATGCAGCCCAGCTCCCTCCAGCTCCTGTGATCTCTGAGGAGCAGCTGGAATGCAAGGGCATTGACCTGCTGCTCAGTTCCCAAACAACACACACTGATTCCCTGGGCTGCAAAAAGGCAGGGTCACTACTAAGCTCAAAGTGATGTGTGAGGCCATACTGGCTGGCCTGGGACCACAACAGCTCCTTCTGCACCAAGGTCCCTGCACAGAATGATGTGTTCTCATGCAAAACTACTGCACTCTCCAGAAGTGATACATTGGAAATTAAAATTCTAGCAGACTCAGTCCCAGTGCTATAAAAGGGCAGAAAAAAATGATGAAAACAACTTTAGTTGGGAGAAAAAGAAAATTAAAAAACCTCTTCCTCCAAACAAACAAACAAACAAAAAACTAAGGAAAAAGGGGAAAAGTCGCTTCCAAAAGCACCTCAAATATTTGGATGCACTGAGGACATGCTGAAGGTCCCTCATGAGGCTCCTCATGTCCAAGCAGAAGCTTCCTCAGCGCCTCCTCACTGGCCTTGTGCTCCCTCCCCCTTGCCCAGCTCCCCTGTCCTTCTGTGCACACGCTGCAGCCCCTCAATGACTCTCTGCTTCCCAGGGGCCCACAAGTGCACACAGCAGTCCAGCTGTGGCCGCGGCGCTGCCCAGCACAGGGCCATGCTCACTGCCCTGCTCCTGCTGCCCCACTGCTGCTGACACAGGCCACCATGCCCTTGGCCTTCTTGGCCACCTGGCCACACGCTGCCTCAACTGCAGCTGCTCAAGACTGGCAGCAACCCTGGCTTGTTTTGGCCTATGCAGCTCCCCAGCCACAAAATTGCTCATTTCACTTCAGATACAGCAGGCACCATTTCAAGATGGCCTTCCTTTTCTGAGCAACACAAGACAGCAGTCAAAGACTTGCAGCTTCACCCCCACTCATGGCTCCAAGGCACTTGCTAAAGTTGCAGACTTCAGTGCAAAATGGATCAGCAGAAAGTTTCCCCGTCTGGTGTTTGCAGCTTCTCAAAAGCCAAAAGTCAATTGAGTCAACAGTGACTCTACAAGTGAAGAACGACTCAAGAAAACTGCAGAACACTTGCACAAGCCAAAGACACCTTTCCAGAAAGGGAAAAGAAACAAACAAAGCCTTTTGACCTCCAGCATTACCACGTGTGCCCTTGGCCATGACATCGCAGAAGCCCAGAGATGGAGCTTCCCTGAACCAAGCAGCCAGAAGCACAGCTGGAGCCCCCAGCTCTGCACTGCCCCAAGAGGACAGGTCAAAGGCCAAGTTCTGCGGTCACTGCCTAGAGGAAATCCCTAGCTCCTGGCAGGACTCCAGCACCCAGCATCCTCAGCCTGCAACAGCAAAGTACTGGCTGCTCCAAAACTTGCAGCTCTGCCTTGCACTAAAGACAGCACCACACACAACTGGCACTTATAGGTCTGGAATAGGGTGGTAAGAACGTTGGAGGGTTGTTGTCATCCACCTCATTTTGCTCCTCGTTGGCTTCTTCTGCAATAACAGAGAGAGCCAGGGGAAAAACGGCTCTTGCTCTTCTTATCTTGTCTCTACTTATGTGCAAAAAGAGTCAAATAGTAGATTGAAAAGGAAACACCATATACAGCAAAAAGCACAGGAGCAAGATGGTGAATCATTATAGCACTGCTCTGCAAGTTTGCAGGCTGTGCTGCAACACCAGAAAAAACAAGGCGTTTGAATGTGCAAGTGCCCACCGAAAAATGACTCATACATGAGGTTCCTCCTGCAGTGGGCAAGGCCTAGGGCTGCTCTGACACTCAGGCCTTCCATGCACCAAGGCAACCTTCTGATGTCACTACAACGAGGTGGCAACCATGCCCCGACAAGACAAAGCAAACGCTCTGTATTGGTCTGTGACTTTATACCAAGCAATAAACAATCTTCCCTACAGCAAATGCAAAAGAGCCTGGGAAGTTCTCCTGCATCACAAAGCAGCACAAATTCTCCTTGTGGGCCGAAGCCTGTTGTTCACGGGATCCAAGAGGAACTCCAAGAATGACCTCAGCTGTGGCTGTGGCGCTGCCCAGCACAGGGCCACACTCACTGCCCTGCTCCTGCTGCCCCACTGCTGCTGACTCAGGCCACCATGCCCTTGGCCTTCTTGGCCACCTGGCCACACACTGTCTCATCTTCAGCTACTCAAGGCCACCACCCCTGGCTCCTTTTGGCCCACGCAGCTCTCCAGGCAAAAAGTTTCCTGTTTGACTTCAAATACAGCATCCACCTTTTCAAGAAGGCCTTCTTGTTCCACAACTGCATCTTCTAAGGAGATGTCACTAAATTGACAGGAATAGAATTCTCAGTGTCTCTGACTAAATTGAACTGGGCTAATTCTACTCCCTGGGATGTTGCTCTTAGTTCAGTGTTCTCCTCTGGCTGCTGTCAGCAAGTGACATTTTCTCTGCAAAACTGAGTTTGTAGTTCTTCAGGACTTTGAGAGGGAAGCTAGGAACTATCCACTTATGCCTTTGTTACCTTTGTTGAAGGCATCAAAATGGATTTTCTTTCGGTCTCCCTAGCCAGTCCTCTACTGCTACTGGCCAAGGTGACAGCTAGCTCTAGAATTCTTAAACACCAGGAACATAAAATGTCCCTTTCTCACTCAGCTCAGGATCAGCACTGCTAAATACATGCCTGAGGTGACCTGTAGTGGGCACGGGAAATGAGTCAGATGCTGTGAGAAAACTGCCTGGGCTGCTGAATCCCACAGAACAAGTAAACCCAAACAGAGCTGATTTCCTGTTTGCCAACTTCCCTCCAGGAGACACCTTTCATTCACACAGCCAGCAAGAGATCAGGGCAATGTTCTTGGTTGTGCCTACAATTTGGCCTGTTTTGCCAGTAAATGACTAAAAACATAACCAAGAAAATGCAGGTTCTTCTTTAACACTCAATGCTACTGTTCTACCAAAGACATAAAAATGCTTCTAAAATCCTCTCCTTCAGGTACTTTTTAAAAAAAATCAGTTGCATGCACCAATTCTTCTAAACTTGCTGGAAACTGTTGCCCAGAAAATCTTCCCCAAAATCCCTCTGAGCTTTGGCATTTCTGTTGTGAAACAGCACAGCAGCATCTCCATGGTTCTTGAGCAGACACTCACTGCTTTGGAGTTTGCATTTCATTGCAATGGGAAGATCACTATTTTAGCACTCAGTCAAGGGTCAAGGTAGACAGTCAGATTATTTCAGGAGAAACTGTAGAAGGCAAGAATCTTCCCCTGAATTCTGGGAACAACTACCTACTATTCTTTCAATCACCTTACTCATCCTAATCATTGCCAACAACCTGTTTGTCCTGTTCATTTCCTGAGAAGGAGTTGGAATCATAACCTTCCTACTAATCAGCTGATGACACGGCCGAGCAGAGGCCGACACCGCTGCCCTCCAAGCCGTACTTTACAACTGAATCAGAGACATCAGACTTATCCTTTGCATTACATGACTAGGCTCCACCACAAACACCTGAGAAATCCAACAACTTCCTACCCCATCCCAATCTCCTACACTACCCCTACTAGGTCTCGTCCTAGCTGCAACCAGAAAATCTGCTTAATTCGGTTTCCAGCCATGACTCCCAGTGCAATAGAAGGGCCAACACCCATATCCTCCCTACTCCACTCCAGCACAATAGTAGTTGCCGGAATTTTCCTACTTATCCGAACCCACCCTCTATTCAATAATAACCAAACCGCCCAAACCCTGTGCCTCTGCCTAGCAGCTTTATCCTCACTATTTGCAGCCACGTGTGCCCTCACCCACAACAACATTAAAAAATCATTGCCTTCTCCACTTCAAGCCAACTAGGACTAATAATAGTCACAATCGAACTAAACCTACCCGAACTAGCCTTCCTCCACATCTCAACTCACACATTCTTCAAAGCCATGCTCTTCCTATGCTCAGGCTCCATCATTCACAGCTTAAATGGAGAACAGGACATCTGAAAAATAGGAGGACTCCAAAAAATACTCTCCACAACCACTGCATGCCTTACCATCGGCAACCTTGCCCTAATAGGAACACCATTCCTAGCAGGATTCTCTCAAAAGACCAAATCATTGAAAGCCTAAACACATCCTACTCAAACACTTGAGCCCTACTCCTAACCCTTCTAGCCAAATCATTCACCACAGTACACACAATCCGCATAACCGTACTAGTACAGACCGGCTTCGTTTGAATCCCGCCCTTGACCCCAGTAAGTGAAAACAACCCCACAGTAACTTCCCCTGTCACTCGCCTTGTGCTGGGAAGCATCCTGGCAGGATTCCTCATCACCTCATTCATCATCCCCACAAAAACCCCTCCAATAACCATGCCACCCTCTATTAAAATAACCTCCCTAATTGTAACAGCCCTAGGCATCGCTTTAGTTCTAGAAATTTGAAAAATAGACCAAACACTGATCCTCACAAAACAAGCTCCCTTCTAAAACTTCTCAACATCCCTAGGATACTTTTACCCCTTAACCCACTGCCTAAGTATAACCAACTTCCTCAAAGGAGGAGAAAACATCGCATCCCACCTAATTGACCTCTCCTGATACAAAATACTAGGTCCAGAGGGGCTAGTCAGCCTACAACTAATAGCAACCAAAACTGCCACCACCCTCCACTCAGGCCTAATCAAAGCTTACTTAGGATCATTCACCTTATCCATTCTCATCATCCTCATAGCCACATACAGAAATAACCAATGACCCTCAACCTTTGTAAAAACCACCAAATCCTCAAAATCATCAACAACACCCTAATCGACCTCCCAGCACCATCAAACATCTCAACATGATGAAACTTTGGGTATCTAGTAGGCGTTTGCTTAATTACTCAAATCGTCACAGGTCTTCTAGCTATGCACTACACAGCAGATACAAATCTAGCCTTCTCCTCTGTCGCTCACATATGCCGAGACGTACAATTCGGCTGACTCATCCGCAACCTCCACACAAACGGAGCCTCCTTCTTCTTCATCTGCATCTACCTATGCATCGGTCGAGGACTCTACTACGGCTCATACCTGTGGAGGATATTATTAATAGTTGGTTAGCTGAGAAAGGCCATGCTGACATAATGCCACTGGTTAAACTGAGAGAGGGAAGTCAGCAGTCAGTAAGCTGAAAGGAAAAGTCAGCAGTCGGTGACCAATGACAGGCAAGGACAGAATGCCCTTGCCGCAACATGAGGATAGGGAAGAGAGATTCTTCCTGAGAATATGTAGAAAGTATCAAAAGTATAACCATAAGAATGCAGAAGTAGGCGTAGTTGCTGATATGTAACTAACCAATCCTGAGCTCAACTTTTGCAATATGTATGAAGCTCATTATGAACTGTATTTAACCTGCTGTACTAATCAATAAAATTGAGCCTGTGATGATCTAATTGATGTCCTGGTCTCCTTCCATCGACAAATGGTGGAGAATGTGGGCAACGCCAAATCTCTGTCCTTTTTTCTCGGATTAAAAGAAAAAGGGGATTACGCCACGGTCAAGGAAGTTGGGTTTGGGTCCTTGCAGCCGGGACGGTGCCGGAATTTGAAGCACCCTTGAGGATCACAACAGTGAATCAAGCAAATACATGTCGCAGGAGCCTGGAGAGCTGCTACAGCGCGCGCTGACTAATAGGTATGGATAGGCAAGCGGCATACGATTTATTCGCGGCGTATTTAGAACGGCGATGAATAAAAGGGATAGATTTAAAAAAGGAATTACCAGGGTTATTAGCTTACGGCCATGCTAAAGGTATCTTTGCTAATCCGCATACAGGAAATACTGTGGGATACAGTGTTAGACGATGATAAGTCAGCAAAGAAATTAGGGAAGTTATGGCAGGTGGTGTATAACACGTTACTTCAGCAGGTATCTGAGAGAAAGGCAGCAGAAAGGGCGACAGAAGCTCATAAGAGGAATATAGGGTATGGTCGTGAGGATGATCCCCTGGCATCTTCTGTAACTAAGATACTTATGCCTAAGAGTCCCCAGCAAAGTGGTGTGGAGGATTTTCCTATAGGCACAGTGGAACCGTCTGCACCCTTCCTGTCAGAGGGGGAGGGCTAGTTGGATGGTGGGGGTAAGAGCAAGCCAGCTTTGCCTCCGCCGTCAGCTTCAGGCGGGTTGGATGGTGGGGGTGGGAGCAAGCCAGCTTCGCCTCCGCCGCTAGCTTTGCCTCCGCCGCTTCCCTCGAGTGAGCCGGCTCCGGTTACAGCTTCGGCGGGGGGACCACTTCCCCCGCGCGAGCCGGCTCCAGCGGGGGGGCCGCTTCCCCCACGCGAGCCAGCTCCACTCGAGTTGGCTCCGGTTTCACTGTCGGCTCCAGCGGGGGTCTGCTTCCCCCGCGCGAGCCAGCCTCTGCTCCACTGCCTTCCCCGTGCGAAAACTCGGTGTCTGTACCGAAGCGCCAGCAGCATAGCACCCTTAAAGAGTCAGATCCCATCCCAGGGGCACACCGTGATCTATGGGGGGAGATGGCTAAACAGAGGAGGGAAGCTTGGGCTGCTTTGGCAAAAGAAGTAATGCAAATGGGGGATGACGAGGCGGTGGAAGTAGCTTCTAGTCTTGCATGTTCGGTCACATACACACCACAGTATGATGCACAGGGGAACCTTACGCATAATATAGCGGAATATACTCCCTTAGATTGGAAGTTGTTAGCTCAGCTACGTTCTACGGTTAGTCAGTTTGGAGTAAAAAGTGAACCTGTTAGGCAAATGCTTGATTATCTTTTTAATACTCAGGTTTTATGTCCTAATGATTTAAGAGGAATAATTCGGTTGATATTCACTCAGCATCAGCAGTTATTGTTTAATGCACATTGGCAAGCAAGTTATTGTTTAATGCACATTGGTAAATCAGTCGGTTGCTGTACAACGAGCCCAGGGAGACCCATTACATGGAGTAACAGTAGAGGAGCTGATGGGCTTAGGGGCATTTTTACGTACAGAGGCACAGATGATATCGGGAGCAGATAAACTTAGAGAGTCTATGCGATTAGTGCGTGATGCAATAGACATGGTTAAAGAGCCAGGAGGGTTACCAGCTTATATGGGCATTAAACAAGGTAGAGAAGAATCATTTGGAAATTTTATCGATAGAGCAGCTACTGCTATAGATCGGGCCGGGGTTGCAGACTACATGAAGGGGGCACTATTGAAGCAGTGGGCTTACAAAATAGCAATCCAGCAACACAAAGAGTGTTAGCTACTTTAGGGGCAAATTGGAGTATTGAGGAGGCATTAGAGAGAATGGCATTAATGCCAACAGCTTCACAGGCATTTATAGCAGAAGCCTTAAAGGAATTAGGATTAGGGTTACAAAAGCAAGCAGAGTCTACTCAGAATCAGGTGCTAGCTGCTCTTGCTCCTCTCCGAAGCGGCTCACTGGCATTCACGCAAGGAGGTTCGAAACCATTCATCAAGTGCTACCGATGCGGCAATGAAGGACACACACCAAACATGCCGAGCGACTGGCATATGGTGTCAACACTGCCGATCCAGCTCCCAAGATTCTACGGCTTGTAGGCGCCGGTCGGGAAACCATCAGCGGAGCGCGTATCACGGGGGCTGCGCCCAGACACAAGCTGCTGCCGTGACATCGCTGCCACCTCCTGTCTGCAACAACAGGGAGCCTTGGCTTGGACTTATCAGCAGCAGTAGACGTCACACTAATGGCGAACCGGCCTGAGAGGATACCCACTGGAGTAAAGGGTCCTCTTATATTAAATGGACAAACATGTGGAGCATTATTGCTGGGACGTTCTTCTACAACTATGTTGGGATTATGTGTTTTGACTGGTGTTATTGATGCAGATTATACAGGGGAAATACAAATCATGGGTTACACCCTTTATCCTCCGATTAAAATTACAAAAGGACAACGCATCGCACAATTGGTACCACTATCTCAAATGACATTGGGAATACAATCATTTACTGGGCAAACACGGAATGAAAAAGGTTTTGGCTCTACTGGTGTTACACTTCTGACTGTGGATTTACAAAATAGACCAAAGCAAAAGGTTGAAATTACTTATGGGCATCAAAGCATAACCCTTTATGGATTATTGGATACAGGAGCAGATACCAGCATCATTTCTCCAGAAGTGTGGCCACAACATTGGCCCCTATTTCCATCATCAAACATGCTCACAGGAGTAGGAGGATTTACATTGGAAGCAGATCGCCGCTTTTGTCTATGTGCATTGAGAATCAACAAGTATCTGCTGTGTTTTCAATTGTTCAACTGCCTCCTACAGTTTCCTGTTTAAATGGAAGGGACATTTTAACACAATTGGGAGTAGTGTTAATTAATTAGCACCCTTTGGGGTAATTGCCATTGCTTGGACTTTCCCCATTCCACTCACCTGGAAAACGGATACACCGGTGATGGTTAAGGAATGGCCATTAAAAGGGGAGAGTCTTATGCATGCCCATGAATTGGTACAGGAACAATATACAAAGGGACACCTACGACTATCCATGAGCCCTTGGAATACACCTATTTTTGTAATCAAAAAGAAATCAGGGAAATATCATTTGATACATGATTTGAGGGCTGTAAATGACCAAATGGAACCAATGGGGCCTTACAGCCTGGTCTTCCAAATCCAGCTATGATTCCAGAACACTGGCCACTTTTAATTATTGACCTAAAGGATTGTTTTTTCACTATTGGCCTGCATCCTGATGATATGAAGAGATTTGCTTTTACTTTACTGGCAATAAATCGTGGAGAACTGGATAAAAGATTTGAATGGACGTCTCTTCCGCAAGGCATGCGCAACTCCCCCACTTTATGTCAGCTTTATGTTGAAGCTGCATTATAGCCACTACGTCGCAAATGGCCAGTAACTATAATATATCATTACATGGATGATATTTTGTTTGCACAGCAACAGCCATTCTCCTCTTTACAGATTAACAGCATTAAAAATACACTTGCTGCATATTCACTTGTTATTGCTACAGAGAAAATTCAAACTACAAGGCCCTGGAAATATTTGGGATGGACTTTGACGGACCAAATAGTAATACATCAAAAATTGGAATTACAATTGGACATTAAGACTCTACATGATGCACAGAAGTTGCTGGGAGACTTACAGTGGCTGAAGCCCATTGTGGGAATACCAGATAATTTATTAGAAATCCTACGGCCTTTGTTAAGGGCGTTGACCCTGCTACTCCTGTACACCTGACAAAGGAGTATCATCTTGCTTTGCAGCAAATTAGTAATTGTGTACAGCAAGGGTATGTGTCTCGTCGACAACTCGATCACCCCATTGATCTTACTATTTGGAATAGCCCTCCCCTTGCTTGGTGCTCTCTCTCAATTACAAAAGAAAACGGGGGAGATACGGGTGTTGGAATTGTTGTCACCACCACTACAGCATAAGAAAACAATATCTTCAAAAATCGAACAATTGGCTGCATTAATTAAAAAGGGGCATCTCAGAATTCTTGAAGTGGATGGTAGAGAACCTGCTACTATTAGATTGCCTATGGAAAAAGAAACCTTGGACTGGTACTTGATTAATTCGAAGGATTTACAGGAAGCATTATTGATGTCACCTGCTAAAGTAGAGACTAGCAAATTAGTGCCTAGAGTTTTGCAATGGATGACAGAATGGAACTGGATCACTCAACGTTTGAGAGAAGAATACCCCATAGAAGGAGCTATTACAGTTTTTACAGATGCAGGAAAGAAATCAAGGCGTGCTGCTGTCACCTGGCAAGAAAAAGGACAATGGAAGCATCAACTCCTCACAGCAGACCCTGCAGATAGCTTACAAACTCTGGAATTGTTAGCAGTAGTATGGACAGTGTCCAACTTACAGGAAGCTTTAAATGTGGTCACAGACTCTATGTATGTTGCAGGAGTAGTCAGACGGATAGAGGAAGCAGCAATTAAAGAAATGAATAATAAACGATTGTATGAGTTACTGATACAGTTAAGGAAGGCTTTACGGGAGAGAAAAGCAGCGTATTCTGTGATTCATATTAGGAGTCATAAATGGTCTGAAGGTTTAGGAGAAGGGAATGAACATGCAGATAAATTGGTTACCCTACCCATTGATAATTCTTGCCCTATTGATAAGCATACATTGGCCAGAGAAGCACATAGTAGATATCATCAAAATGCAAAAGGATTAGCAAAACACTTTGAGCTGAGTTTGTCAGAAGCCAAGGCCATTGTTAGAGCATGTCCAACATGTAGTTATCATAATTCTAGGCATCGGGGTTAATCCTCGAGGTTTAGAAATAAATGAGAAATGGCAAATGGATGTTACACACATAGCTAGATTTGGTAAAGTCAAGCATGTGCACGTCACTATAGATACGTATAGTCATTACATATGGGCTATGGCTCAGGCAGGACAGAAAGCTATACAGGTTATCAGACACCTGTTAAGTTGTTTCACTGTTATGGGAGTTCCAAAGAGTATCAAAACGGATAATGGTCCAGCTTATGTACGTGCTAGAGTCCAGAAATTTTTGAATCAGTGGTCTGTTAAGCATGTGACAGGTATTCCACACTCCCCTACTGGACAGGCAATAGTGGAAAGAGCAAACTGTACCCTTAAGCAGTATATTGAAAAACATCAAGATTTGAGACACCCACAAGCATGTTTGGCTAAGGTTCTGTATGTGATCAACCATTTATGTATTTTTGGGGAAGACGATACCCCTCCTGCAATTAAACATCATCCAAGGTTAAGTCAGGAAAATACTAAGGAAACAGAGGTCTGGGTTAAGTATAAGAACCCGAGTGCAGGATTATGGGAAAAAGCTGCAAAAGTATTATATTGGGGTCAGGGGTATCTTTGTGTTTCCTCACCTACAGGGCCTTTGTGGGTGCCTGCTAAGTGGACTAAACCTGTTTTTGATGCAGCCTCTGGTGGATCGCCTTACGGAGGAGGACAGGGAGCGACTGGGGAAGAAACTGCTTCTAGTCCTACGACCACTACTGTTACAATTGAAGGTGTACTCGAAAGCGGTGGACAGAGCACTGACACATCACTACCGGACAGCCCAGGAGTTGATTGGTTTTATTGACTCATTATCAAATTTTCACTTAACAAGTCTAGCGAAAGAACATTGCCTTGACTGTCACAATCCACATTGTGCTGCCTGGATAGCCCTACGTTGTGAGGGTTGTGATAGAACTTTTTGGATAGAACAATCATTATTGTGGGATTTGTGGTGTCACACTTGTGAACATGAGCACACGTGGGGTAAAAGCTGGCAAGATGAATTAAGGAGACAAACAGGGCAAAATGCATATATAGCTTTAAATCTTTATGAGTCTCCTGAACAGAAAATTCTTGCTTATTATCGATGGGAGGTACAATGTATTGTGAATACAATTAAGGTTCAAAGTAAGTCACGCAGAGTTTCTATAAGGTGTAGGAAATTAGTACCTTTAACACAGCATTCAATTGTAAGACCCTTCAAGGGGAATCCTGATAGAGCACTAGATTGCTGCATTGAAAAGTTGCAAAAATTGAGTTTGCAAGTGGCAGGACCAGTGAAATTAGGAGCAGCAAGATTGAAGATAGATAAGAAAAGGAAGGTAAAAAAGGGAACGATCTCATCTGAGTAAGGATATCAGTGAGCCTTCAAACTTACCTCATGCTATACCTGTAAGCAAGGATGCTGATTTAGAGTTAGATCAGTATATTCAAAAACTGACTCAGCCTTACAATAGACAATCTAGCAAACCAGGGAAAAGACAACGAAGAAAGGAAAAACAAAGCAAGCAGAAAGAAAAATGAGGTTTGTTCTTGTTATACTGCTCAATGCTGTAGCAAGTGAAGCAGTAGGAATAACACACTTTAGTCAACCAAGAGAAAATTTATGGGTGACACTTGCTAATCAAACTAACCAATCATCACTTTGTCTTAGTCTTGGAGGAGTCACTAACCCATTTCGAACATGCCTGGTAGGACTTCTGGTGTGGTCTCCTGGAGAATTTTGCAATTTGATAAACAATCAAACCTTATGTATGTCTAACATGTCAAACATCACACTGCCAGTACAGCAAGGGTATACTGCAAGTCAGAGTGATGGCTATCGTCAATGCTTACTAATCCAATCACTTAACACCTCTTTGCATTCTCCTCCTGAGGAATTGGATCTTTTTGGAAGTACAAACGCCAGTATGTCTAACACTACAGCTGGCGGATGGTTAAGCTTCAAATTTTCGGATGCTCAGAATTTAAACCAACCTAAAGAAACATGGGCCACCCTAGATTCATCCCTGAATGTGAGTAAATTCTCTCAGCAGTATTACAGTCAATGTAATGGCACAAATATCACAGCACCAATGAAATTACCCACAGGAATATTTTTGATTTGTGGAGACAGGGCGTGGAATGGTATACCAGCCAAACCACAGGGTGGACCCTGTTATTTGGGGAAATTGTCATTATTTCACCCTAATGTGTCCTTGCTAATGCAGCTGAGTCAAAATTCAAACAGGAAAAGACGTAGCATACATGACTTAGACTGCAGCCAGATAGGAGATCCACAGTTTTGGGGTACATTCAAACAAGTGGTGGTTTCAACTATCTTGCCAGGAGGATCTGCCAATAAAGCCATGAATTTAGCAAAACAATTAGGATGCTGGGCAAAGGATGAGCTGAACAAGACATCACAAATTTTAGATATGCTAACCGCAGATGTGCAAAGTGTTAACCATGCTGTTTTGCAAAATAGAGCTGCTGTAGATTTTTTGCTCTTAGCACAAGGGCATGGATGTGAAGAGTTTGAGGGAATGTGTTGCATGAATCTGTCTGATCACTCAGTGTCCATTCACACTAAGATAAAAGAACTGCAACAGGGACTTCACAGTCTCAAGGAAGAAGAAGGTTTAGGAATTGATGAATGGCTTAAAAGCTTAGGACTTGGGCCATGGCTGAGGAACCTTGTGATCTATGCTATAGGACTACTGGGTGTAATTTTACTGTTTTTGCTTATTTTGCCTTGTATCTTTAACTGTATTCAAAACATGGTCGGCTGTACAATAGCAAAAACCTGCCAAACTAATCTCCTTGCTCAAGAAGAAAACGGGGGAAATGTGGAGGATATTATTAATAGTTGGTTAGCTGAGAAAGGCCATGCTGACATAATGCCGCTGGTTAAGCTGAGAGAGGGAAGTCAGCAGTCAGTAAGCAGAAATGAGAAGTCAGCAGTCAGTGACCAATGACAGGCAAGGACAGAATGCCCTTGCCGCAACATGAGGATAGGGAAGAGAGATTCTTCCTGAGAATATGTAGAAAGTATCAAAAGTATAACCATAAGAATGCAGAAGTAGGCGTAGTTGCGGATATGTAACTAACCAATCCTGATCTCAACTTCTGCAATATGTATGAAGCTCATTATGAACTGGATTTAACCTGCTGTACTAATCAATAAAATTGAGCCTGTGATGATCTAATTGATGTCCTGGTCTCCTTCTGTCGACACATACCTAAACAAAGAAACCTGAAACATCGGAGTCATCCTCCTCCTAACCCTCATAGCAACTGCTTTTGTAGGATACGTCCTACCATGAGGCCAAATATCATTCTGAGGAGCTACAGTAATCACAAACCTATTCTCTGCCATCCCTTACATTGGGCAAACACTAGTCAAGTGAGCCTGAGGCAGGTTCTCTGTCGACAACCCCGCACTGACCCGATTCTTTCTCTCCACTTCCTCCTTGCCTTCGTCATCGTATGCCTTACTCTCGTCCATCTCACCTTCCTCCACGAAACAGGCTCAAACAACCTGCTAGGCTTTCCCTCAGTCTGTGACAAGATCCCCTTCCACCCATACTACACCATCAAAGACATCCTACACCATCAAAGACATCCTAGGATTCGTACTAATGCTCTCCCTACTTGTGTCACTAGCCCTATTCTCCCTCAGCCTCCTAGGTGACCCAGAATACTTCACCCCAGCCAACGTCCTCATCCTAACCTGAGTAGGCAGCCAGCCAGTAGAACACCCCTTCATCATCATCAGCCAACTAGCCTCATTCACATACTTCACAATCATTCTAGTTCTGTTCCCCCTTGCAGCCGCCCTAGAAAACAAGCTACTTAAACTTTAATTAACTCTAATAGTTTATAAAAACATTGGTCTTGTAAGCCAAAGATTGAAGACTAAACCCCTTCTTACAGTTACCCCACCACCCACCTCAGGAAGAAAGGACTCAAACCCTCTGCTCCAATTCCCAGACCTGGCATTTTTAACTAAACTACTTCCTGACCCTACCGCTAAAGAGCTCGAATTGCCCCCCGAGACAACCCCCGCACAAGCTCCAACACCATAAACAAAGTCAACAACAACCTTCACCCCCCAATCAAAAGCAATCCCACCCCCTCTGAATACAACACAGCCACGCCCCTGAAAACCAACCAGACCGACAACAAATCCCCACTATTCACCATTCCCTCATCCATCAACAACCCCAACACACCCCCTATAACAAGCTCCACCATGAAAACCAACCCCATCCCAAAACCATAACCAACAACACCCCAGCTACCCCAAGCCTCCGGATAAGGATCCGCTGCCAGCGACACTGAATACACAAACACTACCAACATTCCCCCTAAATAAACCATAACAAGTACCAAAGAAACAAAAGGGACCCCCAAACTCACTAGTCAGCTGCACCCCGCAACCACTGCTACGACCAGCCCCAACACCCCATAGTAAGGAGACAGGTTAGATGCAACCGCCAACGCCCTAGAACAAAACACAGCCCGAAAAACAAAACAGATTCTATCATAAATTCCCACTTGGCCTCCCTCTGAGATTTACGGCCTGAAAAGCCGTCGTTACAAAGTTTAACTATAAGAACATCTAAATACGTCCTTCATTCCCTCCCCTATCCCTTTAACCCCTCCCCCCCCACCACCCAGCACGTTTTCTTCTTGCTTTCAGGGTATGTATAATAATGCATCGCACTCTCTGCCCCATCAGACAGCTCATGAAATGTAGGATAATCCACATTACACGTCAAGCTCTTCCACCAAAAACCCAAACGGATGGTATTCGGCCAGCCTACCTACCAGGCACATTCTTGCTTCAGGTACCATACAACCCAAGTATTTCTACCCAAGGCCAAGCTGCAAGTGTCACCCAAAGACCCAGGATCTTACCTAATGTACACAATATCCAACCTAGAGAACGAGGAATGTCCCAGTACACCTTTGAATTCCCCTAGTCTACAGGATTCGCCCACCTCCTAGGTAATATTCTCAGCCAACAGCCTTCAAGCACTCCCAAGCCAGACATGGTTACCTTTTGATCGCGCTTCTCACGAGAACTGAGCTACTCAACATATGTGCTTTAGTTTATTGCCCTCAAGCACATACCTCTCCTATACTTGCTCTTTTGCACTATTGGTTGTAACTTCAGGATCATAACTTGCTTCATTCCTTCCTCCTGGCCCTTCACAGATACAAGTGGTCGGTTGAATACTCCTCCCTAACTTCATTACCTCGGCATACCGACCTCTTGCACTTGTTTTCTTTTAGCGTCTCTTCAATAAGCCCCTCAAGTGCAGAGCAGGTGTTATCTTCCTCTTGACATGTCCATCACATGACCGCCAAGCATATGAATCCCCAAAAACCCAGAATGTCATGATCTAACGGATAAGGTTGTCGCAAACTTGGCACTGATGCACTTTGACCCCATTCATGGAGGGCGCGCTACCTACCTCTAGACAACAGATAGTGTAATGGTTGCCAGACATATTAATTATTTTATCATTCACTAGGAATTAACATTTAAATCCCATTTTATGCATCTATTTTTTTATCTAGACATTTTTAAAAAAAAAAAACTAAGCCACATATCCCTACATTGTCCAAACTACTTACCATCAATACACTTTCAATTAACTTTAAATATAGAGATATTCCCTACTGTCAAAAATAATAACCGTCCACCATCATCACTCCCCTAACCACCCCCAAACAAACATAATATTAATCCCAAAGCTAGTCCCTCTCCAAAAACCAAACAAAACCACAAGCCATGATGACAAACCATCAACCAACTATCCACCAAATTTTATGTCCTTGTAGCTTATAGAAAGCATGACACTGAAGATGTCAAGATGGCTGCCACACGCACCCAAGGACAAAAGACTTAGTCCTAACCTTACTGTTAGTTTTTGCTAGGTATATACATGCAAGTATCCGTGCTCCAGTGTAGATGCCCTGAACACCTCAATCAGGGAGATAGGAGCGGACATCAGGCTCACCACAACCGCAGCCCAAGATACCTTGCAATTGCCCCACCCCCACGGGTAATCAGCAGTAGTTAATAATATGCAATGAGTGTAAACTTGACTTAGCCATAGCAAATCCAAGGTTGGCAAATCCTGTGCCAGCCACCGCAGTCATACAGGAGACCCAAATTAACTTTAAAATGGCATAAAGAGTGGTCACATGCTATCCAAGTAGCTAAGATTAAAAAGCAACTGAGTTGTCACAAGCCCAAGATGCCAAAAAGGCCTCCCCATCAAAGAAGATCTTAGAACAATGATTAATTGAACTCCACGAAAGCCAGGGCCCAAACTGGGATTAGATACCCCACTATGCCTGGCCCTAAATCTTGATGCTTACACCTACTAAAGCATCTGCCTGATGCTTTAAGCACCAACGCGTAAAACTCTAAGGACTTGGTGGTGCCCCAAAGCCACCTAGAGGAGCCTCTTCTGTAATCGATGATCCACGATATGTCTGACCATTCCTTGCCAAAACAGCCTACATACTGCTGTCACCAGCCCGCCTCCCCTGAAAGCTCAACAGTGAGTTCAATAGCCCCACCACGCTAATGAGACAGGTCAAGGTATAGCCTATGGAATGGTAGCAATGGGCTACATTTTCTAAGTTAGAACATAGCGGCAAAGGGGTATGAAATAACCCCTGGAAGGTGGATTTAGCAGTAGAGTGGGACAATGGAGCCCTCTTTAAGCTGGCCCTGGGGCACATACATACCGCCCGTCACCCTCCTCGCAGGCGCCCCCCCCCCCCCCCCCCAATGAACTAATAAGCTATTGAGCCAAAGATGATGTAAGTTGTAACAAGGTCAGTGTACCAGAAGGTGCACTTAGGCTACCAAGACGTAGTTTAAGCAAAAGCATTGAACTTACACCTGAAAAATGTCTGCTAACACCAGATTGTCTTGATGCCAAACTCTAGCCCAATCGACATGATCTGGAATAACAAAGCTACTCCCCCGTACCCAACTAAAGCATTCACTGTTCCCAGTATAGGCAATAGAAAAGACACCATTGGCGCGATAGAGACCACGTACCGTAAGGGAAAGATGAAATAATAATGAAAACTAAGCTATAAACAGCAAAGATCAACCCTTGTACCTTTTGCATCATGGTCTAGCAAGAAAAATAATGCAAAATGAATTTAAGTTTGCTACCCCGAAACCCAAGCGAGCTACTTACGAGCAGCTATTATTGAGTGAACCCGTCTCTGTGGCAAAAGAGTGGGATGACTTGTCAGTGGAGGTGAAAAGCCAATTGAGCTGGGTGATAGCTAGTTGCCTGTGAAACGAATCTAAGTTCACTCTTAATTCTTCTCCAAGGAAAACCTACAAACCCTAATGAAGCGAATTAAGGGCCATTTAAAGGAGGTACAGCTCCTTTAAAAAAGAATACAATCTCTACGAGCCGATAAATACTGGTTTTTCCAACTGCATTGTGGGCCCTCAAGCAGCCATCAACAAAGAGTGCGTTAAAGCTCTACATTACAAAAATATAAGAACCTTATGACTCCCTCCCCATTAAGAGGCTGACCTATATTCAAATAGGAGAAATAATGCTAGAATGAGTAACTAGGGTCCTCCCTCTACGATGCAAGCTTACATCTGTACATTATGAACAAGTCGCCAATATATGACAAATCAAACAAGCACAGTAATAAGTATCTTGTTAACCTGACAGAGGAGAAAGATTAAGAAAGATTAAAACCTGTAAAAGGAACTAGGCAAACCCGTCAAGGCCCGACTGTTTACCAAAAGCATAGCCTTCAACAAATGCAAAACAAGTTTTGAAGGTGATGCCTGCCCGGTGACTCACGTTCAACGGCCGCGGTATCCTAACCGTGCGAAGGCAGTGGAATCAATTGTCCCACAAATCGAGACTAGTATGAATGGCTAAACGAGGTCCTAACTGTCTCTTACCAGCAATCAGTGAAATTGATCTCCCTGTACAAAAGCAGGGATAAACCTGTAAGACAAGAAGACCCTGTGGAACTTCAAAACCAGCAACCACCTTAAAACACATACTCACCTACTGGCTTCACTGACACATAAGCTTCTGGTCTGCGTTTTTCAGTTGGGGTAACCTTGGAGCAAAACAAAACCTCCAAAAATTAGACCACACCTCTAGACTAAGAGCAACCCCTCAACGTGCTAATAGCATCCAGACCCAATACAATTGATCGATGGACCAAGCTACCCCGGGGATAACAGCGCAATGTCCTCTGAGAGTCCGTATCGACGAGGAGGTTTACGACCTCGATGTTGGATCAGGACATCGTAGTGGTGCAGCTGCTACTAAGGGTTCGTTTGTTCAACGATTAACAGTCCTACGTGATCTGAGTTCTGGCACAATCCAGGTCGGTTTCTATCTATGATGAACTCTTCCCAGTACGAAAGGATAGGAAAAGGGAGGCCAATACCAGAAGCAAGCCTTCACCTTAAGTAATGAAAACAATTAAATTACAAAAGGCTATTACACCCCACCACGTCCAAGAAAAGGACCAGCTAGCGTGGCAGAGCTCGGAAAATGCAAAAGACTTCAGTCCTTTAACTCAGAGGTTCCAATCCTCTCCCTAGCTTAACCAAAACCACCCTCATTATTAACCTCATCATAGCCTGCTCCTATGCCGTCTCAAACTTAATCGCAGTAGCCTTCCTTACACTAGCAGAGCGCAAAATCCTAAGCTACATTACAACAGTAGTCCTAGTCCAACTGTTCAGCCTTCCCTGAAGGTCTGCCAGTCTGCATTTTCAAAGATGTCTTGATTGTCCCAGCAAACTGAGGAAATGACAGACTGTGCTGCCACAGACTCTCCCATGGAGCCATCGGAAGCCCTGCAGGTTCCCCTGCAAATGCTGCCCCTGTGGCTGCAGACACCCATTTTTAAGATGAACGCCTTGACAGGAGCTTTACCAAAACAGTGGTATCCTAATGCTCTTTCTGTTTCAAAACCAGAAACTCAGTCACTAAGAAAGAGAAGGAAGACATACAAAAGCCAGGTTAGGATACACCCTAACCTAAGAAGAGAGGAAACCTCTACTTACGTGTGAAATGTGCTACCAAATAGGCACCATAGGTAATTCCATAGGCAGCGAAAAGCAAAGGAGCAATTCCCTCAATCATTTTAACACTGTCCTGCAAGTTTGCAGGCTGTGCTCACACACTGGAAAAAGCAAGGCTCCTGTTGGTGTGCAACAGCCCACTGACAATTTCCTCAATCAGGAGGATTCTCCTGAACTGAGCAAGTGCTAGGACTGCTCTGACACTCAGGCCTTCCATGCACCAGGGTAACCTTCTGATGTCACTACGACAAGGTGGCAAACATGCCCTGACATCACAAAGCAAACGCTCCATGTTGGTCTGTAAATTTATGCCAAGCAATAACCAACCTTCCCTACAGGAAACACAAAAGAGCCTGGGAAGTTCTCCTCTGTCACAAAGCAGCACAAATTCCCCTTGCGGGCCAAACCCTGTCTTTCAAGGGATCCAACAGGAACTCCAGGAGTGCACAAAGCACCTACAGCCTGTACCCCAACTGAGCACTCAGAGGGCACCCAAGCAAAGGAAACGAGACCAAGAAAATGGCCCAAAGCATTGCCCATCTGAGAAATTACCCTTCTTTTAACTTTTTAAAGGTTTATTAAACCTTAAGAAAAGACTGTATAAGGAAAGATTGGAGCACTGGAAAGTCTCCATGATTAGCAGCCACATGCTCATCTACAAAAGGGATGCTCTGCTTTTCATACCCTTAGCCCCTCCCAATGTTTTTTCAGTCAACTCTTTCTCTGCCGTCCAGTGGTGGAGATTACTTTCTTGCATCTTGATTGGAGGTCAGGGGTTGTTACACCCCGCCTGCTGGTCACAAGCCAGCCCTCCCCAACTGCCCTGACTACCAAGACTATTACAAGGGGGAAAAGAAAGAGGACTATGAGAGGACATATTACAATAACAGCACTTTACATTTGAACAGAATATCTATCCACATAATATCTATCTCTTAATTGTGAGAGCCAACTATTACATTACTCACCTATAAAGCACAGAAGCAAGAAAGAAGGCACTGGGTTGGCATAACAGCTGAAATCATTGCTAACAAATCTCCCCACGTATTTCCACCTTTTTTGGACATGGCCAGGACTCCTGTGGATGTACATCTCTACCTTTCTTGCCCTTTGGAAGCAGTAAAACTGGCAACTTGTGGGGAAACCAAGGGCTTTGTGGGGGCTGCATTGCTCTGCACACACCCAGGCCCCCCGTGGCACAGAGCTTTGGTGCCTAAAAAGATCAACCAGAGGAAAACAGCTGGAGAAGGTTTCATTTGGACCTTTCTTCCCTGCTAACAGAAGTTGTCAAAATGAAAGTGACCAAGCAGGGCCTGATCCCTGCTGCCAGCTCAGGGTTAGAAAGGAGGCATTACTTGATTTCATTGCTGGGTGCACAGGGAGTAACTTCCCTAAGTCATGCACACCCAGCAATCTCACCTAGTAGTTTGTATCCATGGGACTAAGACATATTCAATACTTTGCTGAAACTCACAGGCTAAACGTTACCTCCAATTTATTGACATATTTCAGTCACTTCTCAGAATTTATTGACATCAGAGTAGGAGTGCCCTGTAGATCCCTGCTGGTCATTGTCACAGGTTCAGGTGACCCATGCACAAAATAACCCAGGACAAAACTGGGGTGGCAAAGCAAATTCATTCCATTACTTGCAGTAGCATATAATACATACTGACCTCTGGATTCCCAAAAATCAACTGAACAGGAGAAGGAGCTGGAGCTTGGTGCTCAGCAGCAGGGGCAGGTAGGCAGTGCACTTGCAGGACATCCCCTTGATCAAAACGCTACGCACCTCGTCCTTCTCAAATCTCCAGCCCAGAACTAGGTCTTGTATCTCCTGCTCAGGAGTGGAATTTCCCCATGCCTGGCATGTGAGATGATGGCTCAGGATGACTCCATGACTCCCTGCCACCAGGGGCTCTATTGTGCATTGCTCTCCTTTCAAAGCTTGACTGCCCACCCATTGACCGATCCATTGTTTCTCTTTCAAGGCACAAGGTCCCACCTCTTAAACAAGACACTTTTCTTCATTGTCTTGTCAACCTGCTCAAACATGGATCAAATATGGCAGGGGCTGGGACACAACTCCAGTTCCTGACACAGTCATTTGGGAAATATTCCCATTCCTCAAATTCTCCTTTGGAGGTCAAGAGCCTCCTAAAAACACTTTCTTCCCCTTGAATGCATTCCAGCTACCTTCTTAGCAGGACCACTCTCCTTATTCTCAAGGTCAAGACAGCCACTTGCACACAGTAAGTACTGCAGTGGGGGAATACATGGTTCAGCACTCCTGTTAAAGCTAAAGGAATTGAAAAGACTATGCCCTGTTTGTTGGACTTAATGCCTCTCCATCCTATTCTGGGAATCAAACACAAGTGTTTCATCAATACACCCTGCAAGTGCTCTTGCTGAGTGAAGCCACATTGCTGTGTCAATAAAGAAGCCGGGACTCAGTTTCTTCATGCAGGGAAAGCCAATTCTTTATTCACATAACTCATTTTTATACGGTTTTCACAGACCTCGTGTTCAACTCCAACTGGCTGGCAGTTTCCTTGCCACACAATTTATTGCTTAGAAGGTGTTAGTGTGTACATGCTAAGACTCACACTTTCTAAGACTCACTCTTACTCAGGTGATTACATTTTTTTTCTTGGACGCTCATGGACAGGTTTCTCGTTTATTACAGATGCAAACAGTTTTCTTAGCACAATAGCTTGCTGTGCTAACTGCACTCATGACTATTCCCATGGGAAGTTAGCTGGCTGGCTGCATGTAGAAGATGCAACAGGACAGCTGGGAATTTACCATAGTGTGGTAAATAGGTATGATTCGTGCTGATAAAAATTGAAACAAGAATCAATTTTGATACGGTAATTAATATTTGGAAATATTAAAACAGTTAGAAGTTGTAATGCCAAAAAAAAAGGGAGAGGAGGGGCTCTACCTCCTCCCGCCCCTCTTGGCAGATGTTCAGGAACAGGAGGAAAGCATGAGATAATGGTTGCTAAAAATTAACAAAGAAGGGACTCTCTGCTTGTGTCCCAGGAAAATGCTAATTATAAGGGATTTTTTTCCTTGATGCCTAAATGCAGTAATTTTGTTAGTTTTGGCTTACATTGTATTGGCTTGGTGGGCATGTGTAATGCAAAGGTGAATTAAAGGACAAAGAGGAAGACTACAAAATCTTCCTCAGATGACCCCCAAAGACCTGTGCGACCACCAAACTGAGTGGTGGCACATGCGTGGTAAAGATGATGAGGGCGGAGGTAGAAGTGTGCTGAATCGAAAATGGGAGGAGATGGCATTGACAGATGGCATATAAGGAAGAATCTTCACTTGGCAAGCTCCTACGTGATTTGGCAAGGGTCCCAGAGACCTGCACTCCACACCCCGTGGTTATCTTTTGCTTATGTGCTATTATTGGAACCAAATTCTCCCTTATTTTAATCAAATTATATTGTAACCAATTTTATATATTTTTTTAAAATAATAAATTAAAATTGCTACTACTTTTAATATTGTTTGGGTTTTTTATGATGGGATAACTGGGCAAACATACCAATAGGAAGGCCTGATTTTATAAGGCCTTTCTTTTCTAATAACTCTACCTGTGTGCAACACATTATGACATTTTTTAAGAAATTAATGAAGAAAACACAAATTGCCTACTGAAAGCCTTCTGCCCCCTGCCAAATCAGTTCACTCCTCAAGCACAAGCCTCAGGCAAATCCCTGATGTGCCTCTCTCCCACCAGCTCAGAGCTGCATTGCACAGCCCCCTTGCTGTGCACCAGAGAGCACAAAGCAGGCTGGCCTGGTGGGCCTGCATATTTTTGCCAAACACTTCGCATGTCACACCTTTGCTCTGGCTCAGTGCAGAACTGCAGGGTTGCAGGCGCTTCCTCCCAGAGCTGCGTGAGGCGCTGGCTCCTGCAGATGGGCCCTGCCAAGCTGTCCCTGCCTCAAGCTGGCCTCGCATCCCCTGGCACAAGTGCTGGGCCTGAAGGAGGCTGCCCTGTGCTCCAGCCTGCCGAGCAGCCCGGCTCCCTGCCCTGGTGCCCAGAGTGCTGCACACACTGCTGGCCTTTGCTGCTGGCCCTCGGCTGCCCTTGGCCTTTCTCTGCTCCTGGGTACACTGCAGACGCCCAATACCTCCAGGCTGGGTTGTGCCCAGCACGGCTGCATTTCCCCTTGGCAGCAGCCAGCTGCCACCTGGACTCTGAGGGCGGAGGATTCGCCCGCTCCCAGGAAGAGGCACCCAGGGCCCGGCTGCTGCCTCTTGCAGCTCCAAGGGCCTCCTCCCACCCTGCCTCTGCCGGGGCTCAGCTGGGCTCCAGCCCAGGCAAGGCCGGGCCCGCTCTCACCTCACAGGCCCTGACAGCTCTGCACCACAGGAGACCTTCCCAAGCACCCTCTCTGATCTTTGTGCTTTCTCACTTGAGCAAGGCTTTCCTCCAGCCAAAGAGATTATTGCATTTAGGGATCCAAGTCCAAGTGGCAGGAGCCCCAATGCTCTCCAGTCCCAGCTGAAGGCCTGCATCTGCATAAGATGTTTGGGCTGCCCCATTCTTCCTTTGCTTTTGCCTGCAAATGCCATTGTCCTTTCTGCCTCAAATAGAAGTACCAAAGATGGCCAAAAACAGACCAGTGGGCCATATTCCAAAGGCAGTCTGATCTGGAGAGCATGAATGAAGAAGATCCTTCCCCACTTTGGCACCATACCAAAGATACCGCTTCACTTTCCTCCTTTAAGAAACAACAGACAATTCAGAAGGAATTCTGGAGTTCATTCGCAGAGTGAGAAGGAAGGGGATCCTCAAGGTGAGTTGTGGTTTCAGAAACTTTATTGATTTTCAATCCTGTTCTGCAGTCCTATTAGACAATCCTACTCTAACCCTAACCCTTACCTTAACCCTAATCCTTATCCTTATCCTTATCCTTATCCTTATCCTTATCCTTATCCTTATCCTTATCCTTATCCTTATCCTTATCCTTATGTTTATGTTTATCCTTATGCCTATGCTTATCCTTATCCTTATCCTTATCCTTATCCTTATCCTTATCCTTATCCTTATCCTTATCCTTATCCTTATCCTTATCCTTATCCTTATCCTTATCCGTATCCTTATGCTTATCCTTATCCTTATCCTTATCCGTATCCTTATGCTTATCCTAATCCTTAATCTAATCCTAATCCTAATCCTAATCCTAATCCTAGTCCTAATCTACAATCCTACTCTAAACCTGTTAAGGAATAAATAAATGGTTGTGATGTGATTGTCACATTTTTGTCTCCTTCCTCTTCACTGAAACAATCAGTGGCGCCAGGCTGGACGCAGGCTCAGCATATCTTATAAATGGATGCTGCCCAAAGGGAAAAAACCCAAATCAACAAAATACAATGAACCATGACTTTCCAAGCTCAGTGCTTCACAGGATTCCTCCTGCCCCTAGAAGGATGCAGGAAGTGGAACTATGGGACCGTCTACACCTCCATCTTTATGTGCAGGATTTTGCCATCACAGGCAAACCTGGCCCAGAATCTCACTCACCCATTTATACAGGTGTCTTCATCTTGCTGAGATTTTAGCCCTGCCAGTGCTCTAGAAATGGTGCTTTCTGTCCTTGGAGTTTCTTCTTTTCAGGAAACTCCAAAGCCTCTCATTGGTCCCTCTCTTTGTAAGACAGGCACTATGCTGATTTCCGCAGGGAGACAGAGCAGTGTCTACCTTTCCATGCCCTGCCCCTCGTGTGCTGGTTGGCACCTTCCTTCCCAGCAGGGCCAGCCCCGGGGCACTGGGTCCTGCAGTTCCCACTCTGCCACACATCCTGGCAGCAACCCTGGCACAGTTCCCGTCTGCTTGAGGGTGCCAGGCAGCAGATGGGGCTGGGACAAGTCCCTCCTGGCTGTCTCTGTGGCAGAAACCTCTAACGGTGGGCTGGGGGGCACAAACCAGGGCCCCTCAGAGGCTCAGAGTGAATCCCCACAGCCCCTCCTGCCCACAGCCAAATCTCTGACTGCTCAGCTGGGACTGGCTTCCTTGGGTTCCTGCACCTCCATTTCATGTCTCTGTACCCTGCATTGCTCTACTTCAATTCTTTTGCCATTAGGTAAGACTGAACACAGCACCAAATTAAAAAACTAAGAGGGTGACAGAAACAGAAAACAGAGCACCTCTCCTCTCAGGAAATGTAGAGAGAGGTGGAGTTATTCAGCTTTGTGAAGAACAGGCCCCAGGGAGACTTTATTGCCACTTTCCAAGACTTCAGAGTGGCTTTGAAGAACGTGGGGGACATCTTTTTTTAACTAGGCCAATTAAAATAGGATGTGGGTAAATATTTTTAAACAAAATGGGTATCAAGTCAGAGTAGGTCTAAGGAAGAACTTGTTTACTTGGAGCATGGTGCCACCCTGGCACAGGTTGCCCCAAGAGCTTGTAGGTGCCCCGTCCCTGCAACCATTTCAAGTCAGGTGGGAAAGGGCTCTGAGCAACCTGATCTCTTTGAAGATGTCCCTGCTCATTGCAGGACACTTGCACCAGAGGACCTTTACAGGGCCCTGCCAGCCCAGCCCAGTCTAGGATTCCTCACCATTTTCATTTGAAGAGCCCCAAGAGTGGAAGTGAGGAAGAAGAGGGCTCATATGATGCCTTGGACTTGAGTGGAGGAAGAGCCCATCCCTCAGAGCCTGTTTCACCTGCAGCCCCTTCACATTTTACCTGCAGGAGCTCCTTGGCAGACCAGCGCTCCTCCTCATCTCTCTGCAGGCAGCAGCTCAGGAAGTCACGTAGCAAAGGTGAGAGGAGCTTGGGATGCTGCAGTTTTGGGGTCCCTACTTTGGCTATCAAGCGTCGAGCCTGGAGAAAAAAAACCCACGAGGCTCCACCTGCTGCTTTCACATCTCTAAGGCTCTCCCAGATCCCATTGTTTAGCCTCTGTTCCTCAGTGGCAGTTACTGCCCTGACAGAGACCCAGAGATGACTTTCCTTTTCCAACCAAAAACCCAAACCCTGATGCGGCCACAGCTTTTCCACCATCCTGCAGATCTTGCCTTGGCAGCTGATTTCATTCACTGACCTAGTTAGTGGGAATTACATCAGCAAAAGCATGTTTGCTTCTCTGAGGATTCATACCAGTTTTAGAGGCTTTATGGAAGAGGGACTGTGCTATACTAAGTATATTCAAGGGTTACTTCATGAAAGGCATCTCTGCACTGCTTGTTGGTCCTTTAAGCACACGTGCCTTAGAACAAAACTCATCAAGCTTTTTGTGCTGTTCTTGAAAACAATGGGAATTGGAAGAAAAGAAAGAAAATCCATCAGGTAATCCCCAGGTAAGGAAATAAAGATTTACAAACTCATCTTCAACACAGCCACATTAAGATGCCTGCAGCGGTGTATTGGGATGGAAATGCCTGCTTGGGCACACAGGTGCCACCTGCAGCTCTGTCTCTCAGCAGTCTGAAAATTGCAGCTTCCCATTTTGCAGCAAAAGAAAAAGTGTCATGGTCAGAAAAAGGAGAGGTGCCATCCCTATGGTCACCCTCTGCTCATTTGGCTACTCAAGTCAATGCATTAGTGGTAGGCCCATCTCAGAAAGTGCCAGGAAACAAACGGGAGGTTTTGGCAGGCTCTCCACATCACCAGGCTCTGGCTTGGTGACACAGAGAACATGCCTTGGGCTGTGAAAAAACATGATCACTAAATGCAGTACAGCAGCACTGCACAAGAAGCAGAAGAGACTCTGTGGCCTTTACACACTCATGCCCAGGTTGCAGGCATGTTTCCCAGTGAGAAGAAACTGCACACTGGGTTAGGTTCCTCTCTAAAGACTACAATTTTAGAAACTTTGTTGGGCTTGGGTTTCCTTCCTTCATTTATGGAAAGATAACAGAAGTTCTAAGATGCTTGTTTCCTTTTTCTGGGGCCATCTCCACAGACAAAAGGACTGGAACCACTTATAACCCAAAGGAAAGTGTTTCCTGAGAATGGAGTTTTTTTGCATGTGGTAAGGCTTGAGTTCAACCACTGATGTATCCAAATCTACAGCAGATGCTGATGTGTTGCAGGGACATTTTTAGAGGGGACCTTGGTGGAAGTAGTTCCAGCAGATGGCAATGGGATTTTGCCCAATGGCACGCAGGGCATGGGACAGGTGAGAAAGACAGTGGGATCGGTGAGTATTTGCTGCTTACCGAGGCATGACTTTGGTCCCAGTAAGGAGGTTCTTTTTCTAACATTTCAATCCCCACAATTCCAAAAGACCATATGTCCACTTTGGGGCCATATGGTTGACCTGTCGCCACTTCAGGCGCCATCCACCAAGGAGTCCCGGCTACCAAGCACGGTCTGCTCTGCTCAGAGTTGAGCTGAGTAGAGAGGCCAAAATCAGCTGAGGAGAAAGCAGAATACTGGTTTTATTTGAATTCTGTGCAATTAGGAAAGCAAGCAAAAGAATTCCCCAGTAGAGGTTTGAAAATGTGCTGTTGAATCTCCTGGCAATGGCAACTTAAAAAATCCCCCGATTTTTTACACTGCCTCCAGCAGTGGCTTTTGTTCTTTGGAAACTTTAGACTTGTAGCTCCCTCCCTCTTCCTGGACACACACAGGATAACACTACTCTTGACTTCTTGTTCCTTGTCCTATCTCTGTGCACGTGGCAACTGCGCCCTCAGCTCACAGTGGGTGTCCCTGCGCTGCCACCAGCACCATTTTTGGGGAGCTGGCTGTCACTCCAAGGAGCCCCACACCCACATCCCTGGAATGCTGCACCTGACCAAGAATCTACTGACTCAGCTTGACGGAGCCATCGGTTCTGAGAAGGATGTTGTCACTCTTCACATCTCGATGGATCACATTGTTTGAATGAAGAAAATCCAGTCCTTGCAGGCACTGAGAGAGGAAAGAGAAAGAGGAGGGCAAAAATGAGTGATGTGATTTCATCACACGAGAAAGAAACAAAGAATCTAAAAGATTCCCGCTCCAGGGGAATGGGGAGTAATGGCAGAACACAGTGCCACTGAGAGGAAGAGCTTGCTGCTCCAACACTTGCAGAGCAGGACCTTTCTGAGGAAAGGCATGTCAGCTTTGGAAAGAGCAACAGCACCTGCTCTTTTAGACTTTCCCCTGCAAACCAGCCAGGATGACTCCTGCTGCAGTGGATGTGCTCAGAAGCAAAGAGCATTTTGGCTGCACTTCTATCCTTCTTAGCTAAGGACTGAGAGAATCGAGTCTATCTTTTTTCTTTGCTGTTTGTTTCAAATCCTGCCACCAGCACCTTTGCTTTTACAGGCAAGGAATGCAGTGAAGACAGAAAAAAGTTTAGCGAGGCAAGATGGGGAACAGCAAATACAAGAGGCGGAGCGAGAGTACAACAGTAGGAGATAAGAGTACTGGCACTGAGTACAGTGAGTGCAGGGCCACTGGCAGGCCTTTCACTTGAGATGCTTTTACTTGCCCATAGCATACCAGCCACTCAGAAACAAAGCTTGGCACATGAAATCACTCCTGTTCTGAGCTCCTGTTCCCAGACAATCCTGCCCAAGGCCTCAGAAGCACAGATGGGATTGCTGACCTCCCGACTGATGGCTGCAATGTGGTCTTCAGACAGGACGGTCTTGCGGATGACATCACTCAGGGCGCCTCCATCCATGTACTCCATTACCAGCCAGAGTTCCTCACCCAGAAGGTAGCTGAAAGAAGGAAACAAGGCCGGGGAGATAAACATGCATGGCTACCTTGATGTTTTGCTTCCGAGTTTCTTGTTTCCAGGTGCCTTTGTGACTAGGACAGAATCAAAGGAATAGCCAATCTGCAGTCTGTGCAGTCTGGAGGAGAAAGGCACAGCAGTGAAAAAGGAGATGTCTTAGAGATGTCTTAGATGGCCAGCAGGTGAAAAATGCAGTTTAGTAACAGCCCAGGTAAAAACCTGTCAGGCATGGTGTTTCTGGAAATAAGCACCAAGTCTTCCTGGCATGCCCAGCAATCACAAAGAGGGGCAAGTATCTAAGGGAAATCCACTTTAGGATGGCTCATCAGCATTTAGTAATCTTTAAAAAAATCAATCCCGAAAAAATGTGGAGGCAGTGTACTTTGAGGGTGTTGACTTAGTAAGATACAGCTGAGACAGGTTTGAATAATTTTGGAATAATTTTCAAACGACAAGTGGCAGGGAAAACTCATGCAGACAAGATGCACTCTCCTCACATCCATTGGAGATGAGTAAAGAAATATGAATAAATAAAAATTAACAGCTCTACTTTCTGCCACTGACCAAAGTGGGTTTTTAATCTCTCATGTTTGCTGTATGTAAATGCCCATTGATGGGATAAGACCATGACCTCTCACCTGTCTAAATAATTCACAACACTGGGACTCCTACACTTCTTCATGATCATGATTTCATTAACAGTTAGTTCCTTCGTTCTCAGTCCTTCAAGATGTATTTTCTTTATGGCCACCTAAAATGACATTAAAAATCAGCAACTGGAGATGTTGGTGGCACGAGACGACAACGCACATGGAGCAAGTGATTTTGCAATGACACAACTGAGCTGTGCCAAACTGCCTTGTGATTAGGCACTGCAGTAATTAGGAACTGACATTCCAACAGCCCATTTCTCTGCTCCCTTGGGGGACAGTTACAGGACACATGGGGCCACTGACGTTTTGCCTTGTCCACTTGGTAACAGTGGTGTCTCAGCTATCACCCACAAACCTCTGACCACACTCTCTGCTGCTTTGTTTGGGATTCAGAAGAAGTAATCCATGCCTTAATACTCTGTGCATACATCTTGGGCTATCGGCATGGCTTAGGGCTTTTAGGGACACCTTGCAGATCTCTCCCTACGTGCAGTTCCCAAGTGCAGCACTGCAGGTGGCTAAGGAACTACCAGTAGCTTTCAGATGGATTTGCTGGCAGCCAGAAATGAGAATTCAGGACTCTGAAGCTGTAGCCCCAAAGAGCAGTGAGGTGCTCTAAGGCACCACCTTTGTTTTAGCAATGGAGAGTGAGTGAGCATGTCCTTCTCTGAACGGAACCGCTGCCTCCCTGCCTTCCTTCTGGCAGCTGAGGAGGACAAAGTCCCAAATGTATTGTGCAGGCTGGCACCAGTCTGTGCTTCTTGTCCCTTTTCAGCACAGCTCTGCCCAGAGCTCCAGCCACAGCTCACACCAGAGGGGAAAGCCCTCATGTGCAGCAGAGTCTGCGGGGCTTGTTGACATTTACCTCTCCTCCTGTGGCATTGTTGAGTGCTCTGACCACTTGTCCAAAACCCCTAGAAACAAAACAGAAGCAGAGAAAGGAGAAGCTGTTTAGCTCCTAGAGTGAAAGCCAGCCCACACAGGAGATGTCTGCTGGAAGTGTCAAAAACCTGCGGGAGGCAGGAGGGTTCTGCCGGAAGGCAGATGATGCATTTTCCTCTCAAGTGCATGGGCACTGGGCCTGTTCCTGAAGCACTGGGGTTCAACTTCTAAAGGGAGTTTAGTCATTCCTCTTGGGTTTCACTTTCTAAACTGTGTGGTTCCTATCCTGACCACAGAGTATTTCCTTCTGTAAACCAGGGGAAAGAAATGTTCTTGGGAACTGTTATCTCACACAGCTTTGATAGAGGCTAGGTTGCTCTTTCAGGCAAGTAGTTTCTTCTTTTCTCATTAATGGGGCAGTATGATTTTGAGACATACAAAAATGCTAAGGAAATTAACACAGAGCTGACCCACACTTGAGACACAAGGAGATCTTCCAGGTCCTGTTCCTTGATGCAGGACCTTGGCAGCATGGAGATGTCACTGACAATGCCTTCTGAGCCCATTCACAAATTCTGAGCAGCACTGAGAGATGGGGTCATCTATCCCCAGTGTGTGAACATGTTTGCAGCTGGCCTGACTTCACACTGGACAGACATTCCACCAGAAAAACACCTGGGCCATGGCTATGCAGGAGTAACTGCGGTTGGACTCACCCGCTGCCAATGTGTTCCATTTCGGTGTATATCCTAAAGGGATTTTCCTGGTTCACCATTCTCTCTGAGGGAAACAAAATGCAGGATGGTGACTTTAAAGCAGAGATCCCAGCTTCCAGGAGATACAAAAGGCAGCCCCACTGTCTGGGGCTCGGAGCCCTTTGTGGTCAGCTGGGTAACAACAACCACAACCACAACAGCAACAGGACAGGCAGCCCTGCAGTGCAGATGGCTGGCACAGAGACTGATTTTGTACAGTCCTTTGAAGAGTTCTCTTGACAGAAAACAAAGCATGGGGAGATGCATTCCCAGGAGAGAAGGATATCTTCCCCACCCTTTCAGCAGTTGGCCAAAGGAATTTATTTCCATTTGTAAACCAGAGCAGCTCATGCTATAACTGATCCCAAAGGGGCTTTCAGCATCAGGAGCCTGACCTGTTTATGAGCAGGCTGAGCTCAAAGATGCCCCTCTCCCAGCTAAGGAAGGCTCCAGCCTCTGCAGTCCCTCCAGCCCTCAGGGGCAGGGCAGCTAGCACATCAAGGCTGGCAAAGCCCAAGCATGAGCACTGGCAGGCAGTGGGAAGAAGCCACAGCCAGCCTGAGCCTCTTACAAGCTGTTGCCCCCATTGAGGACACGACAGGATGGGCTTTGAGATCAGCCACACCGAAGGGTGGATCAGTGCCCTTTTTGTCCCAACAGGTGATGGCAGACACAGAATCCACTGGGCTCTGGTCTCAGCCCCACCAGGTCTTGTCTGAGAGCACAGCACTGGCAGTTGTTACAGGCAGGAAGCAGATTCATTGGGTTGTGCTGCAGAATCACCAAGGATTTGATGTGTTTTCCTGGAGACTGATCTGAGCAGGGCTTGGGCCAATGGGTAGGATTCTAACAGTCATGGGAAAGAGTGGGAATCGGGTATGGAAAAGTGCCATGGATCTGAGGAATATACCATGGCTGGGCTGGAGGCTCTCTCCTGAGAAATGCCCGTAGTACAGTTTTATCTGATCATGCCACTTGGATGCGTCTCTTGGACTCATCTTGATAAGCATAAAACTAGAAGTTTAAATAAAGGTTGCTACAAAAGTATCGCTTTTTTCTTTGGGGGCACATGGAAAACATCTCTTGCTCTCTATTTGTCCTGTAACCTGTTATCCTTCCAAAGTAGTTCTTATTGACAAAAAGATAGCATTCTTGTCAAAATAAACTGCAGATGTAGTAGTGGTAACAGTAGCAGTCATAAAAATGCCATCAGTAAGACATGGGGCAGAAGGGCTCTTTCAGGATGGAGAAAAACCAACTCCACTAAAAAAGCCCCACAAACCGTAAACCAAAAAAACACAAAACACAAAAAACCTGGCACAGAAAAAAAAAAAAAAGGCCTCCACAAAAAATAAACAATACAAAAACATGGCCCCACTCCCAAAAAAAAAAGTCCCCAACCAAAAAGACAAAACTCCAAAACCAGTCCATTTCTCTGAAGTTTTTTGCTCTGATTACTGGTTCGAAGTCAGGAGTCTAAGGAGAATTTAGGAAAGTAAAAATTCTGTTCAGTTTGGCACTAGCACACGAGACTTGTCTAGATCATTTGCAAGGTCACAGCCTTCTGCTGATCCCAGAACATCCCCTGCTTCAACCTTTTGCAGAGAGGGAAGCTCAGGCAAACCCAAGCCAGTCCCAGGTGCCCTCAGAGGCAGCAGGAACACCCAGAGCGCTCTCTCGCTGCCTCGGAGCACAGCACTTCCTCTGGGGAGTCCTAAATGGCCCTGTGACACCAAACTCAGGAGGAGCATTTGGTACAGCTCTGCTGACACCTGCCCACAACACACTGTCCCTCAGACAAGAAACACCCCAGACGTACCCAGCATCTCCAGGTGCTTCTCCTCAGTCTCCTCTTTCAGGGAGATGAAGTAACTGCCCGAGCTTGAGCTCCGAGCTTTGACAGAAAGGCTTCCTTGGGATGATGCTGCTGCAGCAGCAGGATCAGAGCCCATGATGTGCTGGACCTGGAGCACTTCTGGTGGGCACTGTTCCTGTGCCTCACTCCAAACTTGGGGTCCTTCATTGCCAGACATTGGCTGGAATTCTTCGCAGGCTGCCCGGTGAGATGTCAACACTCGCACCTCAAGTCAAACAGAACAAAGCAGTCAGACACTACAGCTTGTCCCTGTCAGCCAGGAGTCGTCGACTGTGAGGAAAGGCAAAGAAGAGATTGACAAGGGATACAGACAGCTTGTTTCAGTCCTCCATCTGGGTCACCACGTTCCACTGTACAAACACTTGAAGGAACAAGGAGAGCAGGAATAGGCCAGAAGAACAGAGCAGCAGTGGAGATTGAGCACACCAGGAAATGTTCTTCAGAGTGACTGTGATACACACTAGAGCAGGATGGCACTCAGAGGCATGGCCCCATTCCCTGCTGCTCTGAGTGGAAAGGCAAGAAGGGCAGAAACCACCAGTTTGGTGACTGCAGGGACTGCATCCCACTTTCACTCATTCTAGAGCCTGAGGGAGGTGATTAAGTTTCTCTCTGACAATTTTCATTTCTTCCTCCAGCCTCTTCTCCCTTGCCCTGTTGCTAGCCTCAGAGTCCTGCAGCTCTGCCTGCATGTGTCCCTTGATAGACTGTAAAGGAGAAGGGAAAGGACATTTCATGAGTGGAGTGGCTGCGACTCTTTCACTCACCTGGTTTTGTTGATGGCTCCTGTGCTGATGGAGATTCTCCTCTTGAATTCTTCCCATGTCTTCCCTGTTCTTTCTCTTCACGACCATGATGGCACTCTGAGCTTTGGGCAGCTCTGCTTGTGGCTCTGCCTTGATCTTCTGTGCACACAAATGCAGAGCAAGTGACTGGGAGCTGCCATCAAGCTCAGCTTTTTCCTCTTGCAGCCTCAAAATCACATTTATTCAGCCACTTCTTTCTGCTTCCCTCCCCACATCTGCTTCCATTGCAAACCTCCTGTCCCAGGGCTGATCTCTGCAAATTCCAAGGCCCTGTGCTTTCAGTGCCTGTGGGACTTCCTGGCCTCCTCAGTCGCAGGAGCTCTGGTTTATGCCCCTCTTCCTGCCCTTCCCTCTGTCTCCTGGCCAGTCAGGCTCACCTGGCCATTCTCCTGTGGCTCTTCCACCTGCTGCCTGAGCTGCTCTTCCTGCTCTCGGGCTGGGAACAGCTCTCCCTGAGTCTGGCATGGCATCTCTGATGAAGCACTCTGCTCCTGCTCTTTCTCTAGAAGCACCTGAACAGAAAGCAAGAGAAGACGGGTTTCAACTTCCCATATGACCTGTGTGGGTCAAGACTCAAAGACTGCTGGGCTCACACGTTCCCAAAGCACTGTGCTGCTGCTCTGCTGGGTCATTCTCTGCCCAAGAGGAGGCACAGATTCCAAAGTGACCCTGGCCTTAATCAGGGGCCATCTGGAATTGAAGCTCCAACAGCCTCTCAGGCAGCTGACAGGGAAGGTGTGGCATTTCTCAAGGGTCTGGTGAGGGCCTCCCTCTGCTTCTGCCATGTCCTGTTTGTCTTTCAGTAGTGACTGACACCCCACCATGTCCCACAGCTCCATCCTGGCTCTGCAGGTGGCATCCTGGGTGAGCTCAGCCCTTGTGAGGGACACTCCTGGAGTTCATGTTCTCTTCAGGCCTGCACCAGCATTTCTGCCTTTCTGACATCCACTCTCTTGCTAGAAAACCTGGTCATTCAGGAGATGAGGATGCATGCAAAGATCTCTGATGGAGGTCACAGAGCCTCTATGGCCACCTCATTACATGGAGGAAGACCAAAGTGTTTCTTCTCCCTCTTTTGTCAACTGAGAATTCTGACAAGCTGAAACAGACACTCTCCTAAGGTCCCATTAACGAATGCACTTACACAGCCCTGAGGAAGCCAGTGAAGGAAACCATGTGTCATGTAATGCATGGCATGTATGACCAGAGTCACCAAACACCACTTAAACATGGAATTGTTCCACCTCTCTAGGACAGGCAGAAATTGAAAGAATTAACTGGAGACATCAGGGCACAAGAGGCCAGAGGAGGAAAACAATTCTGAATGGAAAAGCCATCATATCTGGAGGGGGAAACATCTCTGCATGCTCAGAATTGGTCGAGGGAACATGTCTCTAATCCTCTCCAGAAGGGATGCTTTTGGCGATCTTTGCACCTCAAACTGCCTTGGACCAGAGTCAGGAAGATTCAGTTATGTAAATGTTACATAGATAGATAGGTAGGAATATAGACAGATAGATCTCACTACTATAATCTCCAGTTACTGCCCTCTCTGTTGCTGCACACATCAAAACATGGTAGCCAGTGTGTGCCGATCAGCAGCAATCCTGAGATTGCTCTCCTGTTCCTCAAAAAAGCACACTCTTGGGGAATGTGGAGCTTGTAGGTCTTTATGGAAAGGAATCAGACCAAGAGCATTGTCATGCGAACTGCACTCTTTGTGCATCTGTGCTTGGGCAAGTTCTCTTGGACTCAACCACACTGACAGTGCGAAAGTGGCTGGAATAGAAATGCAGCCCAGCCCCTTCCAGTTTCTGTGATCTCTGAGGAGCAGATGGAATGCAAGGGCATTAAACTCCTGCTAAATTTCCAAACACATCACACAGTGATTCGCTGGGCTGTCGAAAGACAGAGACAGTGTTAAACTCAAAGTGATCTCTAAGGCCATGCATGAAGGCTTGGAAACACAAAAGCTCCATCTGCATCAAGGTACAAAAAGGGTGCGAAATGCCTTCCAGAGCTTGATAAGGGCAGAAAAGATGGTGCATCAGCATCCTTCTTGATGGAAAAAGAGAAAATGAACAGGGCTTTTCCTCCTAGGAAACTCACAAACCACAAGATGGAAGTGTCACCCACTCCAGTGTCTAAAGCACTTGGATGCAGTGATGGCATGTTTGGCACTGAAACAGCCCTTGTGCTGTGCACTATCCTGCAGGAATTGATGGTGGTCTGCCTGGAGGTGCCTCAAGAGCCTCCCATTGTCCAGGCTGAAGCTCCCTCAGCACCTCCTCACTGGCCTTGTGCTCCACCCCCTTGCCCAGCTCTCCTGTCCTTCTGTGCACACGCTGCAGCCCCTCAATGACTCTCTGCTTCCCAGGGGCCCACAGCGCACACAGCACTCCAGCTGTGGCCGCGGCGCTGCCCAGCACAGGGCCACGCTCACTGCCCTGCTCCTGCTGCCCCACTGCTGCTGACACAGGCCACCATGCCCTTGGCCTTCTTGGCCCCATGGCCACACGCTGACTCATCTGCAGCTGCTCAAGGCCGGCAGCAACCCTGCGTCCTTTAGGCCCATGCAGCTCCGCAGCCACAAAGGTGCCCATTTCACCTCAGATACAGCAGGAACAACTGCAGGTTGGCCTTCCTGTTCTGAGCAACACAAGACAGCAGTCAAGGACTTGCAGCATCACCCCCACTCTTGGCTCCAATGCACTTGCCAAAGCTTCATTCTTCACAACTAAACAAATCAGCCGAAAGTTTCCCCATCTGGTGTTTGAACCTTCCCAAAAGCCAAAACACAGCTGGGCCAACAGTGTCTCTACAAGTCAAGAATGACTCAAGAAAACTGCAGAACACTTCCACAAGCCAAAGACACCTTTCCAAAAAGGGAAAAGAAACAAACAAAGCCTTTTGACCTCCAGCAGTACCATGTGTGCCCTTGGCCATGACATCGCAGAAGCCCAGAGATGGAGCTTCCCTGAACCAAGCAGCCAGAAGCTCAGCTGAAGCCCCCAGCTCTGCACTGCCCCAACAGGATAGGTCAAAGGCCAATTTCTGGCTGTCACTGCCTGCAGGAAATGGCTACGTCCTGCAGGACTCCGGTACTCCGCATTCTTGGCCAGACACAGCAAGCGCTGGCTGCTCAGAAACTTGCATCTCTGCCTTGCACTAAAGACAGCGCCCCCCACAACGGGCACTTACTCTCTTGAAATGATGAGCAGGCCGTGGTCTGACCATGGCTGGACAAAGGCAGTGGTCGTCTTTCTCATTATCCTCCTCTCTGGCTTCTTCTTCAATAGCAGAGAGAGCCAGGGGTAAGACGGCTCTTGCTTTTCTCACCTGTGGCAAGAGAGAATCATAAGGACACGACGTTACCTGGTGCCTATAACCTTGTTTCTCCTCATACCCACCGCCACCTCTTCTAAGGAGAACTCATCAACTTTGTTAGCAGTGGCATTCTAAGTCACTCCACCCAGACTGAAATGGGCACATTCAAAAAAACAGTACAGGGCTATGACTTTGATATTCCTCCCTGGCTGCTATTTGCAAGAAAACTTATCTCTGCAAAAGGCAGCTTTTGGTTCTTGAAAGCTATGAAATGGAAAAGTAGGAAAGAACCAGCAAGGTCTTTGCAACTGCTGAGCAGACATGGAAAAGCAAAAAGGGCTCAGAATCCCTTACAGTGCCTATAAGGACAGGAAAGTTTTCGCGGAAGCATCCCTACTTGCTGGAAAAAGAGAAAATGAACAGGGCTTCTCCTCCTAGGAAGCCCACAAACCGCAAGATGGAAGTGTCAACCACTCCAGTATCTTAAGCCCTTGGATGCAGTGATGGGATGTTTGGCACTGGAACAGCCCTTGTGCTGAGCACTGTCATGCAGGGATTGATGGAAGTCTGCCTGGAGGTGCCTCAAGAGCCTCCCATTGTCCAGGCTGAAGCTCCCTCAGCACCTCCTCACTGGCCTTGTGCTCCACCCACTTGCCCAGCTCCCCTGTCCTTCTGTGCACACGCTGCAGCCCCTCCATGACTCTCTGCTTCCCAGGGGCCCACAGTGCACACAGCACTCCAGCTGTGGCCGTGGCGCTGCCCAGCACAGGGCCATGCTCACTGCCCTGCTCCTGCTGCCCCACTGCTGCTGACACAGGCCACCATGCCCTTGGCCTTCTTGGCCCCCTGGCCACACGTTGCCTCATCTTCAGCTACTCAAGGCCGCCAGCCCTGCGTCCTTTTGGGCCACGCAGCTCCCCAGACACAATGGTGCCCATTTCACTTCAAATACAGCAGGCACCATTGCAAGATGGTCTACCTCTTCCGAGAAACACAAGACAGCAGGCAAGGACTTGCAGCTTAACCCGCACTCGTGGCTCCAAGGCACTTGCCAAAGCTGCGGACTACACCAAAATATGCCCCAACAGAAACTGGCCACTTCTGCTTTTGGCCTCACAAGGAGGCTTCGCAACTCCGCACTTTGTTCCTTTTCCACATGGGACAAGAATGGCCCCCCACAGCTGCATGGACAACACAATCCTCCTTTGCAGCTTATCAAAAGCCAAAAGACAGTGTGCCCAAATAAGACTCTACCAGTGAAGAACTGCTCAAGGAAAGTGCAGACCACTTTCACAAGCCAAACACACCTTGCCAAAAAGGGAAAACAAACAAACCGAGCCCTGGCACCTCCAGCACCTCCTCCTTTGCTCTTGGCCATAGCACTGCAGAAGCCAAGAGATAGAGCTTCCCTGAGCCAAGCAGCCAGATGCTCTCCCAGAGGCACCAGCCCTTTGCGGCCTCAACATGACAGGTCAAAGGCCAAGTCGTGCAGTGGCTGCCTGGAGGAAATCCCTAGCTCCTGGCAGGACTCCAGCACCCAGCATCCTCAGCCTGCAACAGCAAAGTGCTGGCTGCTCCAAAACTTGCAGCTCTGCCTTGCACTAAAGACAGCACCACACACAACTGGCGCTTACATGTCTGGAATAGGGCGGTGAGAACAACGTTGGAGGGTTGTTGTCATCCACCTCATTTTGCTCCTCTTTGGCTTCTCCTCCAGGAGCAGCAGGAGCCAGGGGAGAGACGGCTCTTGCTTCCGTCATCTGTGGCAAGAGAGAAGCATGAGGGACAGCCCGGTACCTATCATGTAGAACCTCATTTCTTTTAACAGCTACCACCACATCTTCTAAGGAAAAAGTCATAGCATTTTATAGCAACAGAGGGGTTCTAAGTCACAGCCACCAAATTAAAAAGGGACAATTCAACAGCACTCTAGATGGATATGAAGTTGATTCTCCTGCCTGGCTGCTATCAGCAAGCAAGGTTGTCTCAGAAAAACGGAGCTTTTAGTTCTTGAAAGCACTGAAATGGTAAACAATGAAAGAGACAGCAATGCCTTTGCTACTGCTGCTGCAGATGTGGAAACCTAAAACTGGATCAGAATCCCATC
The DNA here is from genome assembly GCF_035770615.1 of Melospiza melodia melodia. Classification (NCBI taxonomy): domain Eukaryota; kingdom Metazoa; phylum Chordata; class Aves; order Passeriformes; family Passerellidae; genus Melospiza; species Melospiza melodia. Next base: position 13,242,652 of record NC_086210.1, on the reverse strand, counting down.
CAGGGCAGGAAAAAGCAGAAAACGCTGTGAAGAAGCATCTTTGCTTGCTGGATAAACAGGAAAATGAACAGCCTATCTCATGCTTGCAAACCAAGGAGCCAACAAACCACAAGATGGAAGTGTCACCCACTCCTGTGTCTAAAGCCCTTGGATGCAGTGATGGCATGTTTGGCACTGGAACAGCCCTTGTGCTGAGCACTGTCATGCAGGGATTGATGGAAGTCTGCCTGGAGGTGCCTCAAGAGCCTCCCAATGTCCCAGCTGAAGCTCCCTCAGCACCTCCTCACTGGCCTTGTGCTCCACCCACTTGCCCAGCTCCCCTGTCCTTCTGTGCACACGCTGCAGCCCCTCCATGACTGCTTCCCAGGGGCCCACAGTGCACACAGCACTCCAGCTGTGGCCGCGGCACTGCCCAGCACAGGGCCGCGCTCACTGCCCTGCTCCTGCTGCCCCACTGCTGCTGACACAGGCCACCATGCCCTTGGCCTTCTTAGCCACCTGGCCACACGCTGTCTCATCTTCAGCTACTCAAGGCCACCAGCCCTGCGTCCTTTTGGGCCACGCAGCTCCCCAGACACAATGGTGCCCATTTCACTTCAAATACAGCAGGCACCATTGCAAGATGGTCTACCTCTTCCGAGAAACACAAGACAGCAGGCAAGGACTTGCAGCTTAACCCGCACTCGTGGCTCCAAGGCACTTGCCAAAGCTGCGGACTACACCAAAATATGCCCCAACAGAAACTGGCCACTTCTGCTTTTGGCCTCACAAGGAGGCTTCGCAACTCCGCACTTTGTTCCTTTTCCACATGGGACAAGAATGGCCCCCCACAGCTGCATGGACAACACAATCCTCCTTTGCAGCTTATCAAAAGCCAAAAGACAGTGTGCCCAAATAAGACTCTACCAGTGAAGAACTGCTCAAGGAAAGTGCAGACCACTTTCACAAGCCAAACACACCTTGCCAAAAAGGGAAAACAAACAAACCGAGCCCTGGCACCTCCAGCACCTCCTCCTTTGCTCTTGGCCATAGCACTGCAGAAGCCAAGAGATAGAGCTTCCCTGAGCCAAGCAGCCAGATGCTCTCCCAGAGGCACCAGCCCTTTGCGGCCTCAACATGACAGGTCAAAGGCCAAGTCGTGCAGTGGCTGCCTGGAGGAAATCCCTAGCTCCTGGCAGGACTCCAGCACCCAGCATCCTCAGCCTGCAACAGCAAAGTGCTGGCTGCTCCAAAACTTGCAGCTCTGCCTTGCACTAAAGACAGCACCACACACAACTGGCGCTTACATGTCTGGAATAGGGCGGTGAGAACAACGTTGGAGGGTTGTTGTCATCCACCTCATTTTGCTCCTCTTTGGCTTCTTCTCCAGGAGCAGCAGGAGCCAGGGGAGAGACGGCTCTTGCTTCTGTCATCTGTGGCAAGAGAGAAGCATGAGGGACAGCCCGGTACCTATCATGTAGAACCTCATTTCTTTTAACAGCAACCACCACATCTTCTAAGGAAAAAGTCGTAGCATTTTATAGCGACAGAGGGGTTCTAAGTCACAGTCACCAAATTAAAAAGGGACAATTCAACAGCACTCTAGATGGATATGAAGTTGATTCTCCTGCCTGGCTGCTATCAGCAAGCAAGGTTATCTCAGAAAAATGGAGCTTTTAGTTCTTGAAAGTACTGAAATGGTAAACAATGAAAGAGACAGCAATGCCTTTGCTACTGCTGCTGCAGATGTGGAAACCTAAAACTGGATCAGAATCCCATCCAGGGCAGGAAAAAGCAGAAAACGCTGTGCAGAAGCATCTTTGCTTGCTGGATAAACAGGAAAATGAACAGCCTATCTCATGCTTGCAAACCAAGGAGCCAACAAACCACAAGATGGAAGTGTCACCCACTCCTGTGTCTAAAGCCCTTGGATGCAGTGATGGCATGTTTGGCACTGGAACAGCCCTTGTGCTGAGCACTGTCATGCAGGGATTGATGGAAGTCTGCCTGGAGGTGCCTCAAGAGCCTCCCAGTGTCCCGGCTGAAGCTCCCTCAGCACCTCCTCACTGGCCTTGTGCTCCACCCACTTGCCCAGCTCCCCTGTCCTTCTGTGCACACGCTGTAGCCCCTCCATGACTCTCTGCTTCCCAGGGGCCCACAGTGCACACAGCACTCCAGCTGTGGCCGCGGCACTGCCCAGCACAGGGCCACGCTCACTGCCCTGCTCCTGCTGCCCCACTGCTGCTGACACAGGCCACCATGCCCTTGGCCTTCTTGGCCACCTGGCCACACGCGGCCTCATCTTCAGCTGCTCAAGGCCACCAGCCCTGCGTCCTTTTGGGCCACGCAGCTCCCCAGACACAATGGTGCCCATTTAACTTTAGATACAGCAGGCACTTTTGCAAGGTGGCCTTCCTGTTCTACAACGATATCTTCTAAGTAGATATCATAAAGTTTGATAAGAATAGAATTGTAAGGCACTCTGACTAAATTAAAATTTTCTAATTCAACTGTACAGGAATTTGCTCTTATAGTAAATATTCCACCCTATCTGCTGTCAGCAAGTAAGGTTCTCTCTGCAAAACTGGATTTGTAGTTCTTCAAAGCTCTGAGATGGAAATTTTAAAATATCCTCACATGCCTTTGTTATTTTTTTTGTAGGCATTAATATGTATTTTCTTTCGGCCTTCCCAGCTGGCCCTCTACACTCTACTTCTATTGGCCAAGCTCACATCTTCCTCTACAATTCCTAAACACCAGCAACATGAAATGTTCCTTTCTCACTCACCTCAGGATCTTCAGCACTGCTGAATACACGCTTCAGGTGTCCTGTATTTGGAAGGGAAAATGAACCAGATGCTCTCATAAAACTGCCTGGGCTGCTGAATCCCACAGAGCAAGTCAACCCAAACAGAGATGATTTCGCGTTTCACAACATCCCTCCAGGAGACACATTTCATTCACACAGCCAGCAAGAGATCAGGACAATCTTCTTGCTTGTGCCTACACTGCAGCCAGTTTAGCCAGTAAATGAATACAAATTTGATCTAGAAAATGCAAATTGATCTTTAACACTCAATGGTCCTGTTCTACCAAACACATAAGACAGCTTCTGAAATCCTCTCTTTCAGGTACTCCTTCTTTTTTCAATCAGTATCATGCACCAATTCTGATTAACTTTCAGGAAACAGTGTCCCAGAAAAGGTTCCCCAAAATCCCCCTGAGCTATGTCAGTTCTATTGTGGAAGAGCACAGCAGCACCTCTGAGGTTCAGGAGCAGACACTCACTGCTTTAGAGTTTGCACTTTCTTTCCAAGGGAACAACTATTTTAGCACTCAGTAAAGGTCAAGTTAGTCAAATCCTTTCATGACAAAATTTAAAAAGAAAGAAGTTTTCTCTGAATTCTGGGAACAACTGCAGAGATTTTAAAAGGCATTCCCTGAAGGTCTGCCAGTCTACATTTTCCAAGGTGTCTTGCTTGTCCCAGCAAACTGAGGAAATGACAGACTCTGCTGCCACAGACTCTCCTGTGGAGGGAATGGAAGCCCTGCAGGTTCCCTTGCAAATGCTGCCCCTGTGGCTACAGACACTCCCTTTATAGATGAATGCCTTGACAGGAGCTTTACCAAAGCAGTGGCACCCTAATGCTCTTTCTGTTTCAAAATCAGACACTCAGTCACTAAGTAAGAGAAGGAAGACATAGAAAACCCAGGTTAGGTTACACCATAACCTAAGTGGAAGGGAAACCTCTACTTACGTGCAAAATTCGTAAAATAATAAATGGAATAAGCAATGCCATATGCAGCAAAAGCTGCAGTGGCGAGATGGTTCATTATTGGCATTTCTGCAACTTTTCTAAAAGCTAAATAAACAAGCCTCTTGTCAGTAGGCAGCTGCCTACTGACACATGCTTTGACCAGGAAGGTTCTCCTGATCTGAGCAGGCCTAGGGCTGCTCTGACACTCAGGCCTTCCATGCACCAAGGCAACCTTCTGATGTCACTATGACGACGTGGCAACCATGCCCTGACATCACAAAGGAACAGCTCTGTGTTGGTCTGTGAGTTCATGCAAAGCAATACCCAACCTTCCCTACAGCAAACACAAAAGAGCCTGGGAAGTTCTCCTCTGTCAAAAAGCAGCACAAATTCCCCTCATGGGCCAGACCCTGTCTTTCAAGGGATCCAAGAGGAACTCCAGGAGTGCCCCAAGCATGTACAGTCTGTACCCCAACTGAGCACTCAGATGGCACCCAAGCAAAGGAAATCAGACTAAGACAATGGCCCACAGCATTGCAAGTGTGAGAAATGACTCTCATTTTAACATTTTAAAGGTATATTAAACATTAACAAAGGAATGAATAAGGAATGATTGCAGCATTGAGAGCCTCCATGACTAGCAGACATGTGCTCATCTACAAAGAGGATGCTCTGCCTTTTATACCCTTTAGCCCCTCCAAAAGGTTTGTCAGTCAACTTTTTCTCTGCTGTCCATTGGTGGAGATTACTTTCTTGCACCTTGACTGGAGGACAGATGTTGTTTCCCCCTGCCTGCGGGTCACAAGCCAGTCCTCCCCAAATGCCCTGACTACCAAGGCTATTACAAAGGGGAGGAGAAAGAGGACTATGGGAGGATATATAACAATATCATCACTACACATTTGAACATCCACATAACATCTGCTTCTTAATTGTCAGAGCCAACCATTGCATTACTTGTCTAGAACACACAGAACCAGGAGAGAAGGCACTGTTGGCATCACAGCTGAAATCCTTCCTAACAAATCTCTCCACATATTTGCACCTTTCTTGGACATGCCCAGAGCTCTGGTACATGTACATCTCTGCCTTTCTTGCCCTTTGGCAGCAGTCGAACTGGCAGCATCTGCCTGCCAGCAGCAGCTGCTCCAAGCTGGGAACACTGGTGGCGGTGTTGATTTCCAGAGGCTTCTGTGTGCCAGGGGAAGCCAAGGCAGGAGCGGGTTGAACGGTGCTGGCGCTGCTGCTGCTCTGTGCCAGAGAGCCCCGGCTGGGCAGGGCACGGTGCCCACTGCGCTGCAGGCTCCTTCTCCTGCCACATCTGGGCACACCTGGCAACAAGGCATGACAACCTGTGGGCAAGCCAAGGGGTTTCTGGGGCTGCTCTGCTCTGCACACACCCAGGACACCTGCAACACAGAATTTTAACCCTCAAACAGGTGAACCAAAGGGAAACAGCTGGAAAAGATTTTATTTGGACCATTCTTACCTGCTCAACAGAAGTCTTCAAAATGAATGTTACCAAGCAGGGCCTGATCCCTGCTGCCAGCTCAGGGTTAGAAGAGAGGCAATCCTTGATCTCAGCACTGGGTGTGTGGGGAATCACTTCCCTGATACGTGCACACCCAGCAATCTCACTTACTTGTTTGTACCCATGGATCTAAGACATTTTCAATACTTTGCTAAAACTCACAGGCTAAATATTCCCCCAAATTATTTGATTTACTGATTGATACCTTTTGATTTATTGATACTTAAAGCACTTCTCAGGATTTCCTGACATGAGTATAGGAGTGTCCTGTAGGTCCCTGCTGGTCTTTGTCACAGGTTCAGGAGGAGCCCCATGCACAAAAGAGCCCAGGACAAAACAGGGCTTGCAAAGCAAATTCATTCTATTAGTTGCAATAGCAAATAATACACAGCAACCCCTGGATTCCTAAAAATCTGTGGAGCAGGAGAAGGAGGTGGAGCATGGTGCTCAGCTGCAGGGGAAGGTAGGCAGTGCACTTTCAGGACATCCCCTGGATGAAAATGGTGTGCATCTCATCCTTCTCACCCTTCCAGCTCAGAACCGGGCCCTATATCTCCTGCTCAGGAGTGGAATTTCCCAGTTATGTCATTGGCTCACACAAGGCTGGCGGGTGAGATGAGGCCAATGAATCAAGGATTTAAAAGAACTGGAAGAATTAAAATTTCAGCAAGATTTAGTTAGGGGGAAGGAGTATAGCAAGAAGAGTAGAAGTAATAAGGGATAGTTAATGTTTTGCAGGTAAGGTAGTTAAGGCTAGGGTAATATATCCCTTGCCTGTCTTTGCTATGTTTAAAGAAGCAGGATGGGATGCGGATTTCTTTGTGACAAAGAAGAGGACCAGAGCCTGCACCTGGGCCCCGAAACTTCAGCTATAGCCAAGAAGTGCAAAAGCCTGCCAACAGGTCATAAGGAAAGAGGTCAAATTGAGGAAGACGTCTTGGCCTTCATCAGAAGGACACCATTCCCCACTTTAAAACCCACCAACCCATTTGAAGTGAAAGACTGCAGAAATGTGAAGGAACTTTGGACTCGATTATAATGCATTTTAATACAAAGGACGGTAGGCAGTGTTACCTAATGAATATGTGTTAGGTTTTTTGGGAATTATATGAATGTGTAAGATATTTTAGATGAGTAGAGAGCCAGTGATTCTTCACACATGTCTTTAGGAGACAACTCCTCCTGTGCCTGGCGCTGTAATAAACACACCGCCTTCTAACTTCAGCTGTGGTGAGTTCTATTCCACACCTCATTTGGTGACCGCGCCAGGAACGCTTCTCTGCTCCAGCGAGAGCAGCCGCGCTGTGGACGTCTCTGGGCACTGCCAGGACATTCCTTTCCTGGAGGCACCTCCGCTCTCGGCTGTTCCTCGTGGAGGACAGACAAGACTGCTGGGACTGTGGAGAAAGGGAATGTTTAACTCTGTATAAAGTAACCCGTACGGCGAACGCAGGGGAAGGGCTCTTCCTAAGTCACACAGAGATGTCCTGCGCACAACGTGCACCTGTACAGTTTGGATTTGGGCCTGGCCGCCAGCAGAAAGGATTTGCTGTGTCAATAAGGACCTGCTAGCAATTCTGGGGGTGAATTGAGCAAATCCTGTTTTATTGCTGCAATTTTTCCTGTGTGTTGTAATTGTGGTTGTGTTTTCAGTGTGTGAATGTTTGAGGAAGATAATGTGGGTGGATGCTGTTGTGATTTATGGTGTGTGTTGTGTTGAGAAAAGCGAGCACTCTGTCCCCTCATAAAGAGATACTCCTTTCCCGGTGAGCTTGTGTGTATGGACTTTGTAGTTGCAGGGGTTGGTACTCCCTGTGACACCAGGTGCCTGGGTATACAGGGGGGTTGAGTGGTTTTTCTCCCTCATTGTGAGCATTTGGGACTGAATGGTTGTATTTGGGGAGATTTGAGGATTTTGTTTGCAACAAGTGCAGCAATTTATGCAGAAAACTACAGTGTGGTGATTTACGTATGTTGACCTATGGTAGTTCCTTTCTACCACCCCCCCTCCTCCAGGGTTAAAAATCTCCTGCCACGAGGTGGACGCTCACTTTCCTCTCCTGGACATCCTCTTTCCTCTCCTAGATGCTCCCTTTCTCCCGTTTCTCTCCTGGAGTTGTTCTCCATTAAAGCTGTGGGACTTTGGTCCCGAGAAGAAAGAGCGCCTCTCGTCTTTTGCTTTTGTCCTTGTCAGTGTCACTGGAGTCCAGAGCTCGCCAAACTGATCCCCCACGAGGCAAAAACCGACAAATGGCCCCACATGCAGAGCTCAAAAATTGCCGACATTTCTGATGGACTGGAGTGTTTGCCACACTTTTGGAATTCCCTATTCCCACACAGGTCAGGCAATTGTTGAAAGGACGCACCACACTCTAAAACCCATTCTAGGTCAACAAAAGGGGGATCCAAGCAACACCTCTGATAAGGTGTTGAGCATAGCTTTAGATGTCTTTATGCTTTGAATAGCTCATTTGCAGGACATAATCCTCCAATTTTTAGGCACTTTTCAAACAGTAGACAGGCAAAATTGTAAGAAAATCCTCCGGTTTTGATCAGAAACCTTGAGTTAGGACAAATTGAAGGACCATTTGCACTAATCACTTGGGGCAAAGGGTATGCTTGTATTTATTTGCACAGGTGCCAGACCTAAGTGGGTCCCTGCGAAGGACATGAAACCGTCTCATACACAAGAGCGCACCGACAATTCCACCAGCAGGGAACTGAGCACGCAGACGTGAGCCGCACCAAGAAACTACGGTTCATGCCAGACGTTCCCTGTTCAACCTGTGAAAGCTACAAATCTTGAGTTTGATTGTTGATTTTTGGACTGTGAAAATTGTTTGTATCATAGAGCTCTTTCAGCAAAAGCATGGTGCCCATTTTGTTCAAAAGAATTCTAAGATATCCACATTTGTAAAAATTGAAGGTCAGAGGGACAGTTTAGTGCCCTATAGTTGGCCAGTCCCTGAACAAGTGCTAAAAGATTTGCTTGAGAACTGAAAGAGATGGGGAAGCTTTTGCCAAAAAGCAGCTGCACAGGAACATGGAGCTTGATCAAATGATATACTGGCATTCGTTGGTTTTGCTTGCTTGCTTTTGCAGTGCATATATGCCTGTAGATCAACCAAAAATGAATGTTTACCTTGCTTTAGCCAAGTCACCAGGCTCAGACACCATATATTTGACCAATTTGAGCCCAGACAAACCCTTTGTGACCTGTTTGGTCGGTGTGCCAGCGTCAGCCAAGGAATGGCCAATACCCAATTGTGACAAATATTGATGTGAGGCTGCCAACGAGACCAATCCCATAAGCAGCTGGCATCATTGGACCCCTGATCTTCTTAGAGCACCTTCTGAACCTCAAGAATTGGAATTCTTGGTTCATTTCTAATGGAATTCTGTGCTGCCTTTCAGTACCAGGGAGATCCACAGTTAAATGTTACTCCCCATCATCCTGTGGACAGATACTCAAGTTTGTGGTGCAATTGTACTACCCCAGTGTCCCCTAAGGATGAAACTGCTGACAAGCAGATGATCTAGATGAGTCCCCACAACAATCAGTAACAGAATATTGGCTCATTTGTGGAGATAGATCCTGACAGGGAATTCCTCAAAAATTAAAGGTGGCCCACGTAGCATCAGACAACTCACTGTGATAGCACCTATCATTAAAAAAGCCATCAAGAGAAAACACAGAGAAAAAAGATTTGTCCATCATTACAAAGAAAAGTGTCATAGCAATTTCAGACCCTAGGGCCCTGCAAAATGAGTTACATCAAATTTATTTCTGCATCCACTTGCCTCGGGTGAGGCACTGAAACCATTATAGCGATTGGGGTGTTGGCTGAAGAAAGAAGACAGTGCTACTTGCATTGCAATTAGTGACATGATGACTGATGTTAGTGTTGTCAGACATGCAACCTTACGGAACAGAGCAGCAATTGATTTTCTTTTACTGGCACAAGGACATGGTTGAGAGGAATTTGAAGGACTGTGTTGCATGAACCTGTCTGATCGCTCTGAATCCATCCTCAAAAGCATACATAAGCTGAAAGATTTGACAGCTCCAATTAAAGAAGATGGTGGGTCATGGTTAGATGATTTGTTCCAAGGATGGAGCTTTGCATCTTGGCTAAGGGGACCTTGTAGCATAGGTCTCTATGGATTGGGTGTTTTGGTAGTGGTACTAGTAGTAATACCTTGCATACATTGGTGTGTGTGACAAATGTTGGGCAAAACTATCAAAGAAGTTTCTCTCACACAAGAGAGAGAGGTAGGAAATGGTTTCACAGGGAGTTCTTGAAATCTCACACAGATGGTGAAGGAAGGTATAGACATGGAGGAAGGTTTTGAATAAGACCTTGGAACAGACAAGACTTTTTTGGAACAATGACTTGTAATTGTTATCAGACATGACTTTTGCCTTTTGAACTGACTGGACTTTCACAGCATTAAAATTGCTGTGTTGGAATATAACAAGGCTTAATGCGAGCAAAAAGGATGCTTTAAGCAAGTAATAAGCAGGTATACTATAGTAAAGCTATGAAATGCAAGGTAGTTAATAAACTACATGGATACAAAGGTTTCTTTTTAGTTGTACCGTGAGGGGGAATTGTGGGAATCCTTCAAATCAGAGAGTTTTGGGAAAGCTGCAAAAGGCAGACCTCAGAAACAGCACACCTGCAATTAGAGCTAAGCAGCAGCCATAAGATTTGTCAGCAGAAAAGTTATAGAGGAAGTAGAAAAGTAAGGACAAAAAGAACAATGGTCTGTGTATTAATGCTTGGTTAGGACAACTCCCTAACCTTCAAAAAAGTATCTCTAGCAAGATAGTAGGAACTTCTCAGCTTAATAATGGAGCTCAGTGCATTGTGTTTTAAGGCTTACAAGCGGGTATTTTATTCAAAAGAAGCAAGCACTGTTTTAACAAAAGGTACATGTGCGTATAGTGGTTGGATAGAACTACTGTCAATATGCTTCCGCTTTGCGTGATTGATCAAAAAACTTTTCAAGGAAGCTGTACCATAAAGTTCTTTGCCTGCTGCCACAGATGTGAGCTGCTGGCATCTTCCCATAGTCATACCCAAGTCATGAGACTGATGCTGGAAAACAAACAGCTCGAGGTGCGTTCCTCAGCAGTCCCGTCCCGTTCGTGATTCGTACAGAGACCCCCAGCCGGCAATAGTATATAGATGTTAAATTACATCTATGAGAAATTAATAGGTATTATTTCATTCATTTTGATATTTTTCATTTCATATAGATTTATATATTTTCATTTCATATAGATTTGGTTTCTTCCTCCAGCTTGGGAGAGTGAAGAATTACAACAGTGCAAAACCTTCTGCCCGCACAGCAGTCAGCCCCCGGGCATGTGCATGCACACCCACCCACTGTGCTTGCTCTTCTCAGCATCTCGGGGCTGCTGTTTGCACAGAATTGGGATGAATTTAACTCAACAGAGGCACGACTGGGGTGTCCAGCTTGTCATGAACACTCATGGGGCAACAAACAACACAGAGCTCTCAAATCACATGATCACAGGTAATTTCATTCCTGCTGGGAACTGAGGAAGTCTCAAAAGAACCAAAGACACAGACAATGGGGTGGAAAACATTGGCATCATGGTACTGCTGGTATCCTCATGGAGGAAAATCTCTTGGATTTCTTAAGGTGGGAGCTTTCCAAAAGCTAGGAAAATTGCCCAGCACTGGCTGCCCAATTGTGAATGGTTTTCTTGACTTGGCAAAGCTGGGGTTTTAACAATGGACTCCATCATTGGTTCAAATCTCCTGCCCTCACCTGCAGGCAAAAGCACCACCAGCAGCAGCAGAAGCTACTTCAGTCAGTTTTCTCAAAAAGCTCTGGTAAAGTTGGGAGAGGAAAAGAAAACACATCAGACACTGTGGATTATTGACAAGACTCTGAGGAACAGTTCCAAAGCAAAGGGCAGCAGCTTCTCTCTGGGCCACTCCTTGTGCTCCAAGGCAGCCGGCCTGCCCTGGCTGCCCAGGACCCTGCGCACCGCGGGCTCTGCAGAGCTGCACAGCGTGGAGGCAGCTTCGGGCACCTCAGCCCCTGGGCAGGAGTGGCTGCTTGCTCTGCAGGGCTGCCTGTGGGCAAAAGCAGGGTGCTGGCCTTCTGCTCTTGGCCCTAGCCTGGCCTTGAAGGGCTAATCCTGTTCCCTGTCTCAAATGTGCTAAATACAGACTTCTTTGTTTCCAGCTCTGCACAGCATTGATTTGCACCACAAAATACCAAAGGACTAAGGCCTGAACAACAGACCCTGACTGAAGCCTCAACAACAGGACCTGAGCCAAAGCTGCCCTCTAGATGATCTTTCCAACCCAATGTTCTATGTATCTGCTCCTTAACCAAGTATTACTGTCAAAAATATTGTTGCATGCATTCACTGGTGAAATACGTCTGCATCTTTCTGCATGAGGAAAATGGACACGGCCACACCTGGCCTTGGTTCCTCCTCGAGCCCTGGGCAGGCTCGAGGAGAAAACCAAGAGGAGAATGAAACCAGCTGTGCCCCCAGCAGAAGCTCTGACACATTGCTCGTCCAGCACTATCAGAGCCGGGCTACTCTCACAGCGCACTCGGGAGCCTCATGGCCAGCAAAGGTGGAGGCACCACAGGATTTCCCGGTTCCTGGCCGTGGCTCTGCAGGGCTTGGCTGGGACAGCTTCCCCCAGCTGATGTGCAGCACTGGATGAAGGGAAAAGCATTGGGGTACCTGGCGATGTATCTTCCTTAATAACCAGAGGCACCCTTTTGTAATAATGCTGAGGTTCATTGCTTAGCTTATCCTTTTCTGAATCTTTTTTGCACTTTTGCATTACAGTAAATTACACTGTTCCTTCAGCTGGTGTCTGTGTCTGCATCTCTGACCCTCCCCACCATCAAAACAAACACACAGCCAGTTTAGCAGGAGACCTGCCTCTCTGCCAGCCCATCTCTTGGCAAACATCCCTGGTGGCCATCTCCACAAATGAAATTTCCACTTTGCAACTTCCTTTTCTGCAGGCAGGTGAGAAAAGGAGCCACTCCCAATTCTGGACACCTCTGAAAACCAGCTGCTTTCAGCAGTCACAACCCTGAGATATCAACCTCCTTCCTTAAGCTGCCACAGGGAGCTCCCACCAAGAGGCCTTTTGTCCAAGGATACCCACAGAAGAGCTCGAGAAGGGAGCAGTTCGAAACACAACTGCTTCAGAGTTTAAACCTGCCTTTATCAAATGAACACACACCAACCTGTCCCAAAGGGAAAGCAGGCAGGAACGAGAAGCTCCTCTCCCACAACAGCAAACTCTGTGCTTTCTTTCTGTTCCGGCTGGAGAGTGGAGGCCACGGGCTACACCTCACTTTGGGAAGGAGCCCTGGGAATTGGGCTGATCTGGGAGGGCAGAAAAAGGAATTCCCCAAAAAGTAGGAAGAGATTCTCTGGAAGGAATAGATGATGACAATATTTCTGCAGAAAAGTGAAAAAAAGGATAATTGAAGCATTTCAAGAAGGGCCCAGACTGAAATTGGTTTGCCAATATGACAACCCCAAAGTCTCTGTGGTGTGTCAAGAAACTCAGGAATGAACTGCAAGGCTTGGATAAACATCGTTGGTGTCCGTCCCCCAGAGCACAAGCAGCTCCCCAACACGACTTCAAGACTAAGGGACAAAGCTTCCCCCTTCAGCTCCCCACAGCAGCTCTAGGGAGTCTCTCTCCATTGCAAGATCTCCTTTGTCAGTCTACAGCGACAGGAGTTGGCTGCAGGAGGCATTTGCATTGGAGATCTCCCCAGATGGGGGGAAGAAAAGGAAAAGGTGATTCCTGAGGAAAGAAAATAGCAACGCTCTTTGGGAAGACACCAGTGTGAGTTCACTACAATTTTAGGCCAGAAATGCTTTGAAGAAAGCAACATCCATCCAGGGGGCCGCACTTTGGCTTTGATATCCATGCTGACGAAATTGCTGCCCCTTCCTGCTGCTGTTGCTGACTCCAAATCACGAGAAATGTGCCAACTCTGCCAAAGACAGGAGGACATGCTGAGATAAAACCAGCTAGTCCGCTAAAAAGGAGTCCACATTAATGTTTTCCAAGTCCCGCTTTTCATCCTTTCCCCAGCCAAGCCAGAGCAATGTCCTTCCTCTCTGTCCCCGATGGTTACCCAGGCATGGGATGCAGCGTGGGGACAGAGCCTGTCACTGCTCCCAGTGCCCTGCCCTGCCCTTCTCTGCTGGCCTTGCCCTTCCCTGTCCTGCTGGAACCTGCTGTGCTGTGTCAAGCCGAGCCGAGCCTGGCCAGCGGTCACGCATTTCGGGAATGACCCTCCCCTCTGCCGGCCGTCAGCATAATGAACATACCACTTTCTAACTTTGACTAGTTAGAGAGTCTTTGTCCGTGATTTTCAGTTTTAACAATTCAGGGAGCTTTTGTTTTCCCTGACAGAAGTACAGTTGCCGCCAAGGGAAGCACACCCAAAGACCAATAGTGACCCAGCCTTCCCTTTGCTTCCCTTGTCCTTCCCTCACTGCTACACAGTGCTCTCATACCAGGACCTCAGTGCTGCCTCACCTGAGCATTTAGAGCTGCCTCCACGCCATTCCAGGCAAAGTGCAGGTGCTCAGGATTCGGAGGTTTTCCTAGCTTCTTGGGAGAAGGTGTTTGCTTCATCTGGACTTCTTGGCGTTTCACCAGAGGAGCCAAGAACAGGCAAATTTCACCTCCACTGTGAGCTCTTCATTCTGCTTGTTCCTGTGGAGCTTAAATGCCAACCTGACCTCATCGTTCCTCTGGTACCCATAGACCATCACAACCCTTCCATGGCCTCTCCAGAGAGGAGCAGCTGCACATCTTCAGAGCAGCAGTTGCCAGCCCACAGCCCATTAGGGAGGGAAAGAGCTTCTACCCTTGCTTTCCAAGCAGCTCCTGGTTAATGACCTTTTTCAAGAGTTTTCCTGCAGTGCTCTATCATGGGTAGATCTCAAGTGAGAAGCAGGTAGAAAGTGTCAAGTCACCTAGGAAGGGGGACCTTGAAAACAGAAAGATTCTCTGCCTCATTTTCCTGTCCTCAGATTTGGAGGGTGTTCTGGGCATTTTGTAGACTGACTCTCTGTAGGGGTACAAGGGCACGGTGAAAGATATTGCCTAACAAGTGGCCAGTGTTAGGTGCACTCTCCTCTTTCTTTGAATGAAGCCAAACTGGGACTCTGATAGGACATTGCAGATGTTTAAGACTGCCTGCCCTGCAAATCAAGCCATGCCATTGAAATGAGCTCTGTGTGCCCCACAACAGCTGCAGCTGAAGAATATGGCCTCACCCTCAAGGCTGTTTCTAGAATAAACTCACAGTACAAGTTTAGCATGCATGTCTACAGATCTGGGCTCTTCCTGGGTGAATCCATTTTCTGTGGTCTTTTGTGATGAGAAACCAAATATAGCCAAGTCCCAAAGCTGCTAGGAAGATGCAAAAAACTCTGATTATAGGGTGTTTGTGTGTGTCTGTGTCTCTGTGTGTGTCTATATCAGATTTCCAGTCCATGCTTTAATCTATGTACATGTCAATTTGGATAAATATTTTTAAGAGGAAGAACTCACTCCTTCAATCCCCTTGGAAGTCTGAACACATTTCTGGAACTGAGGTTGCTGTGAGCTTCCTGTGATGTTTGATCCAAGGCAGCACTAGAGTTCTGTGTCCCAAAGACACATTGTGGAGCCTGACCAATGTGTTTGGATTCTTGCAGCCAGGCCAGACACTTCAGCCCCCAGCACTCCAGATGCCAGTGCAGGTTCTGCGGCATGGACAGCCACAGCTGGCTGTGGAATACTCCTGGGAAAGAGGAATTGCCACCGCCGGATCTGGACATGGTGCTTGAGACACTGGAGATGTTTTCTCCCTCTGCTTGGGCAACTGCATTGGACAGGGAAGAAAGGGGCTGGACTGAGAACTTGTGAATGCTGTTGCATGGCTGAGAAGGAAAGGCTTCTGGAGTTCAGCTCTGAATGGACAAGGCAGGTTTTGCCTGGTAAATCATGACTTCCTAAAGAAGAGGGAATGAAAATGTCATCCTGGAGTAAGGATGAAAAAGTGTGAGCTTGTGTTGGCCAGGTTTGGGTGCTCCTTTTCCTGGGAAGAACCCCTGATGCAGGAGCATTTGTGGTGAGGAATTGGAAGCTTTGTAGGTTCTAAGAGGCTTTGTTTGATGGGAAAGAAGAGAAGAGTGTTTGGAGAAGTGGCACTGAAGGCCAAGTGTCCCATGCGGGGAGGGGCATGCCAGAGGTGCCTCTGTTGCAGCTGCAGCAGATGTGGGCTGTGCCTCTTTTGGGTGGGAAGGCCAAGGCAAAGCAAGGGCTGGGCTGCAGCTGCTGCTGCTGTGTGAGCCCTGCCGTGTGTGTAGGCGCTCCCAGAGCCGTGGCTGGGGCTGGGCTGCAGCTGCAGCTTTCTTGTCCTCTCAGTAAGCTGCTGCCTGCAGTCCAGTTTCCATCTGGGAAATCCTCAGCTGGGCAAACTGGCCCGTCTTGCTGTCCATGTTGCAGAGCTCATTCCTGTTGCGCTTGGGCATCTCTGTGGGAAGAGATGTGTGTTCCCATGCTGTCCCTGCCAAGCTGCAGCCTGGACGAGACTGCTGTGCTCAGGGCTGTGGAGGAAGGAGCACATCCCTGTGCCAGGAGCTGGCAGGACTCCTCCTTAGCAGCCATTCCACGTGTTCAGTGTCAGCCCCATGTTCAACACTGTCAGCTCTGACAGCTTTTGGACTGTGTTTGAGAAGTCAATTTTTCTGACTGTTGAATGGCTTTGGGGCCCCGAGTTGTTGTTAGGAAGAAGGGATTAAGTGTCTGAGCCATGGAGTTGGTGGACCAGGTGTTTTTTGTAGGTGGTGAGAAGGGTTTCTTCATTTCTGTTTCTCTTTCAAGGAGAATATTAATGTTGCCCCTGAGTCTTTAGGAGGGGAGCCTGTGGACAGAGCTGCAGCAGAGGGAGCTTTGCCTGGCACCGAGAGCTGCAGGAGCAATTCCCAGGAGCCCAAGGAGCTTGGTAAGGACAGAGGCCCCACTGGTTTAGAGAGGGGTGAGATGGCTGCTCTGAGCCTGCCTCTGGCAGGAAGGGAGATGAGAAGGGTTGAGTTCCTGTCTGCAGGCTTGGTGCTTCCTGCTGCCTTGAGTTCAAATCCTGCACGGGCACAACCTGCCTGAGCCCTGCCCTCCACGCTTCTCCAGAGGCTCTGACACTGAGTCCTGTGCTGGGGCAAGAGAGCAGGGAGAAACCTGACCTTGTGGCAGTTGTGTCACCAAGCCAGCTGTCCCAGTTTTGTGCTGATGTCCGTGGATAAGTTTGCTGCAGGATGTCAGTGCTCTGGAGGCAACGCTGAGTGACTCTTGAAGCAAGAGAGGAAAAGCCCAGAAAAAGGTCAGTGTAGAAATCTGAGCTTTTTGTCTCCAAGCATTAAATCAATGTAGTGCCACTCTGCTGATAGCTGTAGTGAGATACATTAAAAATACAAGCAGGAGAAGCTCTGAGGCCAAGGAAATCATTAGTCACAAATCCAGGAGCTCAAGGAAAAACTGAAATTACCCCTTTAAATTAGTGAGAACTGAAGTAGAGAGAGAGCACTTTGGGTCTGCATCCTTGAGCAAAGCTGGTGCTGCCTGCAGTCCTGTTAGGGAGCTCTTTCCTTCGCAGCTGTGAAAAACAGAACTCACTTCTTAGAATTTTTAAAAGTTTAATACTAATAGGATAAAAAAAGACAATATTTGCAGCACTGTGGTGCTCGGGGCTAACACCCAAACAACACCTGGTGTGTAGCCACAGTGTTATCTTTATGGTGTTACATTGCTGAGATGCAAGCATATTCATGTGTTTCATGAATTATTCAAGCATTCTTGGGAATTTTCCCATGTTTTGGCAACTCCTTTGTTTGACTTCTGCACACTCAGGTTTACTGCATGACATACTGTTTGTCAGGTCAACATATTTTACTTCTTCTTGGTTCTCTTTCCTGCTGTTTCACATCCTCTGATAAGGTATTAGTATGTTCTCCCTAAATTTCACATGGTATTCTCTAATTGTCCTCTGGTGCTCTGGTTTGTGTCAGGGTTATTTTATCACTTGGACAGGTTGGTCAGTGGACAGCCTTACACTGTTTTTAGTTACACACAAGCCTTTTTTCCCCTTATGTTTTGCTACTCTCTGTAACACAATACATTCATCACACAATTGTTTCCATAAATGATCCATAGATAATATATTCATTACACTAATGTTTCTATGAGCAACACAGTGCAAGCTTAAGCTGATGGATTCTGTTCTATTACAAGCAGCTAAAAGAGTTCTAACTGATGTTATTTCTAAATACTTATAATCACTAACAACATCCATAAGCTAATACCTAAATTCCAAATCAATATTACCTGGTCATTTGTCAAAGAGCTGTTCGTCCCAGAGCTAGTGGTTGTTTTGGAGGAGCTGTGGCTCACTGCAGAGGGCAGGTTGCAGATGGCAGGGAACGGTGCTAGTTCATAACTCAGCTCCCAGCACCTTCAGCTGTGGGATCTCAGCACCTCAGGATGAAGGTGCAGAGTGACCGAGACCACCCTTGGGGGGCTTGGGAGTCCTGGAATGTTGCCAGAAGTGTCTGGTGGCAGGACTTTGATCCTACACAGGAGATGACACCTGTATGAGGACTGCGAGGATTTTACTGGGTGAATGGTGAAGGGATAAGTTAGTTAGAGTATAAAACACAGGGTTTAGGATTTCTGTACAGGGGGGTCTAGAGAAGTAAGATGGAGGAATTGGGGCGTGTCCTGTCCTTCTTCTTCTTCTTCTTGGCCTCCATCTTCTGTGGTGATGGTGGCACTTTGGGATTGGTCTTTACTAGAAGTGCACCGGTTAATAAGGGCAGAAGGTATTGGGGAAAAATTATAAATATTGTATACGTAACTTCGGGTATAAAGATAAGTGACCGCCCCGGGGGCTCTGAGTGCGCCCATGGCTGACTTGCTGTGCAGACCTCTGTCAGGCTGAAAGAAAATCTTTTAGATAAACAATTAATAAACACCGAGACCGAAACAAGATCAGAAGTCTCTCCTTGTCCTTTGAAGCGCCGGGCTGTCCAAGGCCACTCTGGGCCTTTCCAGGCCACCTAAACAGCCGAGAAACCGACATTCAGCTTCAGCCATTTCAGAGATGACTGAGATCTCTCTGTCAGCACAGAGAAAGAACCAGGCTGGGCTTCTTTGTGGCAGCTGGCACTGTCTGTGTTTCAAGCTCTCATGGGGGCCCTTTGCACTGCAAGGGCTTTCAGTGTATTGGGATACTTCAAAACTTCAGAAGTTATAAACTCTTGGAAGGAGTCTGGATCTTTGAAAAGCAGGCTTCAAATTGCCAAGTGAGATTTTGCCTTTCGGCCCATCTTTTACAGACTTTGATAGAAGGACAGTTACTTCCAAAGGGACAAATGATGCACAAAGGCCAATATTGACCCAGTGTTCCCTTTGCTTCCCAGACTTCCAGCTGATCTGCCTTGCCAGGAGGGCTGCCCTGCATGGGAAGAAGAATCAGAGGGAGAGCCTGTGAGCATGAGACAACTGGAATCCCTTCATGTACACATAGATTTATAGTTTTCCACAATTCTAATTCTATATCCATATAGTTGTATTTATGGATTTACAGAGGTGTGTTTATATGTGCATATATATACATCTATATACAAAAATTGATCTATATTGTTATAGATGGGATAGAATTAGTTACATTTCTAGATTTTGAGATTTACATTTATACATTAATGGAGTTACATTTAGACATCTACATTTAGATGCCTACATTTAGATACCTAAATTTAGATCCTTAGATATAGATCTAGAAATATGCATAGTTATTTAGTTAGAGGTATGTGGAAGTTTAGATGCATAGATCGAGCTGTGTAAGCCAAGGCTGCATTTTTACCCCTTTCCCCCCTTGGCTGCCATTTTCACCTTTTGCTTTTCCCCCAGTGCCCCCTGTGTCCCCTGTCCCTGTGCTGGGTCCGAGCTGGTGGCCGGGCTGGGTGGAGCAGCACTTCCAGCCCTGGCTGTCCCTGGAGTGGTGGGAGCTGCAGCTGGCCACAGGCACTGTCCCCTGAGGAACTGCTGAAGGACGGTGAGACTGAGGGGGCTGAGGGGGCTGAGGGGGCGGTGGCGTCGAAGGGACGGTGACCCTGAGCTGCTGCTGGGGCTGAGGGCTGTGGGGCAGCCAAGGGCCATGGTGGCACTGAGGTTACACGGAAGTGGCACAGGCTGATGGGGTGGCGGGTCTCAGGTGACAGGATGGCTCAGAAGGGACTGAGCGGGGTGAGAGGACTGTGAGGGGCTGAAGAAACTGAAGGGGGCTCGGGCTTCACCCAGAGCATGGCGGGGCTGAGCGGGTGGACGGGGCCAGCAGGGAGCGCAGAGGGCTCTGGGACTGCAGCTCTGCCAAGCCTTGGAAGCAATTCCAGAGCCTCCACTTTTGCCACAGCTGCAGAGGACAGCCAGAGACTGACGGGAGGCAGCAGGGAGGAGCTGAAGGCCAGCAGCAAGAGCAGTGAACGGGGACCTGCTGCTGCCAGCCTGCAGGGAGCCCGACTGAGGCCACAGGCCCGGGGAGGCAGGCTGGGGCTGAGGCTGCCGTGGGCTGTGGCCGTGGGCACTGCCCGGCGGGGCAGCAGCGGGCCCTGCCCGTGCTGGGGCTGCTCAGCGCAGCTGCCCTGGCTGGCACAGGGGCTGTCCTTGGGCAAGGCAGCTGTGCCAGCAGGGATCGGGAGCTGTTCCGGCTCTGCCGGGCTGCCGGGGCTGCGGGACAGTCCTGCCGTGGCTGCGCTCATCACAGCCTGGCCCGCTCGGCTGCTTTCTCTTTCCGACCCTCTTGGGGAGGCTCTGACATTTCCTCTTCCCTGATGGAAGTGCAGCTGCTGCCAAGAGAAACGTCCCCATACTCACTCAGTGTTCCCTTTGCTTGCCGGATGCCCCATCTGCTGTCGCTGTCCAGGAGAGCTGCTCTGCACGGGAGGAGGCGCCCGAGGGAGAGGCTTTGAAGATGGGGCAGCTGGGATCCCTCTGCTTGGAGCTCTGTTTAAAGATACACGGACTTGCATGTGAACAGGGATCATTATATGGACTTGTACATATGTAGCCTGCTATTTGTACAGGCCTATTTCTATACATATTATATTATAATATAGTTATTAATATATATTATATTTATGATTGTATATGTATATATATGGACGCATATACATACATAGAGGTTTGCAGTTACATATTTATGTGTATATGTATCTAGTTCTTTATGTATGTTGTAATATCTGTGTTTAGATTTCCATAAGTATACAGTTGTATAGGTATCTATTTGTATTGATGTAGTTTTTGGTATATCTCTTTTTAAATAGGTATACTGGTATTTGTATCGGCATATATGTCTGGTTTTGTAGTTTTAGCTGTATATTGATCTATTTCTATATCTGTTATATTTATATATATATCCGGATGCATAGCTGTATATTTCTATTGATGCAGTTGTACAGTTATTTAGATTGGTAGTTGTCGATGGAGTGAGACCCGGACACCAATTGGTTCATCACAGGTCCAATTTATTGATCGATACAGCGGGTTAAATACAGTTCATAATAAGCTTCATACATATTGCAAAAGCTGAGCTCAGGATTGGTTAGTTACATATCATCAACTACGCCTACTTCTGCATTCTTATGGTTATACTTTTGATACTTTCTACATATTTTCAGCAAAAATCTCTCTTCCCTATCCTCATGTTGCGGCAAGGGCATTCTGTCCTTGCCTGTCATTGGTCACTGACTGCTGACTTCCCTTTCAAGCTTAACCAGCAGCATTATGTCGGCATGGCCTTTCTCAGCTAACCAACTGTTAACAAAACTCTCCACATTTCCCCCATTTTCTTCTTGAGCAAGAAGACTAGTGTGCCAGGCTTTTGCTGGCAAGGCAAAATAAGCAAAAACATTAAAATTACACCCAGTAGTCCTATAGCATATGTCACAAGGTTCCTCAGCCATGGCCCAAGTCCTAAGCTTTTAAGCCATTCGTCAATTCCTAAACCTTCTTCTTCCTTGAGATTGTGAAGTCCCTGTTGCAGTTCTTTTATCTTAGTGTGAATGGACACCGAATGATCAGACAGATTCATGCAACACATTCCCTCAAACTCTTCACATCCATGCCCTTGTGCTAAGAGCAAAAAATCTACAGCAGCTCTATTCTGCAAAACAGCATGGTTAACATTCTGCACAAATGCGGTTAGCATGTCTAAAATTTGTGATGTCTTGTTTAGCTCATCCTTTGCCCAGCACCCTAATTGCTTTGCTAAATTCATAGCTTTATTGGCCGATCCTCCTGGCAAGATAGTTGAAACCACCTCTTGTTTGAATGTACCCCAAAACTGTGGATCTCCTGTCTGGCTGCAGTCTAAGTCATGTATGCTACGTCTCTTCCTGTTTGAATTTTGACTCAGCTGCATTAGCAAGGACACATTAGGGTGAAATAATGACAATTTCCCCAAATAACAGGGTCCACCCTGTGGTTTGGCTGGTATACCATTCCACGCCCTGTCTCCACAAATCAAAAATATTCCTGTGGGTAATTTCATTGGTGCTGTGATATTTGTGCCGTTACATTGACTGTAATGCTGCGGAGAGAATTTACTCAAATTCAGGGATGAATCTAAGGTGGCCCATGTTTCTTTAGGTTGATTTAAATTCAGGGCACCCAAGGGTTTGAAACTAAACCATCCACCAGCTGTAGTGTTAGACATACTGGCGTTTGTACTTCCAAAAATATCCAATTCCTCAGGAGGAGAATGCGAAGAAGTGGTAAGTGATTGGATTAGTAAGTATTGACTACAGCCATCACTCTGACTTGCAGTATACCCTTGTTGTGCTGGCAATTTAATGTTTGACATGTTATGCATGCATAAGGTTCAATTATTTATTAAACTGCAAAATTCTCCAGGAGACCACACCGGAAGTCCCACCAGGCATGTTCGAAATGGGTTAGTAACCCCTCCAAGACTAAGACAAAGCGATGATTGGTAATTTGATTAGCAAACCCATAGATTTTCTCTTGGCTGACTAAAATGTGTTATTCCTACTGCTTCACTTGCTACAGCATTGAGCAGTATAATAAAAACAAACCTCATTTTTCTCTCTTCTTTCCCTGTTTTTCCTTTCTTTGCTGTCTTTTCCCTGGTTTGCTAGAACGACTAATGCGGTCCTGAGTCAGTCTTTGAATACACTGATCTACTTCCAAATCAGCATCCTTGGTTACAGGTATAGCGTCAGGTAGGTTTAAAGGCAAATTAGCTTTACAGCGAGCTGCTATGATGCGTAAGGCTGTAGTAATTTCAAATTCTTTAAGTACTTGCTGCAACATCCACCTAATATATGCTATAGCTACTTGTTCTGCACTCTCATAAAGTTGTAATCCTGACCTTCCTGGTAGGCCAGTACTTTGTTCAAGAGCTCTATACCAGGAAGAGTCTCGAATCCACTTCCCAAAACAAGGTCTACACCATAAATATCCTATTGCCCTTTGTGAGTACCAATAAACCTTATTGCAATCTGCACAATGCAAAGCTACCCATGCATAGCACTTATCATTATCCTTTTTACAAACATAGCAAGGAAGTGAACATAAGAAAGTGATAAGTATTAGTACGTGATCAGTATTAAATCTCATCTCTATAACCCAATCCAACCAGTTCAATGGCGGTGATTGCAAAGCCTCTTCACCTTTCTTACTATATTAGGCTAACAATTCAAGCTCTTTCTTTAGCGCAAGGCGTGTCTTATTTCGTAATCGCTGTTCTTTGTCTTCTTCAACAACTACACCCTCCCACCAGGCAGGGTCCCATATACGTGAAATTGCCCTAATCATAGAAAACTAATTAGCAATCACTAATAGCCTTACTCAGATGAGGTCGTTCCCTTTCTTGCCTTCTTTTTCTTATCTGTCTTCAGTTTTGCTGCTCCTAATTTCACTGGTCCTGTCACTTGCAAACTCAATTTTTGCAACTTTTCAATGCAGCAGTCTAATGCTCTTTCGGGATCCCCCCTGATGGGTCCTATAATTGAACGCTGCGTTAGGGGTACTAATTTTCTACACCTTGCAGAGACTAAGCGTGATTTACTTTGAACCTTGATTCTATTCACAATAAATTGTACCTCCCATCGGTAATAAGCAAGAATTTTCTGTTCAGGAGACTCATAAAGATTTAAAGCTGCATATGCATTTTGCCCCGTTTGTCTCCTTAATTCATCCTGCCAGTTTTCACCCCACGTGTACTCGTGCCGGCAAGTATTACACCACAAACCCAATAATAACGATTGTTCTATCCAAAAAGTTCTACCACAACCCCCACAACGTAGGGCTATCCAAGCAGCACAATGTGGATTGTGACAGTCAAAGCAATTTTCATTTGCTGGACCTGTTAAACGAAAGGTTGATAATGAGTCAATAAAACCAATCAGCTCCTGAGCTGTCCGGTAGTGATGCGTCAGTGCTCTGTCCACCGCTTTCGAGTATCCCTTCAGCTGTAGCAGTAGCGGTCGTAGGACTAGAGGCAGTTTTTTCCCCAGTCGCTCCTTGTCCTCCTCTGTGAGGTAGATCACCAGAGGCTTCATGAAAAACAGGTTTAGTCCACTTAGCAGGCACCCACAAAGGCCCTGTAGGTGAGGAAACACAAAGATACCCCCGACCCCAGTATAATACTTTTGCAGGTTTTTCCCATAATCCTGTACTTGGGTTCTTATACTTAACCCAGACCTCCGTTTCCTTAGTAGTTTCCTGACTTGACCTTGGGTGATGTTTAATTGCAGGGGGGGTATCGTCTTCCCCAAAAATACATAAATGGTTGATCACATACAGAACCTTAGCCAAACATGCTTGTGGGTGTCTCAAATCTTGATGCTTTTCAATATACTGCTTAAGGGTACCGTTTCCTCTTTCCACTATTGCCTGTCCAGTAAGGGAGTATGGAATACCTGTCACATGCTTAACAGACCACTGATTCAAAAATTTCTGGACCCTAGCACTTACATAAGCTGGACCATTATCCGTTTTGATACTCTTTGGGACTCCCATGACAGCGAAACAACAGGTGCCTGATAACATGTATAGCTTTCTCTCCTGCCTGAGCCGTAGCCCATATGTAATGACTATATGTATCTATAGTGACATGCACATACTTGACTCTACCAAATCTAGCTACATGTGTAACATCCATTTGCCATTTCTCATTTATTTCTAAACCTTGAGGATTAACTCTGACGCCTAAACCTATTCCACCATTATGATAACTACATGTTGGACATGCTCTAACAATGGCCTTACCTTCTGACAAGCTCAGCTCAAAGTGCCTTGCTAATCCTTTTGCATTTTGATGATATCTACTATGTGCTTCTCTTGCCAATGTATGCTTATCAATAGGACAAGAGTTATCAACGGGTAAGGTAACCAATTTATCTGCATGTTCATTCCCTTCTCCTAAACCTTCAGACCATTTATGGCTCCTAATATGAATCACAGAATACGCTGCTTTTCTCTCCCGTAAAGCTTTTCTTAATTGTACCAGTAACTCATACAATCGTTTATTATTCACTTCCTTAATTGCTGCTTCCTCTATCCGTCTGACTACTCCTGCAACATACATAGAGTCTGTGACCACATTTAAAGCTTCCTGTAAGTTGGACACTGTCCATACTACTGCTAACAATTCCAGAGTTTGTAAGCTATCTGCAGGGTCTGCTGTGAGGAGTTGATGCTTCCATTGTCCTTTTTCTTGCCAGGTGACAGCAGCACGCCTTGATTTCTTTCCTGCATCTGTAAAAGCTGTAATAGCTCCTTCTATGGGGTGTTCTTCTCTCAACGGTCGGGTAATCCAGTTCCATTCTGTCATCCATTGCAAAACTCTGGGCACTAATTTGCTGGTCTCTACTTTAGCAGATGATGTCAATAATGCTTCCTGTAGATCCTTTGAATTAATCAAGTACCAGTCCAGGGTTTCTTTTTCCATAGGCAATCTAATGGTAACAGGTTCTCTACCATCCACTTCAGTAATTCTGAGACGCCCCTTTTTGATTAACGCAGCCAATTGTTCGATTTTTGAAAATATTGTTTTCTTATGTTGTAGTGGTGGTGACAACCATTCCAAAACCCGTATCTCCCCCGTTTTCTTTTGTAGTTGAGAGAAAGCACCAAGCAAATGGCAAGGGCTATTCGAGATGGTAAGGTCAATGGGGTAGTCGAGTTGTCGACGAGACACCTACCCTTGTTGTACACAGTTACTAATTTGCTGCAAGGCAAGATGGTGCTTCTTTGTCAGGTATACAGGAGTAGTGGGGTCAACGCCCTTTAACAAAGGCCGTAGGGTTTCTAAAAAATGATTTGGTATTCCCACAATGGGCTTCAACCACTGTAAGTCTCCCAGCAACTTCTGTGCATCATGTAGAGTCTTAATATCTAATTGTAATTCCAATTTTTGATGTATTACTATTTGGTCCGTCAAAGTCCATCCCAAATATTTCCATGGCTTTGTGGTCTGAATTTTCTCTGTAGCAATAACAAGCGAATATGCTGCAAGAGTATCTCTAATGCTGTCAATCTGCAAAGAGGAAAATGGTCGTTGCTGTGCAAACAAAATATCGTCCATATAATGATATATTATAGTTGCTGGCCACTTGCGACGTAGTGGCTGTAATGCAGCATCAACATAAAGCTGACACAATGTGGGCGAATTGTGCATGCCCTGTGGTAATGCCATCCATTCAAATCTTTTGTCTGGTTCTCCACGATTTATTGCCAGTAAAGTAAAAGCAAATCTCTTCATGTCATCAGGATGCAGCCCAATAGTGAAAAAACAATCCTTTAGGTCAATAAATAAAAGTGGCCAATGTTCTGGAATCATAGCTGGATTTGGAAGACCAGGCTGTAAGGCCCCCATTGGTTCCATTTGGTCATTTACAGCTCGCAAATCATGTAACAAATGGTATTTCCCTGATTTCTTCTTGATTACAAAAATAAGTGTATTCCAAGGGCTTGTACAGAGTCGTAGGTGTCCCTGTGTGTATTTTTCCTTTACCAATTCATGGGCATGCATAAGACTCTCCCCTTTTAATGGCCATTCCTTAACCATCACCGGTGTATCCGTTTTCCAGGTGAGTGGAATGGGGAAAGACCAAGCAATGGCAATTACCCCAAAGGGTGATGGTTAGTTAACACCACTCCCAACTGTGTTAAAATGTCCCTTCCAATTAAACCAGAAACTGTAGGAGGCAATTGAACAATTGAAAACACAGCAGATACTTGTTGATTATCAATGTACACCGACAAAGGCGGCGATCTGCTGGCTAATGTAAATCCTCCTACTCCTGTGAGCATGTTTGATGATGGAAATAGGGGCCAATGTTGTGGTCAGGCTTCTGGAGAAATGATGCTGGTATCTGCTCCTGTATCCAATAATCCATAAAGGGTTATGCTTTGATGCCCATAAGTAATTTCAACCATTTGCTTTGGTCTATTTTGTAAATCCACAGTCAAAAGTGCAACACCAGTAGAGCCAAAACCTTTTTCATTCTGTGTTTGCCCAGTAAATGATTGTATTCCCAATGTCATTTGAGATAGTGGTACCAATTGTGCGATGCGTTGTCCTTTAGTAATTTTAATCGGAGGATAAAGGGTGTAAACCATGATTTGTATTTCCCCTGTATAATCCGCATCAATAACACCAGTCAAAACAAATAATCCCAACATAGTTGTAGAAGAACGTCCCAGCGATAATGCTCCACATGTTTGTCCATTTAATATAAGAGGACCCTTTACTCCAGTGGGTATCCTCTCAGGCCAGTTCGTCATTAGTGTGACGTCTACTGCTGCTGATAAGTCCAAGCCGAGGCTCCCGGTTGTTGCGGGTTGCAGACAGGAGGTGGCAGTGATGTTATGGCAGCAGCTGGTGTCTCCGATGTCACGGCGGCAACTTGTGTCTGGGCGCCGCCCCCCTTTGTGCTCCTCCGATCGTTTCCTGACCAGCGCTTACAAGTCGTAAAATTGTGGGAGCTGGACTGGCAGTTTTGACACCATATGCCAGTTGCTCGACATCCTTGGCACGTATGTCCCTCATTGCCGCATCAGTAACACTTGATGAATGGTCTCGAGCCTCCTTGTGTGACTGCCAGTGAGCCGCTTCGGAGAGGAGCAAGAGCAGCTAACACCTGATTCTGAGTAGACTCTGCTTGCTTTTGCAACCCTAATCCTAATTCCTTTAAAGCTTCTGCTATAAATGCCTGTGAAGCTGTTGGCATTAATGCCATTCGCTCTAATGCCTCCTCAATGGTCCAATTTTCCCCTAAAGTAGCTAACACTCTTTGTGTTGCTGGATTGCTATTTTGTAAAGCCCACTGCTTTAATAGCGCCCCTTTCATGTAGTCTGCAACACCAGCCTGATCTATGGCAGTAGCTGCCCTATCGATAAAACTTCCAAATGATTCTTCTCTACCCTGTTTAATACCCATATAAGCTGGTAACCCTCCTGGCTCTTTAACCATGTCTATTGCATCACGCACTAATCGCATAGACTCTCTAAGTTTATCTGCTCCCGATATCATCTGTGCCTCTGTATGCAAATATGCCCCCTAAGCCCATCAGCTCCTCTACTGTTATTCCATGTAATGGATCTCCCTGAGCTCATTGTACAGCAACCGACTCATTAACCATAGCTTGCCAATGTGCATTAAACAATAACTGCTGGTGCTGAGTGAATATTAAATGCACTATTCCTCTTAAATCATTAGGGCATAAAGCCTGACTCTTAAAAAGGTAATCTAGCATTTGCCTAACAGGTTCACGTTTTACTCCAAGCTGACTAACTGTAGAACGTAGCTGAGCTAACAACTTCCAATATAAAGGAGTATATTCCACTATATAATGCGTAAGGTTCCCCTGTGCATCTTACTGTGGTGTGTATGTGACCGGACATGCAAGACTAGAAGCTACTTCCACCGCCTCGCCATCCCCCCTTTGCATTACTTCTTTTGCCAAAGCAGCCCAAGCTTCCCTCCTCTGTTTAGCCATCTCCCCCCATAGGTCACTGTGTGCCCCTGGGATAGGGTCTGACTTTTTAAGGGTGCTATGCTGCTGGCACTTCAGTACAGACACCGAGCTTTCCGGTGGGGGGGGGCAGTGGAACCGGAGCCAGCTCGCGCGGGGGAAGCGGCCCCCCCCGCCGGAGGTGGCTCGCTTGGGGGAAGCGGTGGAGGCAAAGCTGGCGGCGGAGGCAAAGCTGGCTTGCTCCCACCCCCACCATCCAACCCACCTGAAGCTGACGGCGGAGGCAAAGCTGGCTTGCTCTTACCTCCATCATCCAACTCGCCCTCCCCCCCTAACAGGAAGGGTGCAGACGGTTCCACTGTGCCTATAGGAAAATCCTCCATACCACTTTGCTGGAGACTCTTAGGCATAAGTATTTTATTTAGAGAAGGTGCCAGGGGATCATCCTCACGACCATACCCTATATTCCTCTTATGAGCTTCTGTCGCCCTTTCTGCTGCGTTTCCCTCAGAGACATGCTGAAGCAACGTGTTATACACCACCCGCCATAGCTTCCCTAATTTCTTTGCTGACTTATCATCGTCTAACACTGTATCCCACAGGATATCCCCAAACTTTTTCCACTCTGCTAGCTCATGAACTGTATGTGGGTTAGCGAAAATTCCTTTAGCATGGCCGTAAGCCAGTAACCCTGGTAATTCCTTTTTTAAATCTATCCCCTTTACTCCTCGCCGTTCTAAATACGCAGCGAAAAGATCATATGCTGCTCGCCTATCCATACCTATTCGTCAGCGCGCGCTGTTGCAGCTCTCCAGGCTTCCAGCAGCACATATTGGCTCACCGAGATTCACCGTTGTGAACCTCGAGGGTGCTTCAAATTCCGGCACCATCCCGGCTGCAAGGACCCAAACCCAACTTCCTTGACCGTGGCGCGTTCCCGCCTTGTTCTTTTAATCGTAGACGTGAGGGCAAACGTTCGGGGTCACCATTTGTCGATGGAAGGAGACCCGGACACCAATTGGTTCATCACAGGTCCAATTTTATTGATCGATACAGCGGGTTAAATACAGTTCATCATAAGCTTCATACATATTGCAAAAGCTGAGCTCAGGATTGGTTAGTTACATATCATCAACTACGCCTACTTCTGCATCTTTGTGGTTATTCTTTTGATACTTTCTGCATATTTTCAGCAAGAATCTCTCTTCCCTATCCTCATGTTGCAGCAAGGGCATCCTGTCCTTGCCTGTCATTGGTCACTGACTGCTGACTTCCCTTTAAAGCTTAACCAGCGGCATTATGTTGGCATGGCCTTTCTCAGCTAACCAACTGTTAACAAAACTCTCCACAGGTAGTGCTGTGTGTCTCTTTATAAATAAGGGTTTTTTTGTATCTGATTCTTGAATGTAATATGTAACATTTAATCTATATTCACATGTGTATATTGTGGTGGTTATATATGTATATAGTTCTATTTAAATTTGTTTGGGGTTGTATAGTGGAGGAATTCTATTTATTGAGTTCTTGGTATTACGTGGAGATACTGATAGTTTTGTATCTCTATATGGGCTGTACACTTGTTGTCATATGCAATAAATTCAGTTGGTAATTTCTGTTGATCTTTTTGTGTGTAGTAGAGGTTTGCAGAGCAGTTTTTATTAAAAGAAGTTTATATTTGTATGTTTCTAAATAGTATGGTGAAACAATCAAAAAAATTACTTTTTTAAAATTTAACAAAGATCTCTATAGTTATATGCTGTCAGTGCTGGTGTAGCAATTTACAACAACTGACATTTGTCAAGTGAGATGAATGTGTTGTAATTTGTGCTACCCAAAGCCATGGGCAGATGTAAATGCAGGAGGATTTTGGCCATACAAATCTCCAGCCATGCCCAGCACATGCCCCACCTGCACACAGGCTGGGCAAGGGAAGCGCAGATTTGGGCTGGCAGCAGAGCCCCACGTTAGCTCAGAACTTGCTGGTAAGGCCTGCTGGCGGAGAAAAAGATCATACGTAACTGCAATCCTCTATGTGCCCCTGTGGACGTGTCCGCTGACAGGATGGAAGAGGGGCTGGGGCTGCCCCCGCTGGCAGTGCTCTGTCCCCTGGGCACCCGGGGGCTGTCCCTGCCTGGGCAATGCAGGGCTGGGCCGTGTTCTCCGGCCTCTCCCGCAGCCCCTCAGCTCTGGCTGCACTCGCTCTTTGCCAGATGCGGGCAAGGATGGGACACAAGAGCAGGACCCCACTCGCGGCCGCTTCCACAGTGCAGCGCAGGTACCTGCAGACATCCCCAGCTGGGCTGGGCCTGCTGGCACTGCTCGGCCCAGCGCCGCACTCGAAGCAGGCCACAGAATGTCTCTCTCTTCCCGCCCTTCCTTCTGTTGCAGATACTGCGGAGGTTCCTGGGCCTTGGGCGCAGAAACACCAGCGCCGCAACAACCGAGGGTACAGCTGAGCTGCGGGCAGAGGCTGATGTCACCTCAGCCTCCCCTGAGCGTGCAGCAGACTCTGTCAGGGCAGTGGCTGAGGGAAGGCTGGAGGCTGTCACGGCCCTGCAGGGTGTGCACTTGACCAAGCACAGTGGCAGTGCCCTGTTGGTTGTGTTCAGGCACCTGCCGAGCGAGTGCAGGGACAGGCTGCACCAGGAGCTCAGAGGCCTCGTGGTGTTCAGCAAGGAGCACTCGCTGGTGAGAAGGGGCAGTGGCTGAAGATACGCTGAGAGCGTGGGGCTGGCCAACACAGACCTTTGGCCTTGGCTGGCCTTTGGCAGCCGAGGCAGCTGCTCCCAGCTCTCCTGCCTTGCACTTCAGCTGCCCGAGTGCCCCAAGCAGCTGTTGGTGCCGCGGCTGTCCTCAGCTTCACAGCATGGCCTGCCCTTGCACACAGGGTGGAGGAATACACGGCCTCTGTCAACACCTGCTGGAGCAGCTGGCACATGCAGATGTAGCAACGGTCGCCATCATCCTCCCTGTGCTCACACACATGCTCCACATGGAAGACCTCAAGATACCCAGCACCACCGCCCTGAAGCTGGCTGAGCACCTCCTGCCATACCTGGAGAATGTAAGGCTCTGTACCACCAGCCATGGACACTGGACGCTGCCCAGAAATGTTGTGCCTTGTGCACATTTGGGCCTCTGCCCCGATGGGCCTGGAGTAGTTGGTGCTGAGGTCTTTTCCTTTCCTCCAGGAGGACAGCCAGGTGCAGCTGCTCTCCATTCGGCTCTTCTGCAAAGTGATGGAGCTGGTAGAGGAAGAGGGGGAAAAGCCTCGCATGAGAATTGTGAGCCAGAGCCTGATCCCTCTCTCCTTGCTCTGGCACGATGACAACCGGGGTGTGGCAAAGGTCAGGTTTTGTGTGATGCTGCTGCATCCCTGGCAAGGAGCTGGGCTGCCTCCTGCCCTGGCAGCTTGCAGGCTCCAGCCTTCCCTGGCCTTGGCACAGGCATGCGGGTCCTGTGCCCTGGGCTGTGGTGCCACCTGCGGCTCTCTGCTGCTCTCCAGGCCTCTTTCCAAGCCCTGCTTTGTGCAGCCCGCTTCCAGAAGAAGAAGGACCTGGAGGAGCTGCTGACGAAGCAGCAGCGGATGAAGTTCGCCAAGCACCTAGTAAGAAGATCCCAGGAGGCCCAGATGAAGGCTGGAGAAGCCCCCTGCCCCCCGTGCTGGGGCTGGCAGCTGTGCCCCTGCCCAGCGCCGCAGCCGGGCCCGCCAGCCTGCGCCCCACACGTCGCTCCCTGCCCTGGCCCGTGCGGGCCGGCTCGGCCACGGCTGGGCGAAGAGAGCTCCCGGCCGAGGGGCAGAGCCCACGCCAAGCCTTCCCTGTCGGTGCTCCCCGCGGCTGCTGGAGGACAAGAGCTGAGCGGCCGAGCACCTGCGCTGGGCCCTGCCCTTCCTGCAGAGCCCACAGAGGCGCCTGCGACAGGCGGCCGTCAGGTTGATCGGTGAGCCAGCAGCCCCGCGTCCCTCCCTGCCCCCAGCCCGGCTGCTGCCCCGGCAGCGGGAGCCGCGCCCGGGCCGCTGCAGCCCCGCCCGCCCTTGGCACTGCCGCCGCTCTCCTGCAGCCATGCCCTGGGGCGGCAGCGTGCGGCAGGGACCCGGCAGGAGCCCTGCAGGGGCAGGAGGGCGTGCGGCCGCAGGGCTGGCATTGCCCGTGTCGGGCAGCTGTGCCACCCGGGGCCACCACGGGCTCTGTCTTGCCAGGGGTCACCGGAGTGCTCATGATGGGGCAGAAGGAATAGCTCCAGATCCTCAGTCAGGGTGAGTGGGGGCAGCCGTACGGGTGCCAGCGGGGCCGCCGGGGGCAGCTGCAAATCTCGGCTCCGGAGCTACAATCCCTGCCCAGGCTGCCGAGGGCTCTGCTCCCTGTGCAGACAAGGGGCAGCGGGGGCAGAGCCCGGAGAGCTTTCAGGCACATGTGAGGGAGCCGAGGCCAGCACCTTTTGGCCCAAGCCCTTGTCTCCGCCTCCCTTCTGGCCATAGCAGGAGATGGTTGGAATGGCCCTGGCAGGAGTGTTTCCCTGGATTCCTGCAATCCGGCCTCTAACCGTGGCTCTGTGCTTCTTTTCTCTAGCTCTTCAAGCCCTGAGGGAATACGAGTGCCCCTCCTTCATCACCCAATTTATCCAGGTGAACTTCGAGGCAAGAGCCGCCAAACTTGGTCTGCAGGACCAGAAGAACCCGTGTCCTTCGGCAACCCCCAGTTCCCAATGAAGATGAGACCACCTGCAGAGCACAGGGTTCCAACTGGAACTCCAGGCACAGCTCTTGTTGGTCACAGCTGTGGGAAGCTCCAGGAGCTCCTGTCATCTCCCTCCCTGTTGGCAGCTCCCTCCCTCCCTCTCTCCAACCCCCAGGCCCTGCCCATCCCATTTTTTGCCTCCCAGTTCACCCCTTTGCTTTGCCTTCCCTTAACAAACAGTTTGGCTTTGTCACTTTTTACACACCTGTGATGAAGTGGCACAAATCCTGAGCCTGGGGACATGCAGGGCCCTGCTGCCGTTCTCTTCCATGCTGTGTTATGTGCACGGGCAGAGAGCAACAAGGGCTGCTCAGACTGCAAAGGTCCCTCTCCTGCTGCTTCAGTTGCACAGCACCATGGAGTTCAAAGTCATGCTGAGCATGCTGAAGGGAACAAGGACCCTGGGTTTTAGAAGAGCCAGCTTGAGGATGCTCTAAAGGCAGCTGTCAGGGATTCCACAGCATGCATCTATGGAGGGCGCAGAGGAGCTTGCAATGCTGAAGTTTTTCCTAGAGAGCTTCCTGAAAGCACAGCAATGCTCCATCCCTACACAGGGACAGGAAGAGGGCAAAAGCAGAGACTGTCGTTGCCTAACAGTGAGCTTTGCGTGTGCCTAAAAGCAGCAGCAGCAGCAGCAGGGAGTGGCTGAGCCTCAGAGGCGCGACTGTCCCAGTGGCTGCAGTGCTGTCAGGCAGTGCCTGCAGGCTCAGTGTGGTTCTGGCAGTTCCGGTCTCCCCACAAGTGAGGAATGGCAGCCCCTGCCTCAGGCCCAGTCAGAAATGACGCCGGTCGGGGGTTTATTTACAGATGTGAACAGGACAGGGCTGCTGGGAAAGTGCCTTGAGCTACTTATTTTTTCAGTATCAATCTCATTACATGATTATGATAATGGGAAGATGCTAACAGCTCACAATCCAGGCATCAGGCCAAAAAATGTAAGGTTACAACATACTTTATAAGCTTCTTGACCAATCACACAAAGCAAAAGCATATTGACAGTAGTTCTATCCAATCACCAGAAGCACATGTAGCTTTGGTTAAAAGAGTGCTTGCTTATTTTGAATACAGTACCTGTTTGTAAGACACAATGCAAAGAGCTCTATTTTTAAGCTTTAACCTTCCTAATATCTTCCTAGATAAACTTTCTGCAATTTAGAGAGCTATTCAGACAAGCATTAATACACAGGCTTATTGTTCGATTTGCCCTTGTCTTTTCTACAGTTTAAATAATTTTTCTGCTGATGTATCTCGTGACTGTTGCTTTAGCACTGTTCACGAATCTGATGTATCTGAGGCGCCTGCCTTCTGCAGCTTTTCTGAAACCCTCTAATTTTAAGGATTCCCAAAATTCCCCCTCTCTGTTCACTTAAAAAAAATTACACAATCATGTCGTTTATTACTTGCCTTTTGTAGCCTTACTATAATATTTTTCCTTATTCTGTGCTTAAAGCATGTTTTTGTTGGCACTAAGCATTGCTGTATTACAACACAGCAATTTAATGCTGTGAAGGTCCAGTCAGTGGAAAGGGCATAAATTATGCCTGACAATAGTTACAAGTCATTGTTCAAAAATCTCTTGTCGATTCCAGGGTCTTAACTCAAAACCTTCTTCAATTTCTATTCCTTCATCCACCATCTCTGTGAGATTTTGAGCACTTTCTGTGAGTCTACTTCCTACTTCTCTCTCTTGTATGATAAAAACTTATTGGACAGTTTTGTTCATCTCTCGTCACACACACTGAAGTGTTCAAGGTATTGCTATTAATATCACTACCAAAACACCCAATACATGAGACCTATCTTGCAAAGTTCCCTTAGCCAAGGTGCAAAGCTCTATTCTTGGAACAAATCATCTAACCAGGACCCACTATCTTCTTTAATTTGGGCTGTCAAATCATTCAGTTTTTGTATGCTTTTGTGGGTGGATTCAGAATGATCTGACAGGTTCATACAACACAATCCTTCAAATTCCTCACAACCATGTCCTTGTGCCAGTAAAAGAAAATCAATTGCTGCTCTATTTGGAAGGGTAGCATGTCTAACACTATTAACATCGGTCAACAGGTCACTGATTGCAGTGGATGTGGCATTAGTTTGTTTACTCAGCCAACATCCAACCTGATCTAATTGTTTCAATGCCATTGCTGAAGCCAATTAGGGTAAAAACAAACCTGCTGATACCCTTTTTGCAGCCTTTTAAGGCCTGAAATCACTTCTACGGTTTTCACGATAATGACGACCAGATCTTGTTCCCCTTTGCTTCTTCTTAATGACCACTTTGGCAGTAGGCGCAATTACTGTGAGCATCCCATTGCTACATGGGCCACCTTCAGGGCATGATGGGATGCCCTGCCAGGGCCTATCTACACAGATGAACCAACATCCCTTTGGTAATTGTCGTGGATATTGGTCAGCCTTAGAAAGCACATCCCAACATTCTTAATAATTACACCAAAACCTTGAATTTCTATATGCACTATAATGGGGAGTAACATTGTACTTTGGAGGATCACTTTCTCACTAATCATTAGCTGTAAACGTAAGGCAAAAATCCATTGTTAAAGGACCAAGGATTTCCGATTCTTGGGGTTCAGGTACTGCTTTGGGAAGTTCTTTTTCCCAAATGTTACAAGCCTATACAGGGCTGCTCCCATTGTCAAATTTGCCAGGCTTACTATTGAATTGCTTTTTGACCAAGGGCAAATTCTTTACTGGCACACTGACTAGTCAGGTTGAGAAAGGCTTTTCTGTTCCGAATTAGACAAACACATGGTATCCGAGCCTGCTGCCTTGGCTAAGGTCACCCAGACATTTGGTTTTGGTTGTTCCACAAACAAATCTACACTACAAATTGACTAAAACTCCACACTATAAGAAGCAATCAAAACTAGCACCATAGTAACATTTGATTTTGCAGCATCCTTTTTGTGAGCTAATTGTTGGCTAAAGCTCCTCCCATATCCTTCTCAATTCAAAAACATTACTTTTGACCTTTAATAAAAATTAACCAAACAAAACCTACGCTTTCTCCAATAGAGCTCTATGAAACCAACAAGTTACACATTTATAAGACACATAAAATCAATGTTTCCAGTTCCACCGATGCACAAGGAATGTCAGGTGTGACCCGTGATCCCTCTATTTGGCTCACGTCTGCGTACTTGCTTCTACGGTCTTGAACTCATCAACTGTCCTGGGGTGCGATATGGTTTGACGTTTTTTGCTGGGACCCACTTAATTCCTGCACCTGTAGAGACAGAAGCATACCCTTTGTCCCAAGGGATTAATCAGAAAGGACCTTCAATTGGTCCTGTTCCATGGTTTCTAATTAAAACAGGGGGATTTTCTTTCAGTTTTGCCTGTGTGTTATTGTAAAAATGCCTAGAAATTGGTGGATCAGGTTCTGCAACAGAATTGTTTAAGAAATTAAAACCATGCAAAGCTTTGTTTAACCTCATCTATGGTGTGACTTCGACTCCCCCCTCTCTTGATCAAGAATGCATTTTAATGTCTGATGTGTCCTCTCAGCAACTGCTTGGCTTGTGGGAGAATGTGGAATACCAAGGATATGACGAACACCCCAATCTTTAAAAATGTGGCCAATTTTTGAGATATATATGTGGGATCATTGACAGTTTTTTCTTCTTGGGGCACACCCAGTGAAGCAAAAGCTCTGCGAAAAATGCTGACAGGCATGAATACCTGCTTCCCCTGTGCGAAAAGATGCAAAAACTGCACCAGACAACGTGTCCACTGAAACATGAGTATTGGTAAATTTACCAAAGGAAGGCTATTTAGTGATATCTATTTGCCATAACTGCAGGCTTTGCAAACCCCATGGGTTGAACAACTCTTTCTAGAAACAGGAGGCTGCACGAGCTGACAGTCAGGGCAAGTACTAATGATAGCTTTAGCTTGACTTTTGGAAATTTGAAACATTCGCACAAGTGCTTGTGTGTTTTGGTGAAAAAAGGCATGACTCAGTTTTGCTTGTTCCAAAATGTTTGGCAAAGTGTTTGAAATAACCACTGTCGGTTTGTCTGCTCTGGCGTTTCCTTCTACAAAAAATCCAGGAAGCAAAGAATGAGCCCTGATGTGAGAAACAATCTGTGGATTAGTTTGTTATTGCAAAGTTGTAAAAAGCCATGAAAGCCAATGATATCAAGTGTCATTACTAGGATTCTTTAGAACTGATCCTTCTAGTCTTTTAACCACATTGGCAACAAACGCAGAATGTGTGAATAACTTAAAAGGTTGTGGGAAGAACTGTGAAGCCTGAACCACAGCAGCAAGCTCAGCAATCAGAGGAGATCCCTCTACTATTTGAATAGTTGATTCCCAAGTTTTAGTTGGGAACTTGGTTTGGTTCAACCAAGTAATGACTGATTTGTGACTTCTGCCAGATCCCATCAGTCAAGAGAGTTATTGTGTTTAAAGGTTCTTTACTTAACAAAGGTTTCTCTCTAAAACTCAGTTTTGCCTGCAACAATTTGTGAGCTGGGTAATGAATAGAAGCAATATCTGCAACATTTAATAATTCTCGTTGCAAATCATCAGAATTTGCAGAATTTTGCATTGCCCAATCAAGATAATTTTTTTCAGTGGCAAATAGAGAACTGCAAATTCTTCACCTGCTAAACTTAACAACCTTGTTCTGGCCTTAATCAGAATTTGTGTTCTCCTCTCTAAGACTGTAAAAATAGTCTTTGGAAACCTTGAGGGAAGAAAACCCCATTCTATTTTCAACAAAGGATCTCTCTCAGAAGGGTCTCATTGAAAAATGACAGAACAAAGTTGCATCTTTCCTCCTAAAATTGCAGAAAAGAATGGCTTTTCTGGAATACAGCGATGAGCTTGTTATCTTTGGAGAGCCTCCATGACCTTGTCACGCGC
This sequence comes from Melospiza melodia melodia, assembly GCF_035770615.1. Lineage (NCBI taxonomy): Eukaryota > Metazoa > Chordata > Aves > Passeriformes > Passerellidae > Melospiza > Melospiza melodia. The sequence goes on along the minus strand of NC_086210.1, from coordinate 13,204,668 downwards.
TGCACAAGCTTCAGGTATTAGAGTTCAGGAGAGTCGATGGCGCAGCTTCCTCTCGACAAATTAAAAATTGGACCCAATTCATCGTTGGTGATTCCCAAAACAGGTCTGACCCAATTGATTTCTTCTAAAAGCTGTTGTAAATCTTGCAGGGTGTTGACACTGGTCTGGAGCTGTATCTTCTGCAGTGTAATTGTTTTTTCAGTCATCTTCCATCCCAGATAGTTCCAAGGTGGAACTTCTTGAATTTTGGGTATAGAAATTTTAAGTCCAGCATTTTGGATTTCAGTAACAACACTAGGACAAGCTTGCTCCATCTCTGGCTTCATTGGAGCTGTGATGAGCAAATCATTCCTGTAGTGTGAAATCACGGATCTTGGATACTTCTGTTGAACTGGAGACAAAACTTGTGCGACAAAATATTGTCAAATTATAGGCGAATTCTTAATTTCTAGAGGCAATGTTTTCCAGTGCTATCTCTGCATGGGTTCTCTTTGATTGATGACTGGAACTGAAAAGGTAAATCTTGGAGCATCATTGGGATGAAGTGGGATGTGGAAAAAACAATCCTTTAAATCAATGACAATGAGAGGCCAGTGTTTTGGGATCATTGATAAAAAAGGAAGTCCAGGTTGAAGAGGTCGCATGTCTTCAGTCATTACATTGATCTTCATGTCATGAAACAGCCTCCAGGAGTCCAATGTCTTCCTGTGGATGACGAATACTAGTGAATTCCAGGGACTATTTGTGGGAGTGATGTGACCTTGTTGTAATTGCTCCTTTACCAATAATTTAAGGATATTTAAATTTTTCTCTGTTAAAGGCCATTGATCAGTCCATATAGGATGATCAGTCTTCCAGTTCAGCTTTCAAGTGGCAGGCTTTGACGTGGTTTCCATCACGGGCCCACCTCCCGTTCTGCTCCCCATTGGGACAGGATGTCTCTCCCCCAGACGGTGAGAAGCTTCTGAACAAGAAAAGGGCGCACTATTGCTGTCTTTCCTTCAGGACCTGTAATGTTAATCATGGATGCACTTTGCCAACATACAGTAGCACCTCCAATCCCTGTGAGGGAACCTGCAGGAGCTACTAAATCCGAATGGCTGGGACAAAACATGTGAGAGATTACAGTGACATCTGCACCAGTATCCAGCATGCCTGTAATGTAAATTGTTTTACCACAGTGAGTCAGGCAGCAAGTCAATTTTGCTTGGTTGCGGTCCAAAAATTGCACCCAAAAGACCTCAGGACCTGAGCTTCCAAATGGCACAGACAGCACTGAATTCTCTGGAAAGTTGTTTTGCTTGGCTGTACTCATGGGTAGAAGAAATGCAATAACTATAGGTGTTTTTGATGGAGTCACTATAGGAACATTAAAAGCAAGAGTTAAATATATTAGCTCTTTGTTACAATTTATTGAAACAACCACTGGAAGGACTGAAAGACTGAAAATTTTGGTGTTAGCTCTGCCTAGAATCAAAAGCTCTTGTCTTTGCTGAAAAACCTGATAATTCCAGTAGAAATACATTCATAACAGAAATTATTTAAAAGGTGTATCAATTTTTGAGGAGGCCAATTCAAACCTTGTACATGAGGGTATTGACCTGGGACCATTTGAGGGATGGATGACTGAGGGATAAATGACTGAGGTACCAATGCCATTTGAATGGGTAATTGACTGTAAGGAGGTCACTACTTGTGTCGAGGTGCGGTGATAATCCAAGCTCTTTTTTGAGTTTAATGATAAAGCTTTGCCATCGATGTCAAATTGAGAATGAAAGTACTTGGCAAGATGCTTCCCTTTCCTACATTGAGGGCAAATAGAAAGAGGTTTAGGTTTGATTGTTGTTGTAGGACAATCTCTATTCATGTGTCCTGCTTTACCACAAGCAAAGCCACAAGCCTTTTTATCAGAGTCCAACTGTACTGTACCAGCAGATTTTTAGAAAATGTTTCTTTATGCTTCAAGGGTCTTTTCAAGCTTTTCCATTTTTTGTCCCAAATTTTCTCCCAAAGCCTTTCCCAAATTATCTCCCAATGGTTTCCTAACTTTTCTTAAGAATCTGCAATCTGCTTTCCAAAAGCATTGACTTGCACATTAGCAAGATGTTTTGGAGAGGTGAGCTTACTGCAAGCTGTTAGCATCTCTGTTACAGTTGGAGGCTGATCAGGTAAAGTTATAATAATTTTTTTTGCATTCTTCCTATAAGTTCTTTGATCTCATGGTGAGAAGGAATTTTGTATTGTGGATTTACATCATTATGACCGTATCTTACAGGTAAGGCAAGGAAGTGTTTATTTGAATTCAAATTTTTTCTAAATTTTGGATAATATTAGACCAATTAGGTAGTTGCAATGGAAGGTCTACTGTCGATTTAGACCGTGTTTTTTTTCCTTTTCATCACTCCTGTATATGATCCATCAGAACAGGAAGTGTTTTCACAGCAATCAGCTATCCCATGAATCCTGCCAAAAAGCTCCAAGTTCTCATCATTATGATGAGAACTGTAGAAGTGATTTCAGGCCTTAGAAGGCTGCAAAAAGGGTATCAGCAGGTTTGTTTTTACCCCAACTGGCTTCAGCAATGGCATTGAAACAATTAGATCGGGTTGGATATTGGCTGAGTAAACAAACTAATGCCACATCCACTGCAATCAGTGACCTGTTGACCGATGTTAATAGTGTTAGACATGCTACCCTTCCAAATAGAGCAGCAATTGATTTTCTTTTACTGGAACAAGGACATGGTTGTGAGGAATTTGAAGGATTGTGTTGTATGAACCTGTCTGATCACTCTGAATCCATCCTCAAAAGCATAGAAAAACTGAGAGATTTGACAGCCCAAATTAAAGAAGATGGGTCCTGGTTAGATGATTTGTTCCAAGAATAGAGCTTTGCACCTTGGCTAAGGGAACTTTGCAAGATAGGTCTCATGTATTGGGTGTTTTGGTAGTGATATTAATAGTAATACCTTGAACACTTCAGTGTGTGTGACGAATGATGAACAAAACTGTCCAAGAAGTTTTTATCACACAAAAGAGAGAGGTAGGAAATGGATTCACAGACAGGTGCTCAAAAGGTCATGGAGGTGGTGGATGAAGGAATAGAAGTGGAGGAAGGTTTTGAGTTAAGACCCTGGAATCGACAAGAGATTTTTGAATAATGACTTGTAACTATTGTCAGGCATAATTTATGCCCTTTCCACTGACTGGACCTTCACAGCATTAAATTGCTGTGTTGTAATACAGCAATGCTTAGTGCCAACAAAAACATGCTTTAAGCAGATAAGAAACAAACATATTATAGTAAGGCTACAAAACGCAAGTAATAAATGACACAATTGGTAAGGTTTCTTTTTGGGTGAAGAGAGAGAGGGAATTGAGGGAATCCATAAAATTAGAGGGTTTTGGGAAAGCTGCAAAAGGCAGGCCTCAGATACAGCAGAATTGTGAGCAGAGCTAAAGCAACAGTCATGAGATAGGTCAGCAGAAAAAAATATTTAAACAGTAGAAAAAGCAAGGGCAAATTGAACAATAAGCCTGTGTACTAATGCTTGTCTGAATAGCGCTTTAAGCTGCAGAAAGTTTATCTAGGAAGATATTAGGAAGGTTGAAGTTTAATAATGGAGTTCTGTGCGTGTGTTTGAAGGCTTACCAACAGGTATTGTATTCAAAATAAGCAAGCACTCTTTTAACCAAAGCTACGTGTGCTTCTGGTGATTGGATAGAACTACTGTCAATATGCTTTTGCTTTGTGTGATCGGTCAAGAAGCTTATAAAGTAAGTTGTAACCTTATATTTTTTGGCCTGCTGCCTGGATTGTGAGCTGCTAGCAGCTTCCCATTATCATAATCATGTAATGAGACTGATACTGAATAATAAACAGCTCTAGGCACCTTCCAAAGCAGCCCTGTCTTGTTTGTAGTCTGTAAATAACCCCCGACTGGCGTCACTTGGCAGTAGTGTTGCTGCAGCAACTTTCCTGAGAGCCCTGCCAGGAAGCGCTGGGGAGGAGAGCTCCAAGTTCTTGGTGACAGGAAGAAAGCCAGAGCCTGCTATCTCACGTCTGGATTCACTAAATTGGATCTTTTTAGATTCATACAAATTGGGCTGCTCTCCAGCTGTAGACCCCAACTTTGTCTTTGTGATGCTTTCCAATGGACTATGAGAAGTTCCACACTGTATCCCTGCCCGCAGGGATTCAGCTGGAAAACTCTCAGGTCTGATCTGCAATCTCAGCATGCTTTCCACCCCAACTCCAGCAGCCAATGAGACAGGCTTCAAGGCTTCTGAATGAACTGTCTGTGCCTCCACAGCAACTTTCCTGAGCTCTTCCACCTCCATCCCATCCATCTCTCTGGGCAGAGCCATCCATGCCCTGCTCAAGCCCTGGCTGCCCCCCGCCACCTCTGTCCTCCCCCCTTCCCGCTCCCCTACAGGCAGAGCCAAATCCAAAGTCCCCCCACCTGCTGTAACCGGAGGCTGGGGAGCCAAAAGTGGTGAAAATCCCGGAAAGATTTGGTAGAGGAATCTATATCAAAAGAGTCCTCAGAGCTCCAAAGCAAACTGCCAGCCTGAGCCCAATCCCAGGGGGTGACTTCCTGGGAAGGGCGAACAGTGACAGGAGCGACCCTGCAGCCCCTCGGCCAGGCAGAGTGGATCCAGGATCCCCCTTGGCTGACCCCACCGGCACAACTTCAGAATAAAATCCAGCTGCATCTTTTTCAGAAGAGCAGCAGAGCACAGAAACAGCAGCTCCTGTTTTGCAAAGCTTCCCCAAACATTAGCCTCCTGGACCCGTTTGATTCCCAGCCTCCCTAGAACATGTCCCATGACCCCCCAAACTCTTGGAATGCAAGAAAAATCCCAAACACTTTTCTGGGAATTCTGGGGGTGGATGATTTCCTGGAGGAGTTGGGACGGTGCCTGGTTGCAGTGTCAGTGACTCAGGGAATCCTGGAAAAAGCAGAGAGCACGACCAAAGCTGGAAGCTGATCTGATTCCCCTTTTCCGGGCTTCGGGGTGCTGTCCACACTGCCTGGAGAAACCCCGGACACGCCAGGACACCCTGAACAAAATCCAAGTTCTCCCCAGAGGAGGATGAAGGTCCAGCACCACTCAGAATTAAAGTCTCAGAGCCAGGTGTTCTGTTCCGATGTTTGAGAAAGTCTCTGTTACAATCATTCTGATCAAAGCTCTCCATTAAAGCTCTGGAGACAGGTGTAAGTTTGACCAAAGACTCTTCCTTTTTGAGAGAGACTAGATTGTGAATTTTCCACTTTATCTGGTCCCAGAAATCAAAGGTAAAATCAGACTTCAAGTCTGTATTTTGAGTATTCACTTTTACCCAGATTAGTAAGTCTTTTATTTCACATTTTGAGATGTTTGAATGTCCTTTACCCTGTAAAATTGCCTCTAGCCGGTTTAAAAGACGCCCCATTCTGGTTTAGAGAGATGGTTTCCCATCTCATTGCCCCTGGAGTTGCTACTAATTACTGACAGAGGTATCAGCTACAGACGGCAAAGGGGACAATCCATTCCTCCTTTTAACAGCCTAGGCCTCTGGCAATGGCACTGTCCATGGTCTTCTTTTTATTTTTATATTCCTCTAACCTAGAAATCCTCTTCACTGAGAAGCAGCTTTCCAAAACCCCCCTGATTTTAAGGATTTCTACAATACACTACATAATATATATTTTAGTATATGTACTGTAAGAAATAGAATATATAAAATGTATCTCTGATCTTTTTCTCAGCCAGCAGGCCTTTCCAGTGAGTTCTGAGCCAATGTGGGGCTCTGCTGCCAGCCCAAATCTGCGCTTCCCTTGCCCAGCCTGAGTGCAGGTGGGGCATGTGCTGTGCATGGTTGGAGATTTGCATGGCCATCTGCCCATGGCTTTGGGTAGCACAAATTACGACACATTCATCTCACTTGACAAATGGCATTTCTTACCAATTGCTACACCAGCGCTGACAAAACAGAACTATACAAATCTTTGTTAAATTTTAAAAAAGTAATTTATGTATTTGTTACACCACACTATTTAAAAACATACAAATAACAACTTCTGGTAACAAAAACTAATTTTTTGCAAACCTCTACAAACACTCACTATACACAGAGATCAAGGGAAAATCAACAACTTAATTTATTGCATATTATGGCAAACATACAGCCCATATACAAATACGAAATAACAAGTACTGTACTACCAAGTACTCTACAAATAGAATTCCACCACTATACCACTCCAGACACTTTTAAATAGAACTGAATACATAAATAACCACCACAATGTACAGATGTGAATACAGATTAAATGTTACCTATTACATTCAAGAAAGAGATACATAAAACAAACCTATCTGTAAATAGACAAACAATAGTACCAATCTAAATATCTCTACAACTGCATCAATACAAATTTACAGCAATATATCTGGATATATATGTAAATATAATATATATAGAAATACATCAATACGCATCTAAAAAAATTTAAAAATACATACATACCAAAACAAATACCAATATAGCTATTTAAAAAAAACTACATCAATACATCAATAGAAATAGATACCTACACAACCGTATTGTCCTGGTTTAGGACAAATTAGGGGAAATCTCCAAAAGGGAGCCCCCCAAGCAAAACAAACCTCCAACCACCCCTCCCCCAACACCGGGTTCGGGAAGGAATTTCTCGGAGGAGCAAAGTGGAAAACAAAACCTATTTATTTACAAGTAACAAAAGAACACTCCCCAACACAAGAAAAGAAAAGAAAACAGACTGTGTGTGGTGAGGGCGTCAAGCTTCTCTTGCAGGCTCCAGGTGTCCTGGACGTCTCAGGTCAGGTCCGGAGCCGGTCCAGTATCTTCAGGGGAGTGTAAGAAAGAGGGAACAAAAGAAAAGAAAAAAAACAGCACAAAAAGCAGAAAGCAAGCAAGCAAAGCGGCTAGCCAAGCCAAGCAGCCAAAAGCCCAAAGCCAAAAAGGCCTGGTCAAACACTCCCCCCCTCTCTTCCCCGCCCCGCCGCAGCATGACGGCCGGGGGGGGGAAAGAGAGAAAAGGCACAGCTGCCAGACACAACACACGATATTGGGATAAAGGCTGTCAACCCACGACACTCCACCCCTTATCCCATATCGTGAATATACAATAAAAACTTTCATTTCACTTACACCTTTGACACTTACGCATTCCTCTCATCTTACTTGCTCAGACCTTTGACACTTACAGTTTCCTTCTGTCTCACATTCAACAAACAATGACATTCATATATGAGTCTCATCCCACAATCAGGTCTCCCTGAGGCACACACTGTGTTGTTCCATCTTTCTGCATTATCCACCATGTATAACCTGGTCCTTGAGCAAAGACAATCCCACGGATGGGTTTGTCTGTACTCGAGGCAGGGTTGATCCATACTGTCTTTCCCAACAAACCTCTGACATGGGCCACTGGGGCTTTATCCCCATCTACTATATTAAGGAGCTCAGACTGAGCAGGACTTGCTCGGTTGGTGGAACCTCGAGTGTTAACTAACCAGGTAGCCTTTGCCAAATGCTGCTCCCAGTTTTTTAAAGACCCCCCACCCAATGCTTTTAAGGTGGTTTTTAACAATCCATTGTACCTTTCCACTTTCCCTGCAGCTGGTGCATGATAGGGGATATGGTATATCCACTCGATGCCATGTTCCCTAGCCCAAGTATTAATAAGATTGTTTTTAAAATGAGTCCCATTATCCGACTCAATTCTCTCAGGAGTACCGTGCCTCCAAAGGACCTGCTTTTCAAGGCCCAAGATAGTGTTACGGGCTGTGGCATGAGACACAGGGTAGGTTTCCAACCATCCCGTGGTGGCTTCTACCATGGTCAGTACATAGCGCTTGCCCTGGCGGGTTTGAGGCAGTGTGATGTAATCAATCTGCCAGGCCTCCCCGTATTTGTACTTAGACCACCGCCCCCCATACCAGAGGGGCTTCACCCGCTTGGCCTGCTTAATGGCAGCGCACGTCTCACAGTCACGAATAACCTGAGAGATACTGTCCATGGTTAGATCCACCCCTCGGTCTCGTGCCCACTTATAGGTGGCATCTCTACCCTGGTGGCCTGAGGCATCATGGGCCCATCGTGCTAAGAATAACTTTCCCTTATGCTCCCAGTTGAGATCTATCTTCAACTCCCCTATCTTTGCAGCCTGATGTACTTGCTGGTTGTTTTGCTGCTCTTCATTAGCTCTACATCTGGGGACATGGGCATCTACATGGCGAACCTTCACAGGTAACTTCTCTAACCGAGTAGCGATATCTTTCCACTCTTCCGCAGCCCAAATTGGTTTTCCTCTTCGCTGCCAGTTCGCCTCTTTCCATCTCTTCAGCCATCCCCATAGAGCGTTGGCTACCATCCAAGAATCGGTATACAAATAGAGCCTTGGCCACTTCTCTCTCTCTGCAATACCTAGGGCCAGTTGAATAGCTTTGATTTCAGCAAATTGACTGGATTCGCCTTCTCCTTCAGTAGCCTCTGCAACTCGTCGAGTGGGACTCCATACAGCTGCCTTCCACCTCCGTTTCATCCCTATGACACGACAAGAACCATCGGTGAATAGAGCGTAACGTGTTTCTTCTGCTGGTAACTGATTGTATGGCGGAGCTTCCTCAACCCGGGTCACTGGCTCTTGTTCCTCATCTGCAACACTAAAGCTTTCACCTTCGGGCCAATTTGTAATTATTTCCAGGATCCCAGGGCGATTTAACTTCCCAATTCGAGCGCGCTGCGTAATGAGGGCAATCCACTTACTCCAAGTAACATTGGTGGCATGGTGGGTAGAGGGAACCTTTTCTCTGAACATCCATCCCAGCACCGGTAGTCGGGGTGCCAGAAGGAGTTGTGCCTCTGTACCAATCACCTCCGAGGCGGCTTGGACTCCTTCATAGGCGGCCAAGATTTCTTTTTCTGTTGGGGTATAGTTATCTTCAGACCCCCTGTAGCTCCGACTCCAAAATCCCAATGGTCGGCCTCGGGTCTCGCCAGGCACCTTCTGCCAAAGGCTCCAGGACAGACCATGGCTCCCGGCTGCAGAGTAGAGCACGTTCTTCACATCTGGTCCCGTCCTGACTGGACCAAGGGCTACAGCATGAGCGATCTCCTGCTTGATCTGGATGAAAGCTTGCTGCTGCTCAGGGCCCCAGTGGAAGTTGTTCTTCTTGCGGGTAACCAGATAAAGGGGTCTCACAATCTGACTATACTCAGGGATGTGCATCCGCCAGAAACCTATAGCACCTAAGAAAGCTTGTGTTTCCTTCTTATCAGTTGGTGGGGACATAGCAGTGATTTTGTTAATAACATCTGCAGGAATCTGACGCCGTCCATCTTGCCACTTCACCCCCAAAAACTGAATTTCTCGGGCAGGTCCCTTGACTTTGCTCTTCTTAATGGCAAATCCGGCTTCCAAGAGAATATGAATTATCTTCTCTCCTTTCTCGAACACTTCTATTGCCGTGTTCCCCCAAACAATGATATCATCCATATATTGCAAATGTTCTGGAGCCTCACCCTCTTCTAGTGCAGCCTGGATCAGTCCATGACAGATGGTAGGACTGTGTTTCCACCCCTGGGGCAGTCGGTTCCTGGTATACTGCACTCCCCTCCATGTAAAAGCAAACTGGGGCCTGCATTCTGCTGCCAGAGGGATGGAGAAAAACGCGTTAGCAATATCGATGGTCGCGTACCACTTTGCTGCCTTGGACTCCAGCTCGTACTGCAGTTCCAGTATGTCCGGTACAGCCGCACTCAGTGGTGGAGTCACTTCATTCAAGGCACGATAGTCCACAGTCAGTCTCCATTCTCCGTCAGATTTTCGCACAGGCCATATAGGGCTGTTGAAGGGTGAGTGGGTTTTACTGACCACCCCTTGGCTCTCCAGCTCTCGGATCATTTTGTGGATGGGGATCACGGCATCTCGATTCGTCCGGTACTGCCTGCGGTGCACTGTTGAGGTGGCAATTGGCACTCGTTGTTCCTCTACCTTCAAGAGTCCAACTGCAGATGGGTTCTCTGATAGTCCAGACAAGGTATTCAATTGTTTAATACCCTCTATCTCCACTGCAGCTATTCCAAAAGCCCACCTGAATCCCTTAGGATCTTTGTAATAGCCATTCCGGAGGAAGTCTATGCCCAAAATACACGGAGCCTCTGGACCAGTCACAATCGGATGTTCCTGCCACTCCTTCCCAGACAAGCTCACCTCAGCTTCCAACAAAGTCAACTATTGTGATCCCCCCGTCACTCCAGCAATGGAAACAGGTTCTGTCCCCACGTGTTCCGATGGCATTAAAGTACACTGTGATCCAGTGTCAACCAATGCTTCGTAGTCTTGTGGCTCTGATGTGCCAGGCCATCTGATCCACACCTTCCAGAAAACCCGGTTCTCCCGTGCCTCTTCCTGGCTGGAGGCAGGGCCCCTCTAAGCCAGATTGTCCTTCTTTCCTTGGGCATATGCCTTAGAAGTTCCTTCAAGGGGATCGGACATGTCATCATCATCAGCATACTTAACATCTCGGCTACGAGCGACCGGAGCTGCTATCCTTTTGGTGATACTTTCTCTTTTCTTCAAATCACGTACCCGTTGTGCCAAAGCAGCGGTGGGTTTTCCATCCCATCTCCTCATGTCTTCTCCAGACTCACGAAGAAAAGCCCATAACTCAGCCCGTGGGATGTACCTTCTCTCCCCATCAAAGGAGTGCCAGCGTTGGACACCAAGGCCTCTAATTTGTACAGCTGAGATTTGAATAAGGTCCTCCTTAATCTCTTCCCGGAGTTTCTTATGATTCTCCTCTATTTTGTCCTCTAGTTTCTGCAGTCGGGTTTCCACTGCTGCAATTCTGGCATGAGTTGGGCCATGCACAGCATCTGCATACGCTCGAAGCTTCTTTGCCATATCAAGCACAGTCTCATATGTATCATCCCGCTTCATTATTGCTAGGGCAGAAGCGTATTCAGGTGGCCCAAGTCGCACAAGTTTCCTCCACATTACAGGTGTGCATGGTACCAGGTCCGGATTCCTAGTTGTTGTATCATCTGAGAAAATGAGCTCTGCCACCGCCATCTCTCTCAGGCGTTGGATCCCCTGTTCTATGGTCTTCCACCATGTCTGCTCCATATAGAGATCATCTGTACACAGGTATCGTTCTGCTACGCTTCTTAGGACCCGTTCCCAGAGGCTGTGAGGGTTAGCCCCCCTCATCATACCTTGATCAATGACAGGATCATGTGACAGGGATCCCAAATGCCTCGCTTCAGTACCATCCAAAATCGTAACCTCCCCTGCAGCATCCCAAAGGCGGACTAACCAACTAATTATAGATTCGTCAGGTTGTCGTCTGTAATCCTTTCTTAGGCCTCTGAGGTCCTTCAGAGAAAAGGAGTCAATATTAGCTCCAGATTCGGTGCCCCTTGATGTGGCCTCTGATTTTGGTGAGGGTCCTTCTCCTGCATCATCATCATCATCCTCCACCTTTCGATCAGTCTTGCCTTTACACTTTCCACCTCTTGTATTAGCTGCAACAGCCATGGGTTGGGGCCTATTGTCTGATTCAGCTGCTAGCCTGGAGCCTGGGATGTTAGCTGCAGCCTGGGTCACTGGGATAGTAACTAACTTATCTCCCTGTTCCCTTTCTGCTATCTGCTGCTCCACAGTATCTAGCAGAGTACGGTAAACAAACGCCAAGGCCCAGCTCACTGCAGTAACCCTTTCCTCCTTAGTATTACTATGGCACTTCTCCCTCAAATACTTTGCCACCTCGACTGGATCCTGAATTTGATCAGATGGAAAGTCCCAGTCTATAGGATCGGAAAATTCCTTTAAAGTCTGGCCCATGTCCTCCCATTTCTCACTCCAGTCAAGATTTTTCCTGCTTTGTTTTACTCCTAAGTCAGGAGTGTCTCTAACCCCTCTAGAAATCTCAGTCTTCATTTTATACACACTCCAGACAGTATAGAAAAGGCTTAATAAATTAAATGCCAGAAAGATGGTTTCTTTCAAACTCAGGGGAAATTCAGTATTTTCTAATAGAGATGTCAACAATTTGGAGGACAAGAAGGAAGACAAAGGCTGAAAAGCCCCTTCCCCTTCTTCTCCCCAAACAAACTGAGTAAACAACCATAACAGCAATCCATACATTCCTGAAATAAAGTCCAGCATTTTTATCCGACACATCATCACACATAAGACCAGCACAATGACTATTCTGGTTAGTGCCCCCCGCTTACAAAAGCTACTTATTAGGGACAACATCAGAGCTATTTTTGGGTAAGGAAATAACCCCAGGGACCACAAAAGTATTAAAACTTCAAAAACCCCTAGGGACCAGAAATATCGGCAAGCTTCCACTCCAAATGACATTATGAATCACCAATATGCCCACCAAAATAGCCAAAACTAAAATATTATTGTTATAGGGTTTTTTTCCACTGTTTTTTGGCCTCCTTTTCCCGGCCAATGCACCAAAAAGTATATTGTCCTGGTTTAGGACAAATTAGGGGAAATCTCCAAAAGGGAGCCCCCCAAGCAAAACAAACCTCCAACCACCCCTCCCCCAACACCGGGTTTGGGAAGGAATTTCTCGGAGGAGCAAAGTGGAAAACAAAACCTATTTATTTACAAGTAACAAAAGAACACTCCCCAACACAAGAAAAGAAAAGAAAACAGACTGTGTGTGGTGAGGGCGTCAAGCTTCTCTTGCAGGCTCCAGGTGTCTTGGACGTCTCAGGTCAGGTCCGGAGCCGGTCCAGTATCTTCAGGGGAGGGTAAGAAAGAGGGAACAAAAGAAAAGAAAAAAAACAGCACAAAAAGCAGAAAGCAAGCAAGCAAAGCGGCTAGCCAAGCCAAGCAGCCAAAAGCCCAAAGCCAAAAAGGCCTGGTCAAACACTCCCCCCCTCTCTTCCCCGCCCCGCCGCAGCATGACGGCCGGGGGGGGAAAGAGAGAAAAGGCACAGCTGCCAGACACAACACACGATATTGGGATAAAGGCTGTCAACCCACGACACGTGTACATACGGAAATCTAAACACAGATATTACAATACACATAAAGAACTAGATACATATACACACAAAGATGTGACTGAAAACCTGTATGTATGCAGGTATCTATAAGTGCATATATACACAGTACATTCATAAATCTGATAGCATATGTACAGAAATAGGCCTGTACAAATAGCAGGCTACATATGTACAAGTCCATATAATTATCCCTGTTCACATGCAAGTCCGTGTATCTTTAAACAGAGCTCCAAGCAGAGGGATCCCAGCTGCCCCATCTTCAAAGCCTCTCCCTCGGGCTCCTCCTCCCGTGCAGAGCAGCTCTCCTGGACAGCGACAGCAGATGGGGCATCCGGCAAGCAAAGGGAACACTGAGTGAGTAAGGGGACGTTTCTCTTGGCAGCAGCTGCACTTCCACCAGGGAAGAGGAAATGCCAGAGCCTCCCCAGGAGGGTCACAAGGAAAAGCAGCCAAGCGGGCCGAGCTGTGGTGAGCTGTTCACTTCTTTCAGGCATCCCAGTTGCTCCCTCATGTCACGTTATTGAACCACCTCTGCATTTACCAAGACTGTGGCCCCCAAATAAATCAGTATTTATGTCTCCAGCTGCTTGCACCAATGACAGTGCTGGGGCACAAAGTTACCTTCCACAGGTCCTCTGACAGGACCTTGTGCTTCCTGTGCTGCCTGTTTTTCTCCTTACCTTCCACTTGGAAATCAAAGCCAGATCTCTCCTTCTACCAACCTGTACCCAAACGGAAAGTGAACAGAGCAGGGTGAGAACGTCAGTGTTCAGTTCCTGAAGTGCCTTATTAAGGTGTTCTTCAAGTAATGGAGGTAAAATCTGGGTGGGCATTCCTAATTTCCAGAAGCCCATTGTCAATTTCATTGACCCTGAAAGCAGCAGAGATATGCACATAATACCCGATCAATCCATTTGGGGAAGTTTTAAGTTCAGATTCTCTGAGGCTTTAGATTTTTACATCTCTAGACAATGCTTCCAGGAATCTAAATAGATTTCAGAAATTAAACTTTTCTCCTTTTTTCCTCAGTCTTTGCACTCCTGTGCACCAGAGATCTTCAGTGAATGGATTCCACTCTAATCCATCTCCAAGATGAATCTCTCAGCTGTGTTCACACTGCTGGTTTGTGTGTCTCTTCTGCACGGTGCAATTTTAAAATCTTCGTTCCTTTCTATCTCTGCCCTTCTTTTTCTGTTTTAGCTTGCAAATGCATGCAGATGTATCAGAAATTATACACTTCATTTCTGACGCATCACTTCCTGTCTAGTAATTTCATTTTATCCTGTTCTGATGTTATGCTAACCTTATAGGTTTTATTCTAAGTGGATTCCTGTTTTCTTGAATGTGGAAGTTCTATAATGCAATGCTCTCATTCACCTGCTTTCAAGAAACCCTTCATTAATACTAGCACAAGTAACTCTGTGGTTCCCTTCTGCTTTGTAAAAGATTGGGAAACTCAAGTCCTGCTCAGCTACAAAAGAACATACATGGTGCTTGGTAATTCCCCAAAGAGCTTAAATTAATGGTTAAACAACTACAGCTTATTCACTTCACAGAAATTGGGAGAAAAGACATTGCAAATATTGAGAAATGCAGTGCAAGGTTGATGGCCATCCCTCAATTATCCAGACAGACTCATGTCACTGGCAAATTTCTTCTTTTCCAAAGGTTTTTATTTGCTTTGGCTGTACTTCGTATGGCTGCAGGTCACATTTCCCTTGTTTTAAGGAAGTATCTTGGCAGGTATTCCTGGTGATATATCTTGATAATTCTGCCCCTGGAGGAATTCCTCAGTTCTGCAGTCCTTATTGCACACCCTGTACTAAAAGACTTTTATGCTATTTTCCCTCTCTCTGTGTTTTCACACTTGTTCAATAATGTTTTCTTTCTAAGGATATTAACCACAATATCCCAAAAGATTAAAAAATGCTTACTTATTTATTCCCTAAGTATTTACAAAAGAACAGTTAAAAAAACTCTGTATACCTGCTGGATGCAAAATGCAACTAAAAATAAACTTGAGATTTCTCCCAAAACCTTAAGAAAAAAACCCACGTATTCTATAAAACCCAGAGTATTCACCTACAGTATACAAAAATGAGCACGTTCTAGAAGAGAAAATTTGTGACACGGTTCTGCACAGAATTCTATGCTTTCAAGCTTTTTGCCCTTCAGGGACAGTGCCATTCTCTGAACTGTAATGCTCTGAGCATGTTCTGCTCACCATGGCAGCTTTCTGCTCTGCCCTGGTACAGATCATCCTCCGAGCAAAGAGGGAGTGCAGCCACAACTCGCAGCACCTTCCCACACAGCAAGAACCTGAAGAAGAGAGATGGCTTTCACTAGCTGCTGCGGGTTCTAACACTGCCACCTCTCAGCTGCTGAAAGCCTGAATTTCTGTGTTGCAGTGTGTTAGTTTATTGAGCCAAATGTTCTGTTAGCTTGTGGTACATTCCACTGTTTCCCGAGTTAATACAGTTAATTTCTCCCCTGTGTTATGCTCTCTTCCCTACCTGTCCCTCAAGGAATCCCCTCCCTCCTCACCAGACTTTTCTCTGTCTGTCAAGACAACCGGCCCCTTTGGCCCATCCATCAGCCCAAACCCTACCCTTTGTTCCAGAAAGTTCCCTGTCTCTTACCCCAAGATCCAATCCCTGTCCCAACCCTCTCTCCTCCCCTTGTTCTGATTTGTTGTGGCCCTAGAAATCCGACCCCAAACGTCGCCTATTGGTTACTGTATGGTGTCCACCCCCCGTTTTGAAAGATTTTAAAAACCCGTGCACAGGGGTGCTGGGGGTTCTTTTAACTTTTTCTTCCCTTTGGGAATTTTGTGCTAAGTACTTTCTTTCAGCCACTCCTAATAAATTCATTGCACTTTACACCACAGAAGAGCTTCTGCTGCCTGCTCCCCTTGGTCCTCCAGGGGTCTCTACTGCTAGGCAGCTGACCTAGAGGTTCTGGCTCAGGCAAACCCTAGTCTAGCCAGTTCTCCACTCTTGGCATTGTCCCTGGAACATCCCAGAGCTAGCCAGGGCTGCGGAGGGCAGTGACAGTGACGCATGCCCTGGCATGTCCCAGCCCCCAGAGCCACACCTGCCAGGCCACAAGCCCCAGCCCTGGTCCCCACTGCCAGCCTCAGGGGCTCCTGGGCATCCTCACCCTGAGTGCAAAGGCAGCCTCAGGAGCCCCCCAGGGTGCTCTGGATCCAGGCTGCAGACACACTAAAGCCAGCACTGAAAGGGACATGGATGGGGACTGCAGCTGGATGTTGCAGTGCTCACCATCCCTGACTGCCCTGTAAGTGAGCCCAAACCTCACCTGCAGCACCTTGAGCACATTTACCCTGCTCGCCCATCCTGGAACGTGGTGTTCTCACATCATACACCAGCCCTTTGCAGGGAGTGACCAGCTCCCAGCTGCTCTGCTACCCTGGCCTTACTTTCTGTTTGCCAGTAATGAACTTAACGGATGCACTCATGAGAAACCTAGCACAATATTTGCTTCTCAGGAGCTCTTAAGCAAAAAAACCTGCACTGCTCACTAGTTTTTGCACAGAAAAAGTAGGTCCTGACAAAGCATAATGCACAGGCAGGGCTCTGGCATACGAATTCCTGAGCCACATGATTCCACCCATTGTTGTTCCTAGCTGCCTTGCTAATATTTTAGAGCCAATTCTGGACAGGGGCTGCTGCTGACAGGGTAACAAAATTTGGAGAAATCAAGGTGCAGGAGACAAACAAAAAACCAAGGGGGAAAACACTTAGAAATACAGAGCACAACAGAAGTCCTTGGAGATGGTTCAATAGAAAATGGCAGCAGCAGTGAGCAGAGCCCGAGGCTGCTCACTGCCACCAGAGGGGCTCCTCAGTTCCCTGCTGGTTTGTGCGTGATTCTTGTTGAGCTCCCTCTGCCCTTCAGCAGATGCAGCCCTGCCTGGAAAGGGCTCCATGCTCTGGTGTTCCCAGCTTGCTCCAGGCTATATTCTTAGCAACACTGAAAGAAGAGGGGAAACAAAGTACCATTTTCTGTGCTGCCTGCAAACTCTTCTCCTTCAGTGCCACTGCCAGAGATCATCCCTCTGTCAGCTTGGCACTGTTCCTGCTGCATCCTCCTCCCTGTCCCTTGCATCAGGTCCTGCACATCATCAACACTCGTTGTCCCACACCATGAACAGAGAGAGCTGTGTCAGAAGAGCAAGGATTGCATTTTCTTGGCCTTTCTAACAGAGACAAGAAGCATGAGTCCAAATAACTTTGTTGTTTGTTCCTGCCCTCCTTTTTGACAACTCTGTTTTGCTTTAACGCAAAAGTCTCTTTTCCCACATGGATGGAATGATCTGTAATTGGCAGTTGCTTCAGGCTGTCAGGCACCATGGGAGTTTTCTCTTGTCTCTGATAAGGATTTGGTGAATTTTCCATTGGTCACTTGGTGGTGTCAACATGGGCTGAGCTCAGCGGCCGACCCTGCTGTCCCCAGGGGATGCATTGGGACGCCAAGCCCCTCAGGGCTGGGATTCGGGGGAGGGCGGGCTCGGAGCTCCTGGAGCCTGGGCCCGTGAGGAGCTGCTGCTGGCGCTGGCTGTGCTCAGCCCGCTGTGCCGAGCAGCCGCAGCCACGGAGACACAGGCGGGAGCTGTGGCCGAGGCCGGCAGGCGGCCCGGGCCGGCTCACAGCTGCGAGGACGCCGGCAGCCTGTGGCCTGAGGCCGAGGCTGCGGCGGGCGCTTTGCGGGCAGGGCTTTTCCGAGCCGGCCACAATGTGCTGCCTCCCATGTGGGCCCGGCTGCAGCAGAGGCCAGCGGGAGCGCGGCGGGGCTGGCAGCGGCGGGCAGAGGCCGCAGAGAGCAGCAGCCCGGCCGGGCCCGCTGCGGAGCGGCAGGGAGCTGCGGGGCAGCCCTCGGCCGTGTCTGTGCACACAGGGCAGGAGCAGAGGCCGGAGCCGCGGCAGGAACCGGCCATAGCGGTAGCTCGCTGTGCCTGGGGCCGCAGCCGCAGCTCTCCCCTGCCGGCCACAGCAGCCGCCGCTCGCGTCCGACGCTCCAGTGCTTCCCGGAGACGAGGGGCCCGGTCCCCAGCACGCCCTGGAGTCCCGCAGCGAGAGGAGCCGCCGGCGCCGCAAAGGGCAGCGCAGAGGGCGCAGGTTGAGGAGGAGGACATGAGGCTCTCTCTGGGCCATGCTGTGGCAGCTCTGCCCTCTCGGCTTTCGCCTTGAGCCCTTTGCTTCTTTTCCATGAGCCCTGATCCCCGTCCTTGGCCAAGGGCCCCCACAGCCCTTTCCAGGGCTGCAGGAAAAGCTGCCTCAGTCACAGAATCACAGAATCCCTGACTTGGAAGACAGACACTTTCAAGATCATCGAGTCCAACCCATGGCTTAACACATCAACTGAAGCACGGCACTGAGTGCCACATCCAGTCTTCTTGTAAAGGCTTGCAGGGATGGTGAGTCCACCATCTCCCCAGAGGGGTCTGTCCCAGGAAGAACCAAGATAACACTGGCACCTTCTACCCGCCGGCGCTTGGAGCTCTGGAAGTTTGTCTTTCTGCTTAGGCAAAGGCCATGGAAAAGGACTGGGAAAAGTAGTCACAAATAGAGTAGCCTACAGAGCTCTAAATTGATGTGCAAGGAATACAGAAAAGATAGAAAAGAAAAAAAGGCCAAATCCAAATGGCATCAGCAAAGTCTTGTGCATGAACACATAGCTGCAGAGGGTCTTCTCAGCCCTATTTCTTTGTATTTCTGGGAACCAGAGGAATCCTGCTTGAGCCTCTGTGGAGATGGGTTTGGGAGGTAAAAGTTAATTTCTCTTTTCTCCTTGGGGCAGCTCCTGTTGCTAGCATCAGCTAAACCTCTCTCCAGCCTGTTGCCTGTTCTGATTGTTGCAGCAAAACAACTGATGGCAGACAGAAGACACTGACGCTTGCAGAGACGTGACTTTTTCCAGTGCCATTTGTGAGTGGGAGTCAGAAGAAAAACTCCCGAAAGCACAACTCCATTGGAAGACTGCTTTCCTTTTCATTCCGATGCTCTAGATCCACTTCTGAATTTGTTTCTTAAGAATGGGAAGTTCTGTTTCATGATTTTTTTCATGTGGTTTGGCAGTGGATGAGGCTCTCATTCAGTCACAAACTCCAGACCAAAGTGCCTTTGGAAGATGGCCCACGTGGCAGTTTTTGCCCAGCCAGGGTCCTTGTGGATATAAGACAGCAAGGGCAATGGTATCTGCAGCCAAAACCCAGCAAAGCTTGGCTCAGCCAAAACATCCTGGGGAGATTGAGGCCTCCAGCTGTCCCTAGAAATCAGCAGAGTTCCAGACAAATGGTTGTGTAGCACTAAGTGCAATCTCTTTGCCTGGATCAGAGCCTTGCACAGCTGAAGAAGCAGAAAGATCAGCAAGGAGCTCCCAAAGGCCCCTCACATCATTTTCATTTTGCTCATCTTGTGTAAGTTTGCAACTAAACGTGTGTTTGCAGTTGACCTAATGAGAGAAAAAAAAAGTGAAAAGAGGCTTTCTGGCAGGGCCAGGACATTGCAGAAGAGGAATCACTGGTGTGCATTTCATTGGACCTCTCTCAAGCCTCTAAAAGTATTATAGCCTGATTTAAAACATGCCAGTATCAACCAACTTGGAGAGACAGAGACTAAAATTACTTACAGGGTTTTTTTTTTTAAGTGTGAGAAAAACTACCCAAAGGGTGTTGTTGTGTGACATTTTAAAATATACAACGTCAAAATTATCAACTGCAATAAATCAAGAGTTTAAAAAGGAGTGTTTTGGTATATGAATAATTAAAACCACAAAAATGTGCAGATATGAATGCATGCTTTCATAAAAATAATGAAATTCAAGACAAAAAATACATGCCCTGAACTACAATACAAAGGCAGATAGAACTGTACTTGAATTAGTTCTTTTTACATTGCTGGAGTTTTTTCCTTGTGAAGAGGAGATAGGGTATTGTTGAAGAAAAGTGGCACAAGCAGGACGGGGCAGCGTGCCGTGCTCCGTGCAGAGGCTGCCAGGGGCTGCCGGAAGAGCGCCCTGCTGCAGCCAGAGCCCTCCCAGCCTGGGGCCCAGGAGCAAAGGGCCAGGGCAGCCACCTCCTCCTCGTTCTGACCCTGCCACCGCTCCTTGCTGCTGCTGCTGCTGCTGAGGGAAAGAGACTCTCCTAAGGTCCCATGAACGAATGCACTTACACAGCCCTGGGGATGCCAGTGAAGGAAACCATGTGTCATGTAATGCATGTATGACCAGAGTCACCAAACACCACCTAAACATGGAATTGTTGCACCTCTCTAGGACAGGCAGAAATTGAAAGAATTAACTGGAGACATCAGGGCAGAAGAGGCCAGAGGAGGGAAACAACTCTAAAGGGAAAACCATCCTATCTGGAGGCAGAAACATCTCTGCCTGCTCAGAATCGGTCGAGGGAATATGTGTCTAATCCTAGCCAGAAAGGGATGCTTTAGGTGAGCTTTGCACCTCCAACTGCCTTGGACCAGAGCCAGGAAGATTCAATTATGCAAATGTTACATAGATAGATAGATAGATAGAGAGAGAGAGAGAGAGAGAGAGAGAGAGAGAGAGAGAGAGAGAGATTGACAGATTTTGTTACTGAAATCTCTCTTTACTGTCCCCTCTGTGTTGCTACAGACATCAGAACTTGGTAGTCAGTGCCCCGCTCAACTACAATCCTGAGATTGCTCCCCTGTTGCTTCAAAAAAGCACACGCCTGGGGAATCTGGAGCGTGTAGGTCCTTACGGAAAGGGATCAGACCCAGAGCATTGCACTGGGAATTGCACTCTTTGTGCATCTGTGCTCGGGCAAGTTCTTCTCTTGGACTCAACCACACTGGTGGTGGTAAAGTGGCTGGAATGAGAAATGCAGCCCAGCTCCCTCCAGCTCCTGTGATCTCTGAGGAGCAGCTGGAATGCAAGTGCATTGACCTGCTGCTCAGTTCCCAAACAACACACACTGATTCCCTGGGCTGCAAAAAGGCACGGTCACTACTAAGCTCAAAGTGATGTGTGAGGCCATACTGGCTGGCCTGGAACCACAACAGCTCCTTCTGCACCAAGGTCCCTGCACAGAATGATGTGTTCTCATGCAAAACTACTGCATTCTCCAGAAGTGATACATTGGAAATCAAAATTCTAGCAGACTCAGTCCCAGTGCTATAAAAGGGCAGAAAAAAATGATGAAAACAACTTTAGTTGGGAGAAAAAGAAAATGAAAAAGCCTCTTCCTCCAAGCAAAAAAAAAAAAAAAAAAAAAAAAAACTAAGGAAAGAAGGGGGAGAAGTCGCTTCCAAAAGCAGCTCAAATATTTGGATGCACTGAGGACATGCTGAAGGTCCCTCATGAGGCTCCTCATGTCCAAGCAGAAGCTCCCTCAGCACCTCCTCACTGGCCTTGTGCTCCACCCCCTTGCCCAGCTCCCCTGTCCTTCTGTGCACACGCTGCAGTCCCTCAATGGCTCTCTGCTTCCCAGGGGCCCACAAGTGCACACAGCACTCCAGCTGTGGCCGCGGCGCTGCCCAGCACAGGGCCACACTCACTGCCCTGCCCCACTGCTGCTGACACAGGCCACCATGCCCTTGGCCTTCTTGGCCACCTGGCCACACGCTGCCTCATCTTCAGCTGCTCAAGACCAGCAGCAACCCTGGCTTGTTTTGGCGTATGCAGCTCCCCAGCCACAAAATTGCCCATTTCACTTCAGATACAGCAGGCACCATTTCAAGATGGCCTTCCTTTTCTGAGCAACACAAGACAGCAGTCAAAGACTTGCAGCTTCACCCCCACTCATGGCTCCAAGGCACTTGCCAAAGTTGCAGACTTCAGTGCAAAATGGATCAGCAGAAAGTTTCCCCGTCTGGTGTTTGCAGCTTCTCAAAAGCCAAAAGTCAATTGAGTCAACAGTGACTCTACAAGTGAAGAACGACTCAAGAAAACTGCAAAACACTTGCACAAGCCAAAGACACCTTTCCAAAAAGGGAAAAGAAACAAACAAAGCCTTTTGACCTCCAGCATTACCACGTGTGCCCTTGGCCATGACATCGCAGAAGCCCAGAGATGGAGCTTCCCTGAACCAAGCAGCCAGAAGATCAGACAGAGCCCCCAGCTCTGCACTGCCCCAAGAGGACAGGTCAAAGGCCAAGTTCTGCAGTCACTGCCTAGAGGAAATCCCTAGCTCCTGGCAGGACTCCAGCACCCAGCATCCTCAGCCTGCAACAGCAAAGTACTGGCTGCTCCAAAACTTGCAGCTCTGCCTTGCACTAAAGACAGCACCACACACAACTGGCACTTATAGGTCTGGAATAGGGCAGTGAGAACGTTGGAGGGTTGTTGTCATCCACCTCATTTTGCTCCTCGTTGGCTTCTTCTGCAATAACAGAGAGAGCCAGGGGAAAAACAGCTCTTGCTCTTCTTATCTTGTCTCTACTTATGTGCAAAAAGAGTCAAATAGTAGATTGAAAAGGAAACACCATATACAGCAAAAAGCACAGGAGCAAGATGGTGAATCATTATAGCACTGCTCTGCAAGTTTGCAGGCTGTGCTGCAACACCAGAAAAAACAAGGCATTTGAAAGTGTGCAAGTGCCCACTGAAAAATGACTCATACACGAGGTTCCTCCTGCACTGGGCAAGGCCTAGGGCTGCTCTGACACTCAGGCCTTCCATGCACCAAGGCAACCTTCTGATGTCACTACGACGAGGTGGCAACCATGCCCCGACAAGACAAAGCAAACGCTCTGTATTGGTCTGTGACTTTATACCAAGCAATAAACAATCTTCCCTACAGCAAATGCAAAAGAGCCTGGGAAGTTCTCCTGCATCACAAAGCAGCACAAATTCTCCTTGTGGGCCGAAGCCTGTTGTTCACGGGATCCAAGAGGAACTCCAAGAATGACCTCAGCTGTGGCCGTGGCGCTGCCCAGCACAGGGCCAAACTCACTGCCCTGCTCCTGCTGCCCCACTGCTGCTGACTCAGGCCACCATGCCCTTGGCCTTCTTGGCCACCTGGCCACACACTGTCTCATCTTCAGCTACTCAAGGCCACCACCCCTGGCTCCTTTTGGCCCACGCAGCTCTCCAGGCAAAAAGTTTCCTGTTTGACTTCAAATACAGCATCCACCTTTTCAAGAAGGCCTTCTTGTTCCACAACTGCATCTTCTAAGGAGATGTCACTAAATTGACAGGAATAGAATTCTCATTGTCTCTGACTAAATTGAACTGGGCTAATTCTACTCCCTGGGATGTTGCTCTTAGTTCAGTGTTCTCCTCTGGCTGCTGTCAGCAAGTGACATTTTCTCTGCAAAACTGAGTTTGTAGTTCTTCAGGACTTTGAGAGGGAAGCTAGGAACTATCCACTTATGCCTTTGTTACCTTTGTTGAAGGCATCAAAATGGATTTTCTTTCGGTCTCCCTAGCCAGTCCTCTACTGCTACTGGCCAAGGTGACAGCTAGCTCTAGAATTCTTAAACACCAGGAACATAAAATGTCCCTTTCTCACTCAGCTCAGGATCAGCACTGCTAAATACATGCCTGAGGTGACCTGTAGTGGGCACGGGAAATGAGTCAGATGCTGTGAGAAAACTGCCTGGGCTGCTGAATCCCACAGAACAAGTAAACCCAAACAGAGCTGATTTCCTGTTTGCCAACTTCCCTCCAGGAGACACCTTTCATTCACACAGCCAGCAAGAGATCAGGGCAATGTTCTTGGTTGTGCCTACAATTTGGCCTGTTTTGCCAGTAAATGACTAAAAACATAACCAAGAAAATGCAGGTTCTTCTTTAACACTCAATGCTACTGTTCTACCAAAGACATAAAAATGCTTCTAAAATCCTCTCCTTCAGGTACTTTTTAAAAAAAATCAGTTGCATGCACCAATTCTTCTAAACTTGCTGGAAACTGTTGCCCAGAAAATCTTCCCCAAAATCCCTCTGAGCTCTGGCATTTCTGTTGTGAAACAGCACAGCAGCATATCCATGGTTCTTGAGCAGACACTCACTGCTTTGGAGTTTGCATTTCATTGCAATGGGAAGATCACTATTTTAGCACTCAGTCAAGGGTCAAGGTAGACAGTCAGATTATTTCAGGAGAAACTGTAGAAGGAAAGAATCTTCCCCTGAATTCTGGGAACAACTACCTACTATTCTTTCAATCACCACACTCATCCTAATCATTGCCAACAACCTGTTTGTCCTGTTCATTTCCTGAGAAGGAGTTGGAATCATAACCTTCCTACTAATCAGCTGATGACACGGCCGAGCAGAGGCCGACACCGCCGCCCTCCAAGCCGTACTTTACAACTGAATCAGAGACATCAGACTTATCCTTTGCATAGCACGACTAGGCTCCACCACAAACACCTGAGAAATCCAACAACTTCCTACCCCATCCCAATCTCCTACACTACCCCTACTAGGTCTCATCCTAGCTGCAACCAGAAAATCTGCTTAATTCGGCCTCCAGCCATGACTCCCAGCTGCAATAGAAGGGCCAACGCCCGTATCCTCCCTACTCCACTCCAGCACAATAGTAGTTGCCGGAATTTTCCTACTTATCCGAACCCACCCTCTATTCAATAATAACCAAACTGCCCAAACCCTGTGCCTCTGCCTAGGAGCTTTATCCTCACTATTTGCAGCCACGTGTGCCCTCACCCAAAATAACATTAAAAAAATCATTGCCTTCTCCACTTCAAGCCAACTAGGACTAATAATAGTCACAATCGAACTAAACCTACCCGAACTAGCCTTCCTCCACATCTCAACTCACACATTCTTCAAAGCCATGCTCTTCCTATGCTCAGGCTCCATCATTCACAGCTTAAATGGAGAACAGGACATCTGAAAAATAGGAGGACTCCAAAAAATACTCTCCACAACCACTGCATGCCTTACCATCGGCAACCTCGCCCTAATAGGAACACCATTCCTAGCAGGATTCTCTCAAAAGACCAAATCATTGAAAGCCTAAACACATCCTACTCAAACACTTGAGCCCTACTCCTAACCCTTCTAGCCACATCATTCACCACAGTACACACAATCCGCATAACCGTACTAGTACAGACCGGCTTCGTTTTAATTCCGCCCTTGACCCCAGTAAGTGAAAACAACCCCGCAGTAACTTCCCCTGTCACTCGTCTTGTGCTGGGAAGCATCCTGGCAGGATTCCTCATCACCTCATTCCTCATCCCCACAAAAACCCCTCCAATAACCATGCCACCCTCTATTAAATAACCTCCCTAATCCTAACAGCCCTAGGCATCGCTTTAGTTCTAGAAATTTCAAAAATAGACCAAACACTCATCCTCACAAAACAAGCTCCCTTCTAAAACTTCTCAACATCCCTAGGATACTTTTACCCCTTAACCCACTGCCTAAGTATAACCAACTTCCTCAAAGGAGGAGAAAACATCGCATCCCACCTAATTGACCTCTCCTGATGCAAAATACTAGGTCCAGAGGGGCTAGTCAGCCTACAACTAATAGCAACCAAAACTGCCACCACCCTCCACTCAGGCCTAATCAAAGCTTACTTAGGATCATTCACCTTATCCATTCTCATCATCCTCATATCCACATACAGAAATAACCAATGGCCCTCAACCTTTGTAAAAACCACCAAATCCTCATAATCATCAACAACACCCTAATCAACCTCCCAGCACCATCAAACATCTCAACATGATGAAACTTTGGGTATCTAGTAGGCGTTTGCTTAATTACTCAAATCGTCACAGGTCTTCTAGCTATGCACCACACAGCAGATACAAATCTAGCCTTCTCCTCTGTCGCTCACATATGCCGAGACATACAATTCGGCTGACTCATCCGCAGCCTCCACACAAACGGAGCCTCCTTCTTCTTCATCTGCATCTACCTATGCATCGGTCGAGGACTCTACTACAGCTCATACCTGTGGAGGATATTATTAATAGTTGGTTAGCTGAGAAAGGCCATGCTGACATAATGCCGCTGGTTAAACTGAGAGAGGGAAGTCAGCAGTCAGTAAGCTGAAAGGAAAAGTCAGCAGTCGGTGACCAATGACAGGCAAGGACAGAATGCCCTTGCCACAACATGAGGATAGGGAAGAGAGATTCTTCCTGAGAATATGTAGAAAGTATCAAAAGTATAACCAAAAGAATGCAGAAGTAGGTGTAGTTGCTGATATGTAAATAACCTATCCTGAGCTCAACTTTTGCAATATGTATGAAGCTCATTATGAACTGGATTTAACCTGCTGTACTAATCAATAAAATTGGGCCTGTGATGATCTAATTGATGTCCTGGTCTCCTTCCGTCGTCAAATGGTGGAGAATGCGGGCAACGCCGAATCTCTGTCCTTTTTTCTCGGATTAAAAGAAAAAGGGGATTACGCCACGGTCAAGGAAGTTGGGTTTGGGTCCTTGCAGCCGGGACAGTGCCGGAATTTGAAGCACCCTTGAGGATCACAACCGTGAATCAAGCAAATACATGTCGCAGGAGCCTGGAGAGCTGCTACAGCGCGCGCTGACTAATAGGTATGGATAGGCAAGCGGCATACGATTTATTCGCGGCGTATTTAGAACGGCGATGAATAAAAGGGATAGATTTAAAAAAGGAATTACCAGGGTTATTAGCTTACGGCCATGCTAAAGGTATCTTTGCTAATCCGCATACAGGAAATACTGTGGGATACAGTGTTAGATACAGATAAGTCAGCAAAGAAATTAGGGAAGTTATGGCGGGTGGTGTATAACACGTTGCTTCAGCAGGTCTGTGAGAGAAAGGCAGCAGAAAGGGCAACAGAAGCTCATAAGAGGAATATAGGGTATGGTCGTGAGGATGATCCCCTGGCACCTTTTGTAACTAAGATACTTATCCTAAGAGTCCCCAGCAAAGTGGTGTGGAGGATTTTCCTACAGGCACAGTGGAACCATCTGCACCCTTCCTGTCAGAGGGGGAGGGCGAGTTGGATGGTGGGGGTAAGAGCAAGCCAGCTTTGCCGCCGCCGTCAGCTTCAGGCGGGTTGGATGGTGGGGGTGGGAGCAAGCCAGCTTCGCCTCCGCCGCTAGCTTTGCCTCCGCCGCTTCCCCCGAGTGAGCTGGCTCCAGTTACAGCTTCGGCGGGGGGGCCACTTCCCCCACGTGAGCTGGCTCCAGTGGGGGGGCCGATTCCCCCGCATGAGCCGGCTTCGCTCGAGCTGGCTCCGGTTACACTGTCGGCTCCAGCGGGGGGGCCACTTCCCCCGCGCGAGCCAGCCTCTGCTCCACTGCCTTCCCCGTGCGAAAACTCGGTGTCTGTACCGAAGCGCCAGCAGCATAGCACCCTTAAAGAGTCAGATTCCATCCCAGGGGCACACCGTGATCTATGGGGGGAGATGGCTAAACAGAGGAGGGAAGCTTGGGCTGCTTTGGCAAAAGAAGTAAGACAAATGGGGGATGGCGAGGCGGTGGAAGTAGCTTCTAGTCTTGCATGTCTAGTCACATACACACCACAGTATGATGCACAGGGGAACCTTACGCATAATATAGCGGAATATGCTCCCTTAGATTGGAAGTTGTTAGCTCAGCTCCGTTCTACGGTTAGTCAGTTTGGAGTAAAAAGTGAACCTGTTAAGCAAATGTTAGATTATCTTTTTAATACTCAGGTTTTATGTCCTAATGATTTAAGAGGAATAGTTCGGTTGATATTCACTCAGCATCAGCAGTTGTTGTTTAATGCACATTGGCAAGCTCTGGTTAATGAGTCGGTTGCTGTACAACGAGCCCAGGGAGACCCATTACATGGAGTAACAGTAGAGGAGCTGATGGGCTTAGGGGCATTTTTACGTACAAAGGCACAGATGACACCGGGAGCAGATAAACTTAGAGAGTCTATGCGGTTGGTGCGTGCTGCAATAGATATGGTTAAAGAGCCAGGAGGGTTACCAGCTTATATGGGCATTAAACAAGGTAGAGAAGAATCATTTGGAAATTTTATCGATACAGCAGCTACTGCTATAGATCGGGCCGGGGTTGCAGACTACATGAAGGGGGCACTATTGAAGCAGTGGGCTTACAAAATAGCAATCCAGCAACACAAAGAGTGTTAGCTACTTTAGAGGCAAATTGGAGTATTGAGGAGGCATTAGAGAGAATGGCATTAATGCCAACAGCTTCACAGGCATTTATAGCAGAAGCCTTAAAGGAATTAGGATTAGGGTTACAAAAGCAAGCAGAGTCTACTCAGAATCAGGTGCTAGCTGCTCTTGCTCCTCTCCGAAGCGGCTCACTGGCATTCACGCAAGGAGGTTCGAAACCATTCATCAAGTGCTACCGATGCGGCAATGAAGGACACACACCAAACATGCCGAGCGACTGGCATATGGTGTCAACACTGCCGATCCAGCTCCCACGATTCTACGGCTTGTAGGCGCCAGTTGGGAAGCCATCAGCGGAGCATGCATCACGGGGGCCGCGCCCAGACACAAGCTGCTGCCGTGACATCGCTGCCACCTCCTGTCTGCAACCCGCAACAACAGGGAGCCTTGGCTTGGACTTATCAGCAGCAGTAGACGTCACACTAATGGCGAACCGGCCTGAGAGGATACCCACTGGAGTAAAGGGTCCTCTTATATTAAATGGACAAACATGTGGAGCATTATTGCTGGGACGTTCTTCTACAACTATGTTGGGATTATGTGTTTTGACTGGTGTTATTGATGCAGATTATACAGGGGAAATAAAAATCATGGTTTACACCCTTTATCCTCCGATTAAAATTACAAAAGGACAACGCATCGCACAATTGGTACCACTATCTCAAATGACATCGGGAATACAATCATTTACTGGGCAAACAGAATGAAAAAGGTTTTGGCTCTACTGGTGTTACACTTCTGACTGTGGATTTACAAAATAGACCAAAGCAAAAGGTTGAAATTACTTATGGGCATCAAAGCATAACCCTTTATGGATTATTGGATACAGGAGCAGATACAGCATCATTTCTCCAGAAGCGTGGCCACAACATTGGCCCCTATTTCCATCATCAAACATGCTCACAGGAGTAGGAGGATTTACATTGGAAGCAGATCGCCGCTTTTGTCTATGTGCATTGAGAATCAACAAGTATCTGCTGTGTTTTCAATTGTTCAACTGCCTCCTACAGTTTCCTGTTTAATTGGAAGGGACATTTTAACACAATTGGGAGTGGTGTTAACTAATCAGCACCCTTTGGGGTTATTGCCATTGCTTGGACTTTCCCCATTCCACTCACCTGGAAAACGGATACACCAGTGATGGTTAAGCAATGGCCATTAAAAGGGGAGAGTCTTATGCACGCCCATGAATTGGTACAGGAACAATATACAAAGGGACACCTACGACTATCCACGAGCCCTTGGAATACACTTATTTTTGTAATCAAAAAGAAATCAGGGAAATATCATTTGATACATGATTTGAGGGCTGTAAATGACCAAATGGAACCAATGGGGCCTTACAGCCTGGTCTTCCAAATCCAGCTATGATTCCAGAACACTGGCCACTTTTAATTATTGACCTAAAGGATTGTTTTTTCACTATTGGGCTGCATCCTGATGATGTGAAGAGATTTGCTTTTACTTTACCAGCAATAAATCGTGGAGAACTGGATAAAAGATTTGAATGGACGTCTCTTCCGCAAGGCATGCGCAATTCCCCCACTTTATGTCAGCTTTATGTTGAAGCTGCATTACAGCTACTACGTCGCAAATGGCCAGTAACTATAATATATCATTACATGGATGATATTTTGTTTGCACAGCAACAGCCATTCTCCTCTTTACAGATTAACACCATTAGAGATACTCTTGCAGCATATTCGCTTGTTATTGCTACAGAGAAAATTCAGACTACAAGGCCCTGGAAATATTTGGGATGGACTTTGACGGACCAAATAGTAATACATCAAAAATTGGAATTACAATTGGACATTAAGACTCTACATGATGCACAGAAGTTGCTGGGAGACTTACAGTGGCTGAAGCCCATTGTGGGAATACCAAATAATTTATTAGAAATCCTACGGCCTTTGTTAAAGGGCGTTGACCCTACTACTCCTGTACACCTGACAAAGGAGTATCATCTTGCTTTGCAGCAAATTAGTAATTGTGTACAGCAAGGGTATGTGTCTCGTCGACAACTCGATCACCCCATTGATCGTACTATTTGGAATAGCCCTTGCCCCTTGCTTGTTGCTCTCTCTCAATTACAAAAGAAAACGGGGGAGATACGGGTGTTGGAATTGTTGTCACCACCACTACAGCATAAGAAAACAATATCTTCAAAAATTGAACAATTGACTGCATTAATTAAAAAGGGGCGTCTCAGAATTCTTGAAGTGGATGGTAGAGAACCTGTTACCATTAGATTGCCTATGGAAAAAGAAACCTTGGACTGGTACTTGATTAATTCGAAGGATTTACAGGAAGCATTATTGATGTCACCTGCTAAAGTAGAGACTAGCAAATTAGTGCCTAGAGTTTTGCAATGGATGACAGAATGGAACTGGATCACTCAACCTTTGAGAGAAGAATACCCCATAGAAGGAGCTATTACAGCTTTTACAGATGCAGGAAAGAAATCAAGGCGTGCTGCTGTCACCTGGCAAGAAAAAGGACAATGGAAGCATCAACTCCTCACAGCAGACCCTGCAGATAGCTTACAAACTCTGGAATTGTTAGCAGTAGTATGGACAGTGTCCAACTTACAGGAAGCTTTAAATGTGGTCACCGACTCTATGTATGTTGCAGGAGTAGTCAGACGGATAGAGGAAGCAGCAATTAAGGAAGTGAATAATAAACGATTGTATGAGTTACTGATACAGTTAAGGAAGGCTTTACAGGAGAGAAAAGCAGCGTATTCTGTGATTCATATTAGGAGTCATAAATGGTCTGAAGGTTTAGGAGAAGGGAATGAACATGCAGATAAATTGGTTACCCTACCCATTGATAATTCTTGTCCTATTGATAAGCATACATTGGCCAGAGAAGCACATAGTAGATATCATCAAAATGCAAAAGGATTAGCAAAACACTTTGAGCTGAGTTTGTCAGAAGCCAAGGCCATTGTTAGAGCATGTCCAACATGTAGTTATCATAATGGTGGAATAGGTCTAGGCATCGGGGTTAATCCTCGAGGTTTAGAAATAAATGAGAAATGGCAAATGGATGTTACAAACATAGCTAGATTTGGTAAAGTCAAGCATGCGCACGTCACTATAGATACATATAGTCATTACATATGGGCTATGGCTCAGGCAGGAGAGAAAGCTATACACGTTATCAGACACCTGATAAGTTGCTTCGCTGTTACGGGAGTTCCAAAGAGTATCAAAATAGATAATGGTCCAGCTTATGTAAGTGCTAGGGTCCAGAAATTTTTGAATCAGTGGTCTGTTAAGCATGTGACGGTATTCGACACTCCCCTACTGGACAGGCAATAGTGGAAAGAGCAAACTGTACCCTTAAGCAGTATATTGAAAAACATCAAGATTTGACAGATCCACAAGCATGTTTGGCTAAGATTCTGTATGTGATTAACCATTTATGTATTTTTGGGGAAGACGATACCCCTCCTGCAATTAAACATCATCCAAGGTCAAGTCAGGAAAATACTAAGGAAACAGAGGTCTGGGTTAAGTATAAGAACCCGAGTACAGGATTATGGGAAAAAGCTGCAAAAGTATTATATTGGGGTCGGGGGTATCTTTGTGTTTCCTCACCTACAGGGCCTTTGTGGGTGCCTGCTAAGTGGACTAAACCTGTTTTTGATGCAGCCTCGGGTGGATCGCCTTACGGAGGAGGACAGGGAGCGACTGGGGAAGAAACTGCCTCTAGTCCTACGACCACTACTGTTACAATTGAAGGTGTACTCGAAAGCGGTGGACAGAGCACTGACACATCACTACCGGACAGCCCAGGAGTTGATTGGTTTTATTGACTCATTATCAACTTTTCACTTAACAAATCAAGCGAAAGAACATTGCCTTGACTGTCACAATCCACATTGTGCTGCCTGGATAGCCCTACGTTGTGAGGGTTGTGATAGAACTTTTTGGATAGAACAATCATTATTGTGGGATTTGTGGTGTCACACTTGTGAACATGAGCACACGTGGGGTAAAAGCTGGCAAGATGAATTAAGGAGACAAACAGGGCAAAATGCATATATAGCTTTAAATCTTTATGAGTCTCCTGAACAGAAAATTCTTGCTTATTATCGATGGGAGGTACAATGTATTGTGAATACAATTAAGGTTCAAAGTAAGTCACGCAGAGTTTCTATAAGGTGTAGGAAATTAGTACCTTTAACACAGCATTCAATTGTAAGACCCTTCAAGGGGAATCCTGATAGAGCACTAGATTGCTGCATTGAAAAGTTGCAAAAATTGAGTTTGCAAGTGGCAGGACCAGTGAAATTAGGAGCAGCAAGATTGAAGATAGATAAGAAAAGGAAGGTAAAAAAGGGAACGATCTCATCTGAGTAAGGATATCAGTGAGCCTTCAAACTTACCTCATGCTATACCTGTAAGCAAGGATGCTGATTTAGAGTTAGATCAGTATATTCAAAAACTGACTCAGCCTTACAATAGACAATCTAGCAAACCAGGGAAAAGACAACGAAGAAAGGAAAAACAAAGCAAGCAGAAAGAAAAATGAGGTTTGTTCTTGTTATACTGCTCAATGCTGTAGCAAGTGAAGCAGTAGGAATAACACACTTTAGTCAACCAAGAGAAAATTTATGGGTGACACTTGCTAATCAAACTAACCAATCATCACTTTGTCTTAGTCTTGGAGGAGTCACTAACCCATTTCGAACATGCCTGGTAGGACTTCTGGTGTGGTCTCCTGGAGAATTTTGCAATTTGATAAACAATCAAACCTTATGTATGTCTAACATGTCAAACATCACACTGCCAGTACAGCAAGGGTATACTGCAAGTCAGAGTGATGGCTATCGTCAATGCTTACTAATCCAATCACTTAACACCTCTTTGCATTCTCCTCCTGAGGAATTGGATCTTTTTGGAAGTACAAACGCCAGTATGTCTAACACTACAGCTGGCGGATGGTTAAGCTTCAAATTTTCGGATGCTCAGAATTTAAACCAACCTAAAGAAACATGGGCCACCCTAGATTCATCCCTGAATGTGAGTAAATTCTCTCAGCAGTATTACAGTCAATGTAATGGCACAAATATCACAGCACCAATGAAATTACCCACAGGAATATTTTTGATTTGTGGAGACAGGGCGTGGAATGGTATACCAGCCAAACCACAGGGTGGACCCTGTTATTTGGGGAAATTGTCATTATTTCACCCTAATGTGTCCTTGCTAATGCAGCTGAGTCAAAATTCAAACAGGAAGAGACGTAGCATACATGACTTAGACTGCAGCCAGATAGGAGATCCACAGTTTTGGGGTACATTCAAACAAGTGGTGGTTTCAACTATCTTGCCAGGAGGATCTGCCAATAAAGCCATGAATTTAGCAAAACAATTAGGATGCTGGGCAAAGGATGAGCTGAACAAGACATCACAAATTTTAGATATGCTAACCGCAGATGTGCAAAGTGTTAACCATGCTGTTTTGCAAAATAGAGCTGCTGTAGATTTTTTGCTCTTAGCACAAGGGCATGGATGTGAAGAGTTTGAGGGAATGTGTTGCATGAATCTGTCTGATCACTCAGTGTCCATTCACACTAAGATAAAAGAACTGCAACAGGGACTTCACAGTCTCAAGGAAGAAGAAGGTTTAGGAATTGATGAATGGCTTAAAAGCTTAGGACTTGGGCCATGGCTGAGGAACCTTGTGACATATGCTATAGGACTACTGGGTGTAATTTTACTGTTTTTGCTTATTTTGCCTTGTATCTTTAACTGTATTCAAAACATGGTCAGCTGTACAATAGCAAAAACCTGCCAAACTAATCTCCTTGCTCAAGAAGAAAACGGGGGAAATGTGGAGGATATTATTAATAGTTGGTTAGCTGAGAAAGGCCATGCTGACATAATGCCGCTGGTTAAGCTGAGAGAGGGAAGTCAGCAGTCAGTAAGCAGAAATGAGAAGTCAGCAGTCAGTGACCAATGACAGGCAAGGACAGAATGCCCTTGCCGCAACATGAGGATAGGGAAGAGAGATTCTTCCTGAGAATATGTAGAAAGTATCAAAAGTATAACCATAAGAATGCAGAAGTAGGTGTAGTTGCTGATATGTAAATAACCAATCCTGATCTCAACTTCTGCAATATGTATGAAGCTCATTATGAACTGGATTTAACCTGCTGTACTAATCAATAAAATTGGGCCTGTGATGATCTAATTGATGTCCTGGTCTCCTTCCGTCGACACATACCTAAACAAAGAAACCTGAAACATTGGAGTCATCCTCCTCCTAACCCTCATAGCAACTGCTTTTGTAGGATACGTCCTACCATGAGGCCAAATATCATTCTGAGGAGCTACAGTAATCACAAACCTATTCTCTGCCATCCCTTACATTGGGCAAACACTAGTCAAGTGAGCCTGAGGCAGGTTCTCTGTCGACAACCCCTCACTGACCCGATTCTTTCTCTCCACTTCCTCCTTGCCTTCGTCATCGTATGCCTTACTCTCGTCCATCTCACCTTCCTCCACGAAACAGGCTCAAACAACCTGCTAGGCTTTCCCTCAGTCTGTGACAAGATCCCCTTCCACCCATACTATACCATCAAAGACATCCTAGGATTCGTACTAATGCTCTCCCTACTTGTGTCACTAGCCCTATTCTCCCTCAGCCTCCTAGGTGACCCAGAATACTTCACCCCAGCCAACGTCCTCATCCTAAACTGAGTAGGCAGCCAGTCAGTAGAACACCCCTTCATCATCATCAGTCAACTAGCCTCATTCACATACTTCACAATCATTCTAGTTCTGTTCCCCCTGGCAGCCGCCCTAGAAAACAAGCTACTTAAACTTTAATTAACTCTAATAGTTTATAAAAACATTGGTCTTGTAAGCCAAAGATTGAAGACTAAACCCCTTCTTACAGTTACCCCACCACCCACCTCAGGAAGAAAGGACTCAAACCCTCTGCTCCAATTCCCAGACCTGGCATTTTTAACTAAACTACTTCCTGACCCTACCGCTAAAGAGCTCGAATTGCCCCCCGAGACAACCCCCACACAAGCTCCAACACCATAAACAAAGTCAACAACAACCTTCACCCCCCAATCAAAAGCAATCCCACCCCCTCTGAATACAACACAGCCACGCCCCTGAAAACCAACCAGACCGACAACAAATCCCCACTATTCACCATTCCCTCATCCATCAACAACCCCAACACACCCCCTATAACAAGCTCCACCATGAAAACCAACCCCATCCCAAAACCATAACCAACAACACCCCAGCTACCCCAAGCCTCCGGATAAGGATCCGCTGCCAGCGACACTGAATACACAAACACTACCAACATTCCCCCTAAATAAACCATAACAAGTACCAAAGAAACAAAAGGGACCCCCAAACTCACTAGTCAGCTGCACCCCGCAACCACTGCTACGACCAGCCCCAACACCCCATAGTAAGGAGACAGGTTAGATGCAACCGCCAACCCCCCTAGAACGAAACACAGCCCGAAAAACAAAACAGATTCTATCATAAATTCCCACTTGGCCTCCCTCTGAGATTTACGGCCTGAAAAGCTGTCGTTACAAAGTTTAACTATAAGAACATCTAAATACGTCCTTCATTCCCTCCCCTATCCCCTTACCCCCCCCCACCCACCCACCCAGCACGTTTTCTTCTTGCTTTCAGGGTATGTATAATAATGCATCGCACTCTCTGCCCCATCAGACAGCTCATGAAATGTAGGATAATCCACATTACACGTCAAGCTCTTCCACCAAAAACCCAAACGGATGGTATTCGGCCAGCCTACCTACCAGGCACATTCTTGCTTCAGGTACCATACAACCCAAGTATTTCTACCCAAGGCCAAGCCGCAAGTGTCACCCAAAGACCCAGGATCTTACCTAATGTACACAATATCCAACCTAGAGAACAAGGAGTGTCCCAGTACACCTTTGAATTCCCCTAGTCTACAGGATTCGCCCACCTCCTAGGTAATATTCTCAGCCAACAGCCTTCAAGCACTCCCAAGCCAGACATGGTTATCTTTTGATTGCGCTTCTCACGAGAACTGAGCTACTCAACATCATATGTGTTTTAGTTTATTGCCCTCAAGCACATACCTCTCCTATACTTGCTCTTTTGCGCTATTGGTTGTAACTTCAGGATCATAACTTGCTTCATTCCTTCCTCCTGGCCCTTCACAGATACAAGTGGTCGGTTGAATACTCCTCCCTAACTTCATTACCTCAGCATACCGACCTCTTGCACTTGTTTTCTTTTAGCGTCTCTTCAATAAGCCCCTCAAGTGCAGAGCAGGTGTTATCTTCCTCTTGACAGGTCCATCACATGACCGCCGAGCATATGAATCCCCTAACACCCAGAATGTCATGATCTAATGGATAAGGTTGTCGCAAACTTGGCACTGATGCACTTTGACCCCATTCATGGAGGGTGCGCTACCTACCTCTAGACAACAGATAGTGTAATGGTTGCCAGACATATTAATTATTTTATCATTCACTAGGAATTAACATTTAAATTCCATTTTATGCATCTATTTTTTTATCTAGACATTTTTAAAAAAAAAAAACTAAGCCACATATCCCTACATTGTCCAAACTACTTACCATCAATACACTTTCAATTAACTTTAACTCTAAATATAGAGATATTCCCTACTGTCAAAAATAATAACCGTCCACCATCATCACTCCCCTAACCACCCCCAAACAAACATAATATTAATCCCAAAGCTAGTCCCTCTCCAAAAACCAAACAAAACCACAAGCCATGATGACAAACCATCAACCAACTATCCACCAAATTTCATGTCCTTGTAGCTTATAGAAAGCATGACACTGAAGATGTCAAGATGGCTGCCACACGCACCCAAGGACAAAAGACTTAGTCCTAACCTTACTGTTAGTTTTTGCTAGGTATATACATGCAAGTATCCGTGCTCCAGTGTAGATGCCCTGAACACCTCAATCAGGGAGATAGGAGCGGACATCAGGCTCACCACAACCGTAGCCCAAGATACCTTGCAATTGCCCCACCCCCACGGGTAATCAGCAGTAGTTAATAATATGCAATGAGTGTAAACTTGACTTAGCCATAGCAAATCCAGGGTTGGCAAATCCTGTGCCAGCCACCGCAGTCATACAGGAGACCCAAATTAACTTTAAAATGGCATAAAGAGTGGTCACATGCTATCCAAGTAGCTAAGATTAAAAAGCAACTGAGTTGTCACAAGCCCAAGATGCCAAAAAGGCCTCCCCATCAAAGAAGATCTTAGAACAATGATTAATTGAACTCCACGAAAGCCAGGGCCCAAACTGGGATTAGATACCCCACTATGCCTGGCCCTAAATCTTGATGCTTACACCTACTAAAGCATCTGCCTGATGCTTTAAGCACCAACGCGTAAAACTCTAAGGACTTGGCGGTGCCCCAAAGCCACCTAGAGGAGCCTCTTCTGTAATCGATGACCCATGATATGCCTGACCATTCCTTGCCAAAACAGCCTACATACTGCTGTCACCAGCCCGCCTCCCCTGAAAGCTCAATAGTGAATTCAATAGCCCTACCACGCTAATGAGACAGGTCAAGGTATAGCCTATGGAACGGTAGCAATGGGCTACATTTTCTAAGTTAGAACATAGCGGCAAAGGGGTATGAAATAACCCCTGGAAGGTGGATTTAGCAGTAGAGTGGGACAATGGAGCCCTCTTTAAGCTGGCCCTGGGGCACATACATACCGCCCGTCACCCTCCTCGCAGGCGCCCCCCCCTCCCCCCAATGAACTAATAAGCTATTTAGCCAAAGATGATGTAAGTTGTAACAAGGTCAGTGTACCAGAAGGTGCACTTAGGCTACCAAGACGTAGTTTAAGCAAAAGCATTGAACTTACACCTGAAAAATGTCTGCTAACACCAGATTGTCTTGATGCCAAACTCTAGCCCAATCGACATGATCTGGAATAACAAAGCTACTCCCCCACACCCAACTAAAGCATTCACTGTTCCCAGTATAGGCAATAGAAAAGACACCACTGGCGCGATAGAGACCACGTACCATAAGGGAAAGATGAAATAATAATGAAAACTAAGCTATAAACAGCAAAGATCAACCCTTGTACCTTTTGCATCATGGTCTAGCAAGAAAAATAATGCAAAATGAATTTAAGTTTGCTACCCCGAAACCCAAGCGAGCTACTTACGAGCAGCTATTATTGAGTGAACCCGTCTCTGTGGCAAAAGAGTGGGATGACTTGTCAGTGGAGGTGAAAAGCCAATTGAGCTGGGTGATAGCTAGTTGCCTGTGAAACGAATCTAAGTTCACTCTTAATTCTTCTCCAAGGAAAACCTACAAATCCTAATGAAGCGAATTAAGGGCCATTTAAAGGAGGTACAGCTCCTTTAAAAAAGAATACAATCTCTACGAGCCGATAAATACTGGTTTTTCCAACTGCATTGTGGGCCCTCAAGCAGCCATCAACAAAGAGTGCGTTAAAGCTCTACACTACAAAAATATAAGAACCTTATGACTCCCTCCCCATTAACAGGCTGACCTATATTCAAATAGGAGAAATAATGCTAGAGTGAGTAACCAGGGTCCTCCCTCTACGATGCAAGCTTACATCTGTACATTATGAACAAGTCGCCAATATATGACAAATCAAACAAGCACAGTAATAAGTATCTTGTTAACCTGACAGAGGAGAAAGATTAAGAAAGATTAAAACCTGTAAAAGGAACTAGGCAAACCCGTCAAGGCCCGACTGTTCACCAAAAGCATAGCCTTCAACAAATGCAAAACAAGTTTTGAAGGTGATGCCTGCCCGGTGACTCACGTTCAACGGCCGCGGTATCGTAACCGTGCGAAGGTAGTGGAATTAATTGTCCCACAAATCGAGACTAGTATGAATGGCTAAACGAGGTCTTAACTGTCTCTTACCGGCAATCAGTGAAATTGATCTCCCTGTACAAAAGCAGGGATAAACCTGTAAGACAAGAAGACCCTGTGGAACTTCAAAACCAGCAACCACCTTAAAACACATACTCACCTACTGGCTTCACTGACACATAAGCTTCTGGTCTGCGTTTTTCGGTTGGGGCGACCTTGGAGCAAAACAAAACCTCCAAAAATTAGACCACACCTCTAGACTAAGAGCAACCCCTCAACGTGCTAATAGCATCCAGACCCAATACAATTGATCGATGGACCAAGCTACCCCGGGGATAACAGCGCAATGTCCTCTGAGAGTCCGTATCGACGAGGAGGTTTACGACCTCGATGTTGGATCAGGACATCGTAGTGGTGCAGCTGCTACTAAGGGTTCGTTTGTTCAACGATTAACAGTCCTACGTGATCTGAGTTCTGGCACAATCCAGGTCGGTTTCTATCTATGATGAACTCTTCCCAGTACGAAAGGATAGGAAAAGTGAGGCCAATACCAGAAGCAAGCCTTCGCCTTAAGTAATGAAAACAATTAAATTACAAAAGGCTATTACACCCCACCACGTCCAAGAAAAGGACCAGCTAGCGTGGCAGAGCTCGGAAAATGCAAAAGACTTCAGTCCTTTAACTCAGAGGTTCCAATCCTCTCCCTAGCTTAACCAAAACCACCCTCATTATTAACCTCATCATAGCCCGCTCCTATGCCCTCCCAAACTTAATCACAGTAGCCTTCCTTACACTAGCAGAGCGCAAAATCCTAAGCTACATTACAACAGTAGTCCTAGTCCAACTGTTCAGCCTTCCCTGAAGGTCTGCCAGTCTGCATTTTCAAAGATGTCTTGATTGTCCCAGCAAACTGAGGAAATTACAGACTCTGCTGCCACAGACTCTCCCATGGAGCCATTGGAAGCCCTGCAGGTTCCCCTGCAAATGCTG
Organism: Melospiza melodia melodia; assembly: GCF_035770615.1. Taxonomy (NCBI): domain Eukaryota; kingdom Metazoa; phylum Chordata; class Aves; order Passeriformes; family Passerellidae; genus Melospiza; species Melospiza melodia. Next base: position 13,164,580 of record NC_086210.1, on the reverse strand, counting down.
CCCCTGTGGCTGCAGACACCCATTTTTAAGATGAACGCCTTGACAGGAGCTTTACCAAAACAGTGGTATCCTAATGCTCTTTCTGTTTCAAAACCAGAAACTCAGTCACTAAGAAAGAGAAGGAAGACATACAAAAGCCAGATTAGGATACACCCTAACCTAAGAAGAGAGGAAACCTCTACTTACGTGTGAAATGTGCTACCAAATAGGCACCATAGGTAATTCCATAGGCAGCGATAAGCAAAGGAGCAATTCCCTCAATCATTTTAACATTGTCCTGCAAGTTTGCAGGCTGTGCTCACACACTGGAAAAAGCAAGGCTCCTGTTGGTGTGCAACAGCCCACTGACAATTTCCTCAATCAGGAGGATTCTCCTGAACTGAGCAAGTGCTAGGACTGCTCTGACACTCAGGCCTTCCATGCACCAGGGTAACCTTCTGATGTCACTACGACAAGGTGGCAAACATGCCCTGACATCACAAAGCAAACGCTCCATGTTGGTCTGTAAATTTATGCCAAGCAATAACCAACCTTCCCTACAGGAAACACAAAAGAGCCTGGGAACTTCTCCTCTGTCACAAAGCAGCACAAATTCCCCTCATGGGCCAAACCGTGTCTTTCAAGGGATCCAACAGGAACTCCAGGAGTGCACAAAGCACCTACAGCTTGTACCCCAACTGAGCACTCAGAGGGCACCCAAGCAAAGGAAACGAGACCAAGAAAATGGCCCAAAGCATTGCCCATCTGAGAAATTACCCTTCTTTTAACTTTTTAAAGGTTTATTAAATCTTAAGAAAAGACTGTATAAGGAAAGATTGGAGCACTGGAAAGTCTCCATGATTAGCAGCCACATGCTCATCTACAAAAGGGATGCTCTGCTTTTCATACCCTTAGCCCCTCCCAATGTTTTTTCAGTCAACTCTTTCTCTGCCGTCCAGTGGTGGAGATTACTTTCTTGCATCTTGATTGGAGGTCAGGGGTTGTTACACCCCGCCTGCTGGTCACAAGCCAGCCCTCCCAAATGCCCTGACTACCAAGGCTATTACAAGGGGGAAAAGAAAGAGGACTATGAGAGGACATATTACAATAACAGCACTTTACATTTGAACAGAATATCTATCCACATAATATCTATCCCTTAATTGTGAGAGCCAACTATTACATTACTTACCTATAATGCACAGAAGCAAGAAAGAAGGCACTGGGTTGGCATAACAGCTGAAATCATTGCTAACAAATCTCCCCACATATTTCCGCCTTTTTTGGACATGGCCAGGACTCCTGTGGATGTACATCTCTGCCTTTCTTGCCCTTTGGAAGCAGTAAAACTGGCAACTTGTGGGGAAACCAAGGGCTTTGTGGGGGCTGCATTGCTCTGCACACACCCAGGCCACCCGTGGCACAGAGCTTTGGTGCCTAAAAAGATCAACCAGAGGAAAACAGCTGGAGAAGGTTTCATTTGGACCTTTCTTCCCTGCTAACAGAAGTTGTCAAAATGAAAGTGACCAAGCAGGGCCTGATCCCTGCTGCCAGCTCAGGGTTAGAAAGGAGGCATTACTTGATTTCATTGCTGGGTGCACAGGGAGTAACTTCCCTAAGTCATGCACACCCAGCAATCTCACCTAGTAGTTTGTATCCATGGAACTAAGACATATTCAATACTTTGCTGAAACTCACAGGCTAAACATTACCTCCAATTTATTGACATATTTCAATCACTTCTCAGAATATATTGACATCAGAGTAGGAGTGCCCTGTAGATCCCTGCTGGTCATTGTCACAGGTTCAGGTGACCCATGCACAAAATAACCCAGGACAAAACTGGGGTGGCAAAGCAAATTCATTCCATTACTTGCAGTAGCATATAATACATACTGACCTCTGGATTCCCAAAAATCAACTGAACAGGAGAAGGAGTTGGAGCTTGGTGCTCAGCAGCAGGGGCAGGTAGGCAGTGCACTTGCAGGACATCCCCTTGATCAAAACGCTACGCACCTCGTCCTTCTCAAATCTCCAGCCCAGAACTAGGTCTTGTATCTCCTGCTCAGGAGTGGAATTTCCCCATGCCTGGCATGTGAGATGATGGCTCAGGATGACTCCATGACTCCCTGCCACCAGGGGCTCCATTGTGCATTGCTCTCCTTTCAAAGCTTGACTGCCCACCCATTGACCAATCTATTGTTTCTCTTTCAAGGCTCAAGGTCCCACCTCTTAAACAAGACACTTTTCTTCATTGTCTTGTCAACCTGCTCAAACATGGATCAAATATGGCAGGTTCTGGGACACGACTCCAGTTCCTGACACAGTCATTTGGGAAATATTCCCATTCCTCAAATTCTCCTTTGGAGGTCAAGAGCCTCCTAAAAACACTTTCTTCCCCTTGAATGCATTCCAGCTACCTTCTTAGCAGGACCACTCTCCTTATTCTCAAGGCCAAGACAGCCACTTGCACACAGTAAGTACTGCAGTGGGGGAATACATGGTTCAGCACTCCTGTTTAAGCTAAAGGAATTGAAAAGACTATGCCCTGTTTGTTGGACTTAATGCCTCTCCATCCTATTCTGGGAATCAAACACAAGTGTTTCATCAATACACCCTGCAAGTGCTCTTGCTGAGTGAAGCCACATTGCTGTGTCAATAAAGCAGCCAGGACTCAGTTTCTTCATACAGGGAAAGCCAATTCTTTATTCACATAACTCATTTTTATACAGTTTTCACAGACCTCGTGTTCAACTCCAACTGGCTGGTAGTTTCCTTGCCACACAATTTATTGCTTAGAAGGTGTTAGTGTGTACATGCTAAGACTCACACTTTCTAAGACTCGCTCTTACTCAGGTGATTACATTTTTTTTCGTGGACGCTCATGGACAGGTTTCTTGTTTATTACAGATGTAAACAGTTTTCTTAGCACAATAGCTTGTTGTGCTAACTGCACTCATGACTATTCCCATGGGAAGTTAGCTGGCTGCATGTAGAAGATGCAACAGGACAGCTGGGAATTTACCATAGTGTGGTAAATAGGTATGATTCGTGCTGATAAAAATTGAAACAAGAATCAATTTTGATACAGTAATTAATATTTGGAAATATTAAAACAGTTAAAAGTTGTAATGCCAAAAAAATAGGGAGAGGAGGGGCTCTGCCTCCCCCCGCCCCTCTTGGCAGATGTTCAGGAACAGGAGGAAAGCATGAGATAATGGTTGCTAAAAATTAACAAAGAAGGGACTCTCTGCTTGTGTCCCAGGAAAATGCTAATTATAAGGGATTTATTGCCTTGATGCCTAAATGCAGTAATTTTGTTAGTTTTGGCTTACATTGTATTGGCTTGGTGGGCATGTGTAATGCAAAGGTGAATTAAAGGACAAAGAGGAAGACTACAAAATCTTCCTCAGATGACCCCCAAAGACTTGTGCGACCACCAAACTGAGTGGTGGCACATGTGTGGTAAAGATGATGAGGGCAGAGGTAGAAGTGTGCTGAATCGAAAAGAGGAGGAGATGGCATTGACAGATGGCATATAAGGAAGAATCTTCACTTGGCAAGCTCGTACGTGATTTGGCAAGGGTCCCAGAGGCCTGCACTCCACACCCCGTGGTTATCTTTTGCTTATGTGCTATTATTGGAACCAAATTCTCCCTTATTTTAATCAAAATATATTGTAACCAATTTTATATATTTTTCTTAAATAATAAATTAAAATTGCTACTACTTTTAATATTGTTTGGGTTTTTTTATGATGGGATAACTGGGCAAACATACCAATAGGAAGGCCTGATTTTATAAGGCCTTTCTTTTCTAATAACCCTACCTGTGTGCAACACATTATGACTTTTTTTAAGAAATTAATGAAGAAAACACAAATTGCCTACTGAAAGCCTTCTGCCCCCTGCCAAATCAGTTCACTCCTCAAGCACAAGCCTCAGGCAAATCCCTGATGTGCCTCTCTCCCACCAGCTCAGAGCTGCATTGCACAGCCCTTGCTGTGCACCAGAGAGCACAAAGCAGGCTGGCCTGGTGGGCCTGCATATTTTTGCCAAACACTTCGCATGTCACACCTTTGCTCTGGCTCAGTGCAGAACTGCAGGGTTGCAGGCGCTTCCTCCCAGAGCTGCGTGAGGCGCTGGCTCCTGCAGATGGGCCCTGCCAAGCTGTCCCTGCCTCACGCTGGCCTCGCATCCCCTGGCACAAGTGCTGGGCCTGAAGGAGGCTGCCCTGTGCTCCAGCCTGCCGAGCAGCCCGGCTCCCTGCCCTGGTGCCCAGAGTGCTGCACACACTGCTGGCCTTTGCCAGGAGTTGCTGGGCAGTGGGCAGAAGAGGAGGAATCCTCCGCCAGCCCAGCGGCCCTCGGCTGCCCTTGGCCTTTCTCTGCTCCTGGGCACACTCCAGACGGCCAATGCCTCCAGGCTGGGCTGTGCCCAGCATGGCTGCGTTTCCCCTTGGCAGCAGCCAGCTGCCACCTGGGCTCTGAGGGCAGAGGATTCGCCTGCTCCCAGGAAGAGGCACCCAGGGCCCGGCTGCTGCCTCTTGCAGCTCCAAGGGCCTCCTCCCACCCTGTCACTGCTGGGGCTCAGCTGGGCTCCAGCCCAGGCAAGGCCGGGCCCGCTCTCACCTCACAGGCGCTGACAGCTCTGCACCACAGGAGACCTTCCCAAGCACCCTCTCTGATCTTTGTGCTTTCTCACTTGAGCAAGGCTTTCCTCCAGCCAGAGAGATTATTGCATTTAGGGATCCAAGTCCAAGTGGCAGGAGCCCCAATGCTCTCCAGTCCCAGCTGAAGGCCTGCATCTGCATAAGATGTTTGGGCTGCCCCATTCTTCCTTTGCTTTTGCCTGCAAATGCCATTGCCCTTTCTGCCTCAAATAGAAGTACCAAAGATGGCCAAAAACAGACCAGTGGGCCATATTCCAAAGGCAGTCTGGTCTGGAGAGGATGAATGAAGAAGTTCCTTCCCCACTTTGACACCATACCAAAGATACCGTTTCACTTTCCTCCTTTAAGAAACAACAGACAATTCAGAAGGAATTCTGGAGTTCATTCGCAGAGTGAGAAGGAAGGGGATCCTCAAGGTGAGTTGTGGTTTCAGAAACTTTATTGATTTTCAATCCTGTTCTGCAGTCCTATTAGACAATCCTACTCTAACCCTAACCCTTACCTTAACCCTAATCCTTATCCTTATCCTTATCCTTATCCTTATCCTTATCCTTATCCTTATCCTTATCCTTATCCTTATCCTTATCCTTATCCTTATGTTTATCCTTATGCCTATGCTTATCCTTATCCTTATCCTTATCCTTATCCTTATCCTTATCCTTATCCTTATCCTTATCCTTATCCTTATCCTTATCCTTATCCTTATCCTTATCCGTATCCTTATGCTTATCCTTATCCTTATCCTTATCCTTATCCTTATCCTTATCCTTATCCTTATCCTTATCCTTATCCTTATCCTTATCCTTATCCTAATCCTTAATCTAATCCTAATCCTAATCCTAGTGCTAACCTACAATCCTACTCTAAACCTGTTAAGAAATAAATAAATGGTCGTGATGTGATTGTCACATTTTTGTCTCCTTCCTCTTCACTGAAACAATCAGTGGCACCAGGCTGGACGCAGGCTCGGCATATCTTATAAATGGATGCTACCCAAAGGGAAAAAACCCAAATCAACAAAATACAATGAACCATGACTTTCCAAGCTCAGTGCTTCACAGGATTCCTCCTGCCCCTAGAAGGATGCAGGAAGAGGAACAATGGGACCGTCTACACCTCCATCTTTATGTGCAGGATTTTGCCATCACAGGCAAACCTGGCCCAGAATCTCACTCACCCATTTATACAGGTGTCTTCATCTTGCTGAGATTTTAGCCCTGCCAGTGCTCTAGAAATGGTGCTTTCTGTCCTTGGAGTTTCTTCTTTTCAGGAAACTCTAAAGCCTCTCATTGGTCCCTCTCTTTGTAAGACAGGCACTCTGCTGATTTCCGCAGGGAGACAGAGCAGTGTCTACCTTTCCATGCCCTGCCCCTCGTGTGCTGGTTGGCACCTTCCTTCCCAGCAGGGCCAGCCCCGGGGCACTGGGTCCTGCAGTTCCCACTCTGCCACACAACCTGGCAGCAACCCTGGCACAGTTCCCGTCTGCTTGAGGGTGCCAGGCAGCAGATGGGGCTGGGACAAGTCCCTCCTGGCTGTCTCTGTGGCAGAAACCTCTAAGGGTGGGCTGGGGGGCACAAACCAGGGCCCCTCAGAGGCTCAGAGTGAACCCCCACAGCCCCTCCTGCCCACAGCCAAATCTCTGACTGCTCAGCTGGGACTGGCTTCCTTGGGTTCCTGCACCTCCATTTCATGTCTCTGTACCCTGCATTGCTCTACTTCAATTCTTTTGCCATTAGGTAAGACTGAACACAGCACCAAATTAAAAAACTAAGAGGGTGACAGAAACAGAAAACAGAGCACCTCTCCTCTCAGGAAATGTAGAGAGAGGTGGAGTTATTCAGCTTTGTGAAGAACAGGCCCCAGGGAGACTTTATTGCCACTTTCCAAGACTTCAGAGTGGCTTTGAAGAACGTGGGGGACATCTTTTTTAACTAGGCCAATTACAATAGGATGTGGGTGAATATTTCTAAACAAAATGGGGATCAAGTCAGAGTAGGTCTAAGGAAGAACTTGTTTACTCGGAGCATGGTGCCACCCTGGCACAGGTTGCCCCAAGAGCTTGTAGGTGCCCCGTCCCTGCAACCATTTCAAGTCAGGTGGGAAAGGGCTCTGAGCAACCTGATCTCTTTGAAGATGTCCCTGCTCATTGCAGGACACTTGCACCAGAGGACCTTTACAGGGCCCTGCCAGCCCAGCCCAGTCTAGGATTCCTCACCATTTTCATTTGAAGACCCCCAAGAGTGGAAGTGAGGAAGAAGAGGGCTCATCTGAGGTCTTGGACTTGAGTGGAGGAAGAGCCCATCCCTCAGAGCCTGTTTCACCTGCAGCCCCTTCACATTTTACCTGCAGGAGCTCCTTGGCAGACCAGCGCTCCTCCTCATCTCTCTGCAGGCAGCAGCTCAGGAAGTCACGCAGCAAAGCTGAGAGGAGCTTGGGATGCTGCAGTTTTGGGGTCCCTACTTTGGCTATCAAGCGTCGAGCCTGGAGAAAAAAAACCCACGAGGCTCTACCTGCTGCTTTTACATCTCTAAGGCTCTCTCAGATCCCATTGTTTAGCCTCTGTTCCTCAGTGGCAGTTACTGCCCTGACAGAGACCCAGAGATGACTTTCCTTTTCCAACCAAAAACCCAAACCCTGATGCGGCCACAGCTTTTCCACCATCCTGCAGATCTTGCCTTGGCAGCTGATTTCATTCACTGACCTAGTTAGTGGGAATTACATCAGCAAAAGCATGTTTGCTTCTCTGAGGATTCATACCAGTTTTAGAGGCTTTATGGAAGAGGGACTGTGCTATACTAAGTATATTCAAGGGTTACTTCATGAAAGGCATCTCTGCACTGCTTGTTGGTCCTTTAAGCACACGTGCCTTAGAACAAAACTCATCAAGCTTTTTGTGCTGTTCTTGAAAACAATGGGAATTGGAAGAAAAGAAAGAAAATCCATCAGGTAATCCCCAGGTAAGGAAATAAAGATTTAAAAACTCATCTTCAACACAGCCACATTAGGATGCCTGCAGCAGTGTATTGGGATGGAAATGCCTGCTTGGGCACACAGGTGCCACCTGCAGCTCTGTCTCTCAGCAGTCTGAAAATTGCAGCTTCCCATTTTGCAGCAAAAGAAAAATTGTCATGGTCAGAAAAATGAGAAGTGCCATCCCTATGGTCACCCTCTGCTCATTTGGCTACTCAAGTCAATGCATTAGTGGTAGGCCCATCTCAGAAAGTGCCAGGAAACAAACGGGAGGTTTTGGCAGGCTCTCCACATCACCAGGCTCTGGCTTGGTGACACAGAGAACATGCCTTGGGCTGTGAAAAAACATGGTCACTAAATGCAGTACAGCAGCACTGCACAAGAAGCAGAAGAGACTCTGTGGCCTTTACACACTCATGCCCAGGTTGCAGGCATGTTTCCCAGTGAGAAGAAACTGCACACTGGGTTAGGTTCCTCTCTAAAGACTACAATTTTAGAAACTTTGTTGGGCTTGGGTTTCCTTCCTTCATTTATGGAAAGATAACAGAAGTTCTAAGATGCTTGTTTCCTTTTTCTGGGGCCATCTCCACAGACAAAAGAACTGGAACCACTTATAACCCAAAGGAAAGTGTTTCCTGAGAATGGAGATTGTTTGCATGTGGTAAGGCTTGAGTTCGACCACTGATGTATCCAAATCTACAGCAGATGCTGATGTGTTGCAGGGACATTTTTAGAGGGGACCTTGGTGGAAGTAGTTCCTGCAGATGGCAATGGGATTTTGCCCAATGGCACGCAGGGCATGGGACAGGTGAGAAAGACAGTGGGATCAGTGAGTATTTGCTGCTTACTGAGGCATGACTTTGGTCCCAGTAAGGAGGTTCTTTTTCTAACATTTCAATCCCCACAATTCCAAAAGACCATATGTCCACTTTGGGGCCATATGGTTGACCTGTCGCCACTTCAGGCGCCATCCACCAAGGAGTCCCGGCTACCAAGCACGGTCTGCTCTGCTCAGAGTTGAGCTGAGTAGAGAGGCCAAAATCAGCTGAGGAGAAAGCAAAATACTGGTTTTATTTGAATTCTGTGCAATTAGGAAAGCAAGCAAAAGAATTCCCCAGTAGAGGTTTGAAAATGTGCTGTTGAATCTCCTGGCAATGGCAACTTAAAAAATCCCCCGATTTTTTACACTGCCTCCAGCAGTGGCTTTTGTTCTTTGGAAACTTTAGACTTGTAGCTCCCTCCCTCTTCCTGGACACACACAGGATAACACTACTCTTGACTTCTTGTTCCTTGTCCTATCTCTGTGCACGTGGCAACTGCGCCCTCAGCTCACAGTGGGTGTCCCTGCGCTGCCACCAGCACCATTTTTGGGGAGCTGGCTGTCACTCCAAGGAGCCCCACACCCACATCCCTGGAACGCTGCACCTGACCAAGAATCTACTGACTCAGCTTGACGGAGCCATCGGTTCTGAGAAGGATGTTGTCACTCTTCACATCTCGATGGATCACATTGTTTGAATGAAGAAAATCCAGTCCTTGCAGGCACTGAGAGAGGAAAGAGAAAGAGGAGGGCAAAAATGAGTGATGTGATTTCATCACACGAGAAAGAAACAAAGAATCTAAAAGGTTCCCGCTCCAGGGGAATGGGGAGTAATGGCAGAACACAGTGCCACTGAGAGGAAGAGCTTGCTGCTCCAACACTTGCAGAGCAGGACCTTTCTGAGGAAAGGCATGTCAGCTTTGGAAAGAGCAACAGCACCTGCTCTTTTAGACTTTCCCCTGCAAACCAGCCAGGATGACTCCTGCTGCAGTGGATGTGCTCAGAAGCAAAGAGCATTTTGGCTGCACTTCTATCCTTCTTAGCTAAGGACTGAGAGAATCGAGTCTATCTTTTTTCTTTGCTGTTTGTTTCAAATCCTGCCACCAGCACCTTTGCTTTTACAGGCAAGGAATGCAGTGAAGACAGAAAAAAGTTTAGCGAGGCAAGATGGGGAACAGCAAATACAAGAGGCGGAGCGAGAGTACAACAGTAGGAGATAAGAGTACTGGCACTGAGTACAGTGAGTGCAGGGCCACTGGCAGGCCTTTCACTTGAGATGCTTTTACTTGCCCATAGCATACCAGCCACACAGAAACAAAGCTTGGCACATGAAATCACTCCTGCTCTGAGCCCCTGTTCCCAGACAATCCTGCCCAAGGCCTCAGAAGCACAGATGGGATTGCTGACCTCCCGACTGATGGCTGCAATGTGATCTTCAGACAGGAAGGTCTTGCGGATGACATCACTCAGGGCGCCTCCATCCATGTACTCCATTACCAGCCAGAGTTCCTCACCCAGAAGGTAGCTGAAAGAAGGAAACAAGGCTGGGGAGATAAACATGCATGGCTACCTTGATGTTTTGCTTCCGAGTTTCTTGTTTCCAGGTGCCTTTGTGACTAGGACAGAATCAAAGGAATAGCCAATCTGCAGTCTGTGCAGTCTGGAGGAGAAAGGCACAGCAGTGAAAAAGGAGATGTCTTAGAGATGTCTTAGATGGCCAGCAGGTGAAAAATGCAGTTTAGTAACAGCCCAGGTAAAAACCTGTCAGGCATGGTGTTTCTGGAAATAAGCACCAAGTCTTCCTGGCATGCCCAGCAATCACAAAGAGGGGCAAGTATCTAAGGGAAATCCACTTTAGGATGGCTCATCAGCATTTAGTAATCTTTAAAAAAATCAGTCCCAAAAAAATGTGGAGGCAGTGTACTTTGAGGGTGTTGACTTAGTAAGATACAGCTGAGACAGGTTTGAATAATTTTGGAATAATTTTCAAACGACAAGTGGCAGGGAAAACTCATGCAGACAAGATGCACTCTCCTCACATCCATTGGAGATGAGTAAAGAAATATGAATAAATAAAAATTAACAGCTCTACTTTCTGCCACTGACCAAAGTGGGTTTTTAATCTCTCATGTTTGCTGTATGTAAATGCCCATTGATGGGATAAGACCATGACCTCTCACCTGTCTAAATAATTCACAACACTGGGACTCCTACACTTCTTCATGATCATGATTTCATTAACAGTTAGTTCCTTCGTTCTCAGTCCTTCAAGATGTATTTTCTTTATGGCCACCTAAAATGACATTAAAAATCAGCAACTGGAGATGTTGGTGGCACGAGACGACAACGCACATGGAGCAAGTGATTTTGCAATGACACAACTGAGCTGTGCCAAACTGCCTTGTGATTAGGCACTGCAGTAATTAGGAACTGACATTCCAACAGCCCATTTCTCTGCTCCCTTGGGGGACAGTTACAGGACACATGGGGCCACTGACGTTTTGCCTTGTCCACTTGGTAACAGTGGTGTCTCAGCTATCACCCACAAACCTCTGACCACACTCTCTGCTGCTTTGTTTGGGATTCAGAAGAAGTAATCCATGCCTTAATACTCTGTGCATACATCTTGGGCTATCGGCATGGCTTAGGGCTTTTAGGGACACCTTGCAGATCTCTCCCTACGTGCAGTTCCCAAGTGCAGCACTGCAGGTGGCTAAGGAACTACCAGTAGCTTTCAGATGGATTTGCTGGCAGCCAGAAATGAGAATTCAGGACTCTGAAGCTGTAGCCCCAAAGAGCAGTGAGGTGCTCTAAGGCACCACCTTTGTTTTAGCAATGGAGAGTGAGTGAGCACGTCCTTCTCTGAAAGGAACCGCTGCCTCCCTGCCTTCCTTCTGGCAGCTGAGGAGGACAAAGTCCCAAATGTATTGTGCAGGCTGGCACCAGTCTGTGCTTCTTGTCCCTTTTCAGCACAGCTCTGCCCAGAGCTCCAGCCACAGCTCACACCAGAGGGGAAAGCCCTCATGTGCAGCAGAGTCTGCGGGGCTTGTTGACATTTACCTCTCCTCCTGTGGCATTGTTGAGTGTTCTGACCACTTGTCCAAAACCCCTAGAAACAAAACAGAAGCAGAGAAAGGAGAAGCTGTTTAGCTCCTAGAGTGAAAGCCAGCCCACACAGGAGATGTCTGCTGGAAGTGTCAAAAACCTGCGGGAGGCAGGAGGGCTCTGCCGGAAGGCAGATGATGCATTTTCCTCTCAAGTGCATGGGCACTGGGCCTGTTCCTGAAGCACTGGGGTTCAACTTCTAAAGGGAGTTTAGTCATTCCTCTTGGGTTTCACTTTCTAAACTGTGTGGTTCCTATCCTGACCACAGAGTATTTCCTTCTGCAAACCAGGGGAAAGAAATGTTCTTGGGAACTGTTGTCTCACACAGCTTTGATAGAGGCTAGGTTGCTCTTTCAGGCAAGTAAGTTTCTTCTTTTCTCATTAATGGGGCAGTATGATTTTGAGACATACAAAAATGCTAAGGAAATTAACACAGAGCTGACCCACACTTGAGACACAAGGAGATCTTCCAGGTCCTGTTCCTTGATGCAGGACCTTGGCAGCATGGAGATGTCACTGACCATGCCTTCTGAGCACACTCACAAATTCGGAGCAGCACTGAGAGATGGGGTCATCTATCCCCAGTGTGTGAACATGTTTGCAGCTGGCCTGACTTCACACTGGACAGACATTCCACCAGAAAAACACCTGGGCCATGGCTATGCAGGAGTAACTGCGGTTGGACTCACCCGCTGCCAATGTGTTCCATTTCGGTGTATATCCTAAAGGGATTTTCCTGGTTCACCATTCTCTCTGAGGGAAACAAAATGCAGGATGGTGACTTTAAAGCAGAGATCCCAGCTTCCAGGAGATACAAAAGGCAGCCCCACTGTCTGGGGCTCGGAGCCCTTTGTGGTCAGCTGGGTAACAACAACCACAACCACAACAGCAACAGGACAGGCAGCCCTGCAGTGCAGATGGCTGGCACAGAGACTGATTTTGTACAGTTCTTTGAAGAGTTCTCTTGACAGGAAACAAAGCATGGGGAGATGCATTCCCAGGAGAGAAGGATATCTTCCCCACCCTTTCAGCAGTTGGCCAAAGGAATTTATTTCCATTTGTAAACCAGAGCAGCTCATGCTATAACTGATCCCAAAGGGGCTTTCAGCATCAGGAGCCTGACCTGTTTATGAGCAGGCTGAGCTCAAAGATGCCCCTCTCCCAGCTAAGGAAGGCTCCAGCCTCTGCAGTCCCTCCAGCCCTCAGGGGCAGGGCAGCTAGCACATCAAGGCTGGCAAAGCCCAAGCATGAGCACTGGCAGGCAGTGGGAAGAAGCCACAGCCAGCCTGAGCCTCTTACAAGCTGTTGCCCCCATTGAGGACACGACAGGATGGGCTTTGAGATCAGCCACACCGAGGGGTGGATCAGTGCCCTTTTTGTCCCAACAGGTGATGGCAGACACAGAATCCACTGGGCTCTGGTCCAGCCCCACCAGGTCTTGTCTGAGAGCACAGCACTGGCAGCTGTTACAGGCAAGAAGCAGATTCATTGGGTTGTGCTGCAGAATCACCAAGGACTTGATGTTTTTTCCTGGAGACTGATCTGAGCAGGGCTTGGGCCAATGGGTAGGATTCTAACAGTCATGGGAAAGAGTGGGAATCGGGTATGGAAAAGTGCCATGGATCTGAGGAATATACCATGGCTGGGCTGGAGGCTCTCTCCTGAGAAATGCCTGTAGTACAGGTTTATCTGATCATGCCACTTGGATGCGTCTCTTGGACTCATCTTGATAAGCATAAAACTAGAAGATTAAATAAAGGTTGCTACAAAAGTATCGCTTTTTTTCTCTGGGGGCACATGGAAAACATCTCTTGCTCTCTATTTGTCCTGTAACCTGTTATCCTTCCAAAGTAGTTCTTATTGACAAAAAGATAGCATTCTTGTCAAAATAAACTGCAGATGTAGTAGTGGTAACAGTAGCAGTCATAAAAATGCCATCAGTAAGACATGGGGCAGAAGGGCTCTTTCAGGATGGAGAAAAACCAACTCCACTAAAAAAGCCCCACAAACCGTAAACCAAAAAAACACAAAACACAAAAAACCTGGCACAGAAAAAAAAAACAAAAGGCCTCCACAAAAAATAAACAATACAAAAACATGGCCCCACTCCCAAAAAAAAAAAGTCCCCAACCAAAAAGACAAAACTCCAAAACCAGTCCATTTCTCTGAAGTTTTTTGCTCTGATTACTGGTTCGAAGTCAGGAGTCTAAGGAGAATTTAGGAAAGTAAAAATTCTGTTCAGTTTGGCACTAGCACACGAGACTTGTCTAGATCATTTGCAAGGTCACAGCCTTCTGCTGATCCCAGAACATCCCCTGCTTCAACCTTTAGCAGAGAGGGAAGCTCAGGCAAACCCAAGCCAGTCCCAGGTGCCCTCAGAGGCAGCAGGAACACCCAGAGCGCTCTCTCGCTGCCTCGGAGCACAGCACTTCCTCTGGGGAGTCCTAAATGGCCCTGTGACACCAAACTCAGGAGGAGCATTTGGTACAGCTCTGCTGACACCTGCCCACAACACACTGTCCCTCAGACAAGAAACACCCCAGACGTACCCAGCATCTCCAGGTGCTTCTCCTCAGTCTCCTCTTTCAGGGAGATGAAGTAACTGCCCGAGCTTGAGCTCCGAGCTTCGACAGAAAGGCTTCCTTGGGATGATGCTGCTGCGGCAGCAGGATCAGAGCCCATGATGTGCTGGACCTGGAGCACTTCTGGTGGGCACTGTTCCTGTGCCTCACTCCAAACTTGGGGTCCTTCATTGCCAGACATTGGCTGGAATTCTTCGCAGGCTGCCCGGTGAGATGTCAACACTCGCACCTCAAGTCAAACAGAACAAAGCAGTCAGACACTACAGCTTGTCCCTGTCAGCCAGGAGTCGTCGACTGTGAGGAAAGGCAAAGAAGAGATTGACAAGGGATACAGACAGCTTGTTTCAGTCCTCCATCTGGGTCACCACGTTCCACTGTACAAACACTTGAAGGAACAAGGAGAGCAGGAATAGGCCAGAAGAACAGAGCAGCAGTGGAGATTGAGCACACCAGGAAATGTTCTTCAGAGTGACTGTGATACACACTAGAGCAGGATGGCACTCAGAGGCATGGCCCCATTCCCTGCTGCTCTGAGTGGAAAGGCAAGAAGGACAGAAACCACCAGTTTGGTGACTGCAGTGACTGCATCCCACTTTCACTCATTCTAGAGCCTGAGGGAGGCGATTAAGTTTCTCTCTGACAATTTTCATTTCTTCCTCCAGCCTCTTCTCCCTTGCCCTGTTGCTAGCCTCAGAGTCCTGCAGCTCTGCCTGCACGTGTCCTTTGATAGACTGTAAAGGAGAAGGGAAAGGACATTTCATGAGTGGAGTGGCTGCGACTCTTTCACTCACCTGGTTTTGTTGATGGCTCCTGTGCTGATGGAGATTCTCCTCTTGAATTCTTCCCATGTCTTCCCTGTTCTTTCTCTTCATGACCATGATAGCACTCTGAGCTTCGGGCAGCTCTGCTTGTGGCTCTGCCTTGATCTTCTGTGCACACAAATGCAGAGCAAGTGACTGGGAGCTGCCATCAAGCTCAGCTTTTTCCTCTTGCAGCCTCAAAATCACATTTATTCAGCCACTTCTTTCTGCTTCCCTCCCCACATCTGCTTCCATTGCAAACCTCCTGTCCCAGGGCTGATCTCTGCAAATTCCAAGGCCCTGTGCTTCCAGTGCCTGTGGGACTCCTGGCCTCCTCACTCCCAAGAGCTCTGGTTTATGCCCCTCTTCCTGCCCTTCCCTCTGTCTCCTGGCCAGTCAGGCTCACCTGGCCATTCTCCTGTGGCTCTTCCACCTGCTGCCTGAGCTGCTCTTCCTGCTCTCGGGCTGGGAACAGCTCTCCCTGAGTCTGGCATGGCATCTCTGATGAAGCACTCTGCTCCTGCTCTTTCTCTAGAAGCACCTGAACAGAAAGCAAGAGAAGATGGGTTTCAACTTCCCATATGACCTGTGTGGGTCAAGACTCAAAGACTGCTGGGCTCACACGTTCCCAAAGCACTGTGCTGCTGCTCTCCTGGGTCGTTCTCTGCCCGAGAGGAGGCACAGATTCCAAAGTGACCCTGGCCTTATAATCAGGGACCATCTGGAATTGAAGCTTCAAAAGCCTCTCAAGCAGCTGACAGGGAAGGTGTGGCATTTCTCAAGGGTCTGGTGAGGGCCTCCCTCTGCTTCTGCCATGTCCTGTTTGTCTTTCAGTAGTGACTGACACCCCACCATGTCCCACAGCTCCATCCTGGCTCTGCAGGTGGCATCCTGGGTGAGCTCAGCCCTTGTGAGGGACACTCCTGGAGTTCATGTTCTCTTCAGGCCTGCACCAGCATTTCTGCCTTTCTGACATCCACTCTCTTGCTAGAAAACCTGGTCATTCAGGAGATGAGGATGCATGCAAAGATCTTGATGGAGGTCACAGAGCCTCTATGGCCACCTCAGTACATGGAGGAAGACCAAAGTGTTTCTTCTCCCTCTTTTGTCAACTGAGAATTCTGACAAGCTGAAACAGACACTCTCCTAAGGTCCCATGAAGGAATGCACTTACACAGCCCTGAGGAAGCCAGTGAAGGAAAACATGTGTCGTGTAATGCATGGCATGTATGACCAGAGTCACCAAACACCACCTAAACATGAAATTGTTCCACCTCTCTAGGACAGGCAGAAATTGAAAGAATTAACAGGAGACATCAGGGCACAAGAGGCCAGAGGAGGAAAACAATTCTGAATGGAAAAACCATCATATCTGGAGGGGGAAACATCTCTGGCAGAATTGGTCAAGGGAACATGTCTCTAATCCTCTCCAGAAAGGGATGCTTTTGGTGATCTTTGCACCTCCAACTGCCTTGGACCAGAGCTAAGAAGATTCAGTTATGTAAATGTTACATAGATAGAGAGGTAGGAAGATAGACAGATAGATCTCACTACTATAATCTCCAGTTACTGCCCTCTCTGTTGCTTGCACACATCAAACAAAACATGGTAGCCAGTGTGCCGATCAGCAGCAATCATGAAATTGTTCTCCTGTGCCTCAAAAAAGCACACTCTTGGGGAATGTGGAGATTGTAGGTCCTTATGGAAAGGGATCAGACCCAGAGCATTGCACTGGGAACTGCACTCTTTGTGCATCTGTGCTTGGGCAAGTTCTCTTGGACTCAACCACACTGACAGTGCTAAAGTGGCTGGAATCAGAAATGCAACCCAGCCCCTTCCAGTTTCTGTGATCTCTGAGGAGCAGCTGGAATGCAAAGACATTGTCCTCCTGCTAAATTCCCAAACACATCACACACTAATTCTCTGAGCTGTTTAAAGACAGACAGAGACAGTGTTAAACTCAAAGTGATCTTTAAGGCCATGCATGAAGGCTTGGAAGCACAAATTCTCCATCTCCATCAAGGTAGAAAAATGGCGCGAAATGCCTTTCAGAACTTGATAAGGGCAGAAAAGACAGTACAGCAGCATCCTTGCTTGCTGGAAAAAGAGAAAATGAACAGGGCTTTTCCTCCTAGGAAACCCACAAACCACAAGATGGAAGTGTCAACCACTCCAGTATCTTAAGCCCTTGTATGCAGTGATGGCAAGTTTGGCACTGAAACAGCCCTTGTGCTGAGCACTGTCATGCAGGGATTGATGGAGGTATGCCTGGAGGTGCCTCAAGAGCCTCCCATTGTCCAGGCTGAAGCTCCCTCAGCACCTCCTCACTGGCCTTGTGCTCCACCCCCTTGCCCAGCTCCCCTGTCCTTCTGTGCACACACTGCAGCCCCTCAATGACTCTCTGCTTCCCAGGGGCCCACAGTGCACACAGCACTCCAGCTGTGGCCGCGGCACTGCCCAGCACAGGGCCACGCTCACTGCCCTGCTCCTGCTGCCCCACTGCTGCTGACACAGGCCACCATGCCCTGGCCACACGCTCACTCATCTGCAGCTGCTCAAGACCGGCAGCAACCCTGCGTCCTTTAGGCCCATGCAGCTCCGCAGCCACAAAGGTGCCCATTTAACTTCAGATACAGCAGGCACCATTGCAAGTTGGCCTTCCTGTTCTGAGCAACACAAGACAGCAATCAAGGACTTGCAGCATCACCCCCACTCTTGGCTCCAATGCACTTTCCAAAGCTGTGGACTTCACCACTAAATGGATCAGCAGAAACTTCCCCCATCTGGTGTTTGAACCTTCCCAAAAGCCAAAATACAGCTGGGCCAACAGTGTCTCTACAAGTCAAGAACGACTCAAGAAAACTGCAGAACACTTCCACAAGCCAAAGACACCTTTCCAAAAAGGGAAAAGAAACAAACAAAGCCTTTTGACCTCCAGCAGTACCATGTGTGCCCTTGGCCATGACATCGCAGAAGCCCAGAGATGGAGCTTCCCTGAACCAAGCAGCCAGAAGCTCAGCTGAAGCCCCCACCTCTGCACTGCCCCAACAGGATAGGTCAAAGGCCAATTTCTAGCTGTCAGTGCTTGCGGGAAATGGCTACGTCCTGCAGGACTCGAACCCTCGGCATTCTCGGCCAGACACAGCAAGCGCTGGCTGCTGAGAAACTTGTATCTCTGCCATGCACTTAAGACAAAGCTTCCCAAAATGGGCACTTACTCTCTTGAAATGATGAGCAAGCCGTGGTCTTACCATGGCTGGACAAAGGCGGTGGTCGTCTTTCTCATTTTCCTCCTCTCTGGCTTCTTCTTCAATACCAGAGAGAGCCAGGAGAAAGACGGCTCTTGCTTTTCTCACCTGTGGCAAGAGAGAATCATAAGGACACGATGTTACCTGGTGCCTATAACCTTGTTTCTCCTCATACCCACCGCCACCTCTTCTAAGGAGAACTTATCAACTTTGTTAGCAAGGGCATTCTAAGTCACTCCAACCAGATTGAAATGGGCACATTCAAAAAAACAGTACATGGCTATGATTTCGATATTCCTCCCTGGCTGCTATTTGCAAGAAAATTTATCTCTGCAAAAGGCAGCTTTTGGTTCTTGAAAGCTCTGAAATGGAAAAGTAGGAAAGAGCCAGCAAGGTCTTTGGAACTGCTGAGCAGATATGGAAAAGTAAAAAGGGCTCAGAATCCCTTACAATGCCTATAAGGACAGGAAAGTTTTCGCGGAAGCATCCTTACTTGCTGGAAAAAGAGAAAATGAATAGGGCTTCTCCTCCTAGGAAACCCACAAACCACAAGATGGAAGTGTCACCCAGTCCAGTATCGAAAGGCCTTGGATGCAGTGATGGGATGTTTGGCACTGAAACAGCCCTTGTGCTGAGCACTGTCATGCAGGGATTGATGGAAGTCTGCCTGGTGGTGCCTCAAGAGCCTCCCATTGTCCAGGCTGAAGCTCCCTCAGCACCTCCTCACTGGCCTTGTGCTGCACCCCCTTGCCGAGCTCCCCTGTCCTTCTGTGCACACGCTGCAGCCCCTCAATGACTCTCTGCTTCCCAGGGGCCCCTGTTGTAGTGCATTGCAATTTCCTGTTTTACTTCCCAGTGCCTTCCCAGATGTGGCAGTACCTCTCTTCCCCCTCACCCCCTGCTGGGCTGTCAATCAGATTTAACATTCCAGCAAGGCCTCGTGTGGTTGGTCAAGTTCAAAGGATGCCCTTTCGGTCTGGGGTCATTGGCTTGTCTTTGTGTTCCTCGTTCCCTGATACCCTCCTACTCCCGCCTGGTTGGTGCCTCACCTGTCCTTTCACCTCCCCCTGTCGCTGGGCTTAATTTGAGCGAGGACCATGTGCTCAGCATTCTTTTGGAGCTGTTACCAGATTCAGACATCTGTGGTCATGGAATAAAATTCTGGATATTAACCCTCCAGCAGAATCAATCTCCTTTTCCTTTTCATCCTAGCCTGAAGCCTTTCCACCAAAGGTAAACTGAGTTTGTACAAGCCTGGACTTGTTTCAGTGCCCAGCTGCAACATATCCAGCCAGCCAAAAGTGTCTCTGAGGTGAAATACCACAGTTGCTGCCTTTGGCCCAGCATCAAGGGATAGATGAGCCAAGGCACAATCTACCTGGTAATATTGGGATCTATTCCAATATTTTGGCATCCAACCGTGGGGCAGAGCAACTCTGCAGCCCCAAGAAGGAATCTCATCACCTCGGAGAGGCTTTGGCAGCTGTGCACCCGCTGAAGAACTCTCACTGCATTGCTCTCAGCAGAGACTTTGGGACTGACCCACAAATGTTTCGTGGACTGTTCGGCGCCTTTGGAAAGTGAAGCTCCTTTCTGGTGAGCTGATTTTCCAGGGGAGAATAGGAAAGCCTTCCCTGGCCCAGGGGGTCCTATTCCGGTGAAGACACCAGCCTGCCTGGACCTGGCCAGCCACAGTTTCCATTTTGGGTAAGTATCTCTGCTCTTGGGTGGAGTAGAAGCTCAGAAAAACAGGCTCTGCCGTGAGTTCTGTTCCTTTTTCCTCTTGCTTTTAGGCTGCACAGCCCCAAAGATGGAAACCATTGTGTTCTAGGCTTCAGCTTTCTGCAGCATGTTTCACCATCTTTTGGAATTCGCGGCGCCGGTGGAGGAGCGGGGGTGTTCCCCCTGACCTTCCCCCCGGCTTGGCAGCGCAGCATGCTCGGCTCTCTCTGCGGGGGGAGCTCTCTCGGTGCAAGGGACGCTGCTCTCTCTCTTTGCACAGGAGGGGGGAGCTCTCTCGGTACAGGGGACACTGCTCTCTCTCTGTGCGGGGGAGGGGCAGCTCTCTACACTTGGCGTGGGGCAGGGGGTGCTCTGTACACGCGGCGCGGGCCGGCCCCGGTTTCGGCTTGCTGCATGGTGGAGGGGGAGGCTGCTCTCTTCCTCGGCTCCAAAGGATGTGTCCTGCTCCTGCTGCCTGGCAATTTTAAAAGCAGTATGTACAGCTGCATTGTAAAGCCTTTGTCTGCTCGTTATCGCTTTCCTATCTGTGGGGTTTTTTTTAGAAATCGGTAGCTGATTTTGGCTTTGTTTTTGGTCAGGCGGGATTTTGTACTTTGCCTTTTACATCTAACATGGGCTCGAAGTTGAGCATTGCACAAAAAGGAGTGTATTATCATATTGTTAGTATTTCAGTCAGTGGTAATGTGAAGTTCTCTAAAACAGTTTATAAGATGGCTCTTTCTAGACTTCCCACAAATCTCCCCTGAAGAAATCCACAATATTCAATTTTGAGATAAAGTAGGGAATGAATTGATAACCTTAGGACAGTCTGGGAATACATCTTCAGCTATATTTGTGTTCTGGAGTTTACAAATTCAAACAGCCTTGCTCAAACAGAAGGAATTGGAGAAAAAGCCAATTGTCAAGCCATGTACCTCTGCTCTCCCTGTTTCTCCCTCTCCTACCTCTAAAACCCCTAAACCTCTTACCCCAAAAATTGGTATTTTAAAGAGAGCACACTCATTGGGAAGTCGACTCCCAGAGTTCATTAAAATGCCTGAGTTGCCCTGTCCACAAGGCCCTGGCCAGGCTGCGTGGAACCTTTCCTAAAACCCTGTGCCCCCTGCTCTGAAACCCAGAGCACGTGTTAGCTTTTCAGAGAGCAGTGATGTCCAAAATGGCCCCCAGTCCCTAGGGGGTCCACAGGATGGAGGTTGCCACGTGGCATCATCCCAAATCTGGTCTTCTTCTTCCCAAGATGTTCTTAAGCATCCCAAAATTCCCCATCCTCCTCCCCTCCTGTTCCTCGTGATACCTTCCCCCCTCCCCCTCCCCCTCCCCCTCCCTTTCCTGCAGTACCCTCAGCTCCGCCTCTCTACTCCTCCCAGGGGGCTTCTGCTGAGTGATGTCACCAGACATCCCTGCCCTTTGCTAGACCCCTTTCCCCACCCCCTGTTCCCACAGTATCCCCACCCCTTGCCAGCCCCCTGTCTCCACCCCCTGTGCCCATTGCATCCCTGCCCCCTCCCCGGGTTCCCACGGTGGGGGCACACCGACTGCGTGTCCCCAAACCTGTATCTGTTATCCCAATGCTTCCAATTCAAAGGATACAGGGCAGGGAACCTCAGACCTAATACAGGGTCTCATTTTGTCATTTGCTCCTGTTACGTTTCAGCCTGCAGCACAAGAGGGGGCGGCCCCAACTGCTAATTGGAACTCCTTTGGACGACAATTGATTAAAGAGGTCTGTAAATCTCATAAAGAATATGGTCCAAACAGTCAATATTTCCGTGGCCTTTTAAATTCTGAACTGAGTAGGACTGTAGTAGTCCCACATGATTTAAAACAGCTTTTTTCATGCCTCATGACCTCCACGGAATTCAAATTATGGGAATTAGCATGGAAACAACTGCTAAAAGATGCTCTCCCAGGCTTGCATGCTGATCCAAACACAGCAAAAGATACTAATGGCATGCCTTTGAGCATGTCTCTGGCGAGGGCCAATGGTCTTCAACCTCAACCCAAGCTACTGCAATTCCTGTAGAAACACTCGAGAAAGTAAGGGAAGCAGCTGAAAAAGCATTCTTTTCCCTCCAACCTGAGGGCCCATTTGAGCCCCATAGTAAGATCAAGCTGCTACCATCAAAGCCTTTTCTGAAATTTGTAGAAAGGTTAACTATTTGTTAGCTATTGAAATACAAGTTAAAAAGAGATTGCAAGGGAAGAGGTTTTAGAGGAAATGGCATTTACAAATGCAGATAAACAGTGTCGAGTGGCAATTTTGAGTCTTCCTCTTGAACCCCCCCTACACTAAAAGATATGCTTCTAGTCAGTAACAGGAAAGTGCCTCTGATGAGTGTTGCTGAAGACCCCAGACCAAGGCTGCTGCCAAGACTCCCTCAGCGCATCACCGTGGCCAGCCCTGCACCTATTCCCTCAGCACAGCAGTACCCTGGGCAGCAGCGAAGACCAGCAATGGTTGACCCCACAAAGCCATGCCTGCTTTGCAACAACCTTGGGAACTGGAGTAACCAGTTCCCCCTGAAAAAGCAATTTGATGAATTTAGAAATGGCAGGGGAGGTGAACTACAAGCACTCCCAGGGGGTCAACAACAACAAAAAAACTGAATGGGGAGCGCCGGCCTGCCAGGCGTGCAGACACCAAAAAAGCAGACCAAGGGAATAAGGGAAGCAAAATAAACCAAGCGCACGATAATATTAATATTTCCGTAAGTGAAGCAGATGCTTCAAAGACCACGTCTGCTGGTCCACTGTTGAAAGTTAAACGAAGTAACCCTTGTTATGATTTAGGTGAACCTATGTTAACCATGTCTTCTGTCAATGAGCCTTAGAGGTTGCAGCTGTCTTTCACTCCACCTGAAAGACACTGACTGGCATTTTGTCTCTGTTAATCCAGAACAGAGGGTACCTGGCACCGAATTCATTTGTAAGTACATCTTCATTGGGGACACCAAACACGAACCACAAGAGATTGAAATTGGTCCAGGAATGACAACATCAGATCCTGAGCAATTCGTTCTCGGGCTGCACTGCTTCCACCCACCCCTGTTTCTTCCCAAAGGACAAATTGTTGTACAAGCTATCCCTGTGCCGTGTTTACCTGAAGGCACCAAAAAACAAGGGCTCACAGTCTCCCAGGTCCAAATTACTGGGAAAGACAAACCCAAATTATGGTGTAATATCAGTGGGGGTGGGGAGTCAAAATGCATTGAGATGCTTGTAGACATGGGTGCAGACTGCACAGTGATTCCAGTACAAGACTGGCCAGCACATTGGCCTTTGCAAAACATTGCTGGTCACGTTCGAGGTGTAGGAGGCCTGCAATTGGTGAGACAATCCAAAAGCATCATCCAAATTGAGACACCAAATGGACAATTGACAAATATCTGTCCATTTGCGTTAGATTATTCGGAACCTTTGTTAGGGGGAGATTTAATGGCCCACTGGGGTGTCACAATTGATATTCCAGACTCTCCACAGCATTTTTGTACAGCAGTCATTTTGTACAGCGCCCCACCCAAAAACTGAAGTGGAAAACAGACAAACCAGTTCAGCTGAAACAGTGGCCGCTCAGTAAACAAAAAAAAAAAGGCACTGGAGAAGCTAGTCGAAGAGCAACTGGAAAAGGGTCACATTGTGGAGACCATGTTCCCGTGGAACTCGCCAGTGCTTGTCATCCAGAAGGCTAACAAAAAGAGATGGCGGCCCCTCCACGACCTCCGACGAATTAATAATGTCATTGAGGATATAGGCTCTCCCCAGCCTGGTATGCCATCCCCAATAATGCTTCCCCAGGATTGGAAATTAGCTGTTATTGATATAAAAGTATGTTTTTTCCAAATTTCCCTACACCCTGATGATGAATGATTCTCGGTCCCCACCATCAAAATGGAAGCCCCTATGAAAAGGTACCATTGGAAAGTTCTTCTTCAGGGACTACAGCGATCTGCCAGTGGTATGTCTCTTCCCTCCTTTCCCCAGTGCGTGCAGCTGCAGAGAAGGCCATCATCTATCATTATATGGATGATATCCTCGTTGTTCCCCCAATGATGATTTACTCACGCATGCACTTGACCTAACGATCGATGAATTGATTGTTGCAGGGTTGAAGCTCCAGGGAAAGAAAACTCAAAAGATGCCACCTTGGAAATATTTGGGCTTAGAAATTGGAAATAAGACCATTGTTCCTCAAAAACTAGAAATCAATCCAAAGATCAAGACCCTTGCAGATGTCCACAAGTTTTGTGGGTCTTTAAATTGAGTAAGGCCATGACTGGGTTTGACCAATGACGACCTTGCCCCTCTTACCAATTTATTGAAAGGGGGAGAGTACCCAAGTGCTCCTAGGTCTATTACCCCAGAGGCATGGAAAGCTCTAGAAAAGGTCCAGATTGCAATGTCCACAAGACAGGCCAACTGATGTCGGCCTGACCTGCCATTCAAATTTATCATCTTAGTTAAGTTGCCGCACCTCCATGGAATCATTTTCCATTGGGAGGAAAAACAAACACCTAAGGCAAAGGATACACCTGAAAAGGGCCAGGACCAGAGGAACCCTCTCTTGATCATAGAATGGGTTTTCCTCAGTCAGAAAAGGTCCAAAAGAATGACAAAGCCTCAGGAGCTGGTAGCAGACCTGATCTGGAAAGCAAGGACCCGGATCAGGGAGTTAGCAGGATGTGACTTTGAGTGCATTCACATTCCAATTGAGTTAAAATCGGGTCAAAATACTATGCAAATATTGGAACAGTTGTTTCGAGAAAATTAAGTGTTGCAGTTTGCTCTGGATTCCTACTCAGGACAAATTTCTGTAGAGTGCCTGCCCACAAAATGTTTGAACAAGATGTTCAATTTACTCTGAAATTGAGAAGTGCTCAGAGTAGGAGACCTTTAAAAAAGGCTCTGACTGTCTTTACAGATGCATCTGGGAGGTCCCACAAGTCCGTTCTGACTTGGAAGGATCCTCAAACCCAGCAGTGGGAGACGGACATTGCTGAGGTGGAAGGTTCACCTCAGGTTGCTGAGTTGGCTGCAGTTGTTAGGGCTTTTGAAAGGTTCTCAGAACCATTCAATCTGATTACAGACTCTGCATATATGGCAGGAGTAGTATCCAGGGCAGATCATGCAATACTGCAAGAAGTGTCTAATATCACACTTTTGGAATTGCTCTCAAAACTGGTAAAGTTAGTCACTCACCGTGAGCAACCATTTTATATGATGCATGTCAGGTCACACACTGACTTGCCAGGGTTTATCGCTGAAGGCAACAGAAAGACAGATGGTCTTGCTGCACCTGCAGTGATGGCCGCTCTTCCAAATGTTTTTGAACAGGCAAAAATCAGCCACCAGCTTTTCCACCAAAATGCACCTGGCCTAGTTTGTCAGTTTCACATCACTCGAGTACAGGCCAAAGCGATTGTGGCCGCGCGCCCAAATTGCCAACAACATGCACTCCCTACAGTGAGTGCGGGAGCAAACCCAAGGGGGTTGAACAGTTGTGAACTGTGGCAAACAGATGTAACCCACATACAGTCATTTGGACGGCAGAAATACGTTCACATTAGTGTAGATACCTTTTCTGGCCTATGCTTCTGCCCACACAGGAGAATCATCTATCGATGCCATTAAGCAGCTCTTACAGGCTTTTTCTTGAATGGGCATCCCCAAGAAAATGAAAACTGATAATGGGCCTGCCTACAAATCCAAGGAATTCGGGCGCTTCCTGCAGCAATGGGGAGTAGAGCACAAAACTGGCATCCCCTACTCCCCTACAGGTCAAGCCATAGTAGAAAAGACTCACTGTGTTATCAAAAGAGTCCTGGACCAGAAACAACAGGTTCTGAAGGTGGAACCTCCCCACATCCGGTTGTCCAGGGCGCTGTTCACAGTCAATTTTCTGAAATGTTTCTTTGGCAGCCTGAACCCGCCCATCCTACTCCACTTTGTGGGGAGCAGTCATACGTTGATGAAAGAAAAGCCTCTGGTCTTAGTAAAGGACCCTGAGACTTGGAAGACAGTGGGACCTAACAAATTAGTTACTTGGGGACGTTGATACGCCTGTGTGTCCACCGCCTCTGGTTTAAAGTGGGTTCCTTCCAAATGGATAAAGCCCTGTGTTCTCAAGGTCTCAAAGATATCTACAGAAGTGCCCCACGTTGCTAACGCTACCTGGAGAAGGAAACGCCGCACGTGTTCTCTGGAGGAAATTCCATTTAAGCCTCCTATCTGGAATAGTTTGTAATATATGTTTGTCTCAAGTTCCTTGTACCAGTTTAGATCCTGCTGTTCATGTGCAGTCTCGAGACGCCATGAGACCGAGCCTGCTTCTCATCCTACTTGTGGTCATTTCTCTAGTGGTCTCCTGGATAGTCCCTCAGCCCAAAGCGAACGTATGGACCACCTTGGCCAGAGTCCTTGGACAAGATCACATTTGTCTCTCCACAGCGATGGCCTCTGACGCCCTGTCAACTTGCCTGGTGGGAGTTCCATTTAAATCCTCAGAGTTCCCAAATGAAATGTGGCATGCTTTAAATCAAGTTAACTTACTCGCACCTTCTCCTGGCCGCTATCCTGCTGACAATCCTTTACTGTTTTGGCAGGAGTGGATGAGAAAGTTACCAGTGCCAAAAAGGGAGCCAAAAGAGTTCCATCTCTTAGGCTCCATGAATGCAACCTTTTGCGCTCACTTTAAATTCAATTCCCACTGACCATATCATGAAGCTAAATGAAACACCTATCCTGACCCTAGCAACCCACACTACACAGACAAAAACTGGTGTGAAAATTCAGTCCTAGTCATGCACTCATCAAGTGGTGATTACAAGCCTCGTGAACTCCCAAAAGGTGTGTTTTTACTGTGTGGAGACAGAGCATGGGCAGGTCTCCCTCCTTGTCTGCTCGGAGGTCCATGTACCTTTGGCAAGCTGAGCCTGTTAACCCCAAATCGTACAAACCTAATACACTGGCAAATAAAAAACAACACACATGCATTGGCTATCCAAAAAAGAGACCTAAGGCAATTAGACCCTGATTGTAATTCGGAAATTGTTCACTGGTCCAGACCTAAGGCCACCGCAATTACAGTCCTTCTGCCATGGATCTTGGCAGCAAAAAGCATGGGAGAATTAGGCCAATTGGAATGTTGGGTTGCAAAACAGCCACACCTCACTTCTACTGCCCTGACTGACCTCTTATCAGATGAGGAAATTACCAGGCAAGCCACCATTCAAAATAGTGCAGCCATAGACTATCTGCTCCTTCTGCACAACCATCGCTGTGAAGAATTTGAAGGTCTCTGCTGCCTCAGCTTGTCATCAAAAGCAGAGAACGTCCATGCCATGATCAACAAGATGAAAACCATGGTGAGCAACATCAAGAGAGGAACTGACGACTGGCTGAGTGGACTGTTCAAAGGATGGGGACTCTTGGGCTGGTTGGGATCTATTCTGAAAATTGTGGTTTTAGTACTGTTTATTTTAGTTATTGGTATTGTAGTTGTTAGCATTGTTTTTGGACTAATCAAACACATGGTTCTCAAGTTGATTTCAAGCTCATCTCCCCCTTCAGAAGTTTACCATTTGGAAGCCCTTAGTGCTCCAATGGATGACATGGAAGCCTCAGTGGAGAACACTGACCCTCCTGTAGAAGAGGAACCGATTTACCAACCATGGTTTGGCAAGCACTCTGCACCACAAACCCAGTCCTCTTCTTTTAAAACAAAACTAGGGGGAGATGTTGCAGTGTGATGCCATTTCCTGTTTCAACTATCCCAACCCCTCAGGTGTGCCAACCTCTCCTTTCCCCTCCCCCTTGCGCTCCTGCTGGGTGCTGTCCATCAGGCTTAACATTCCAGCATGGGCATCATGTGATTAACAGAGGTTCAAAAGATGCCCCTCAGACCTGGGGTCATTGGCCTAAGTGTCATTGTCCCCTGAGACTCGCCCCCTCCCACCTGGTTGGTGGCCCACCTATCCTTTCCCTCCCCACTCCCCCTGGGCTTAAAAGGACATTCAGAACATGCGGTCGGGATTCTGTTGGAGCCATTACCAAGATTCAGATATCTGTGACCCTGGAATAAAACTCTGGATTTATCCTCCAGCAGAATCTGTCTCCTTTTCTTCTTCACCTCGCCTAGAGCCTTTTCATCAGAGGTAATAACTGAATTCCTACAAGCCTGCACTTGTTCCAAGCGCCAGCTGCAATTTCCAGCTATCCAAAGGCGTCTCTGAGGTGAAACACCACAGCTGCCGCCGTTGGTCCAGCAGCAAGGGTCAGATGAGCCCAGGCACATTCCACCCGGTAATGTTGGGATCATGTTCCATACCACTCTAATTTTCCTTTCTCCCTGGCAACCCTTGATGTAAGACCAAAATTCCATACATTATTGTTTCAGTGGAACTCAAATATCTCAGATGCCCTGATAATAATTGAATGTGTTTTCAGAGCACACCAACCTACTAAAATGATTACAACCCTACCAAAAATTATTGTACAACTAATCAGAAAAGGTAGAGAGTGTCTGTGCTTCCGTGCAGGAACAGACTTTGTGAATATATACTTACTTCTCACTCAAGAGCACCTCAATTGGCTTCTTCAAGCTTCTGAACCACTGCAATATGCCTTTGATAGTTTTCACACAGGCTAGAATCAGACACCAATTCTACCATCAAAACATTCCTGCGCTGCTCAGGATGTTTAAAATTACCCGAGACCCAGCAAGATCCATTGTAGCCACCTGCCCAAACTGTCAGGAACATGCCCTTGCTTCTGTCAGAGCTGGAGTCAATCCAAGAGGATGAGAGAGTCTCCACATCTGGCCATCAGACATCACACACTAAGCCCCTTTTGGCAGACTAAAATACATCCACGTCTCAATCAACACCTTTTTCCATGCGGTTTTGCCTCTGCTCATGCTGGTGAAAAATCAAAAGATGCTACAAAACATTACTTTTTACTTTTTTGCACCTTAGCAGTTCCACAGGAAATTAAAACTGATAATGCTCCTGCTTATACCTTGCACTGATTCCAACAAGTTTCTGACCACTGGGGTATAAAACATGTCACAGGCATACCACACTCCACCACAGGACAGTCCATAATCGAGAGGGCCCACTGATCCATCAAAAGGATCCTTGATCAACAGAGAGGGTGAGTGCAGATATTATCTCCCATTGAGAGACTGGCCAAGGCCCTTTAGGTGTTCAACATTTTGAAAAACTCATTTATGGAGCCAACTCCCCCAGTCATCAGGCATTTTACTAATTCAACTGCAGCTCAATTAAAAGAAAAGCCACCTGTGTTGATCAAAGACTGAATCTAAACAAATTATGGGCCCTTTCCTATTAATTACTTGGGGAAGAGAAGATGCCCTTGTCTCTACAGAAACAGACCCAAGATGGATCCCAGCAAAATCATAAAACTGTTATTGGGAACAGTGAGGCAAACACCCGAGCCACCATCAGAAGAACAGAATGAAATCCTAAGAGAGACAGCAGTAGCCTGGAAAAGAAGGACAGAAGAAGATCTCCTAAGCAGTGTTGAGCACTCCCACCAAGACCAAGATAGCTCAGACACCACTAACCACAAGTGTCAGGGTTTGATGCTGGCGCAATGCCAGTGCCCCCATGAAAATATGTGGAGAGCTTTGTGGACAGTTGGTTAGCTGAGAAAGGTCACGTCAACATAATGCCGCTGGTTAAGCTAGAAGAGGACAAGTATAGGAGTCAGCAGTCAGTGTCCAATAACAGACAAGGACATTGTGCCCTTGGTGCAAGAACAGGATAGGGAAGAACATCTTTGGCAGAAATATGAAGCATAGTTTCAATAAAATATCCACAAGAATGCAGAAGTAGGTGTAGCTGGCTGATAAGTAACTAACCAGTAGTAAGCTCGCCTTTGCAATATGTATGAGCTTCATTAACACCGATATAAATATGTGTACCTATCAATAAAGTTTGAGATTTGCTGATCACTCATATTGCGTGCTGCATTTCTCCCACCAATCCCAAAAAAAATACACTCTCTCTGGTGTCTGCTGTGAGATGTGACCAGGAATAAGCAAAGTAAGCCCCCACTTAGAAATAAAGAAAAGAAAACTTTATTAATGAAACTACAACTATATGTAAAAAGAAACACACAGGAAAAATGAAAACCTTCTGTCCTGGGGTGACGTTATGATGCTTGTATCCCCATTCATCTGTTCTGTGCCTTTAAGACCAGCTCTGAAGAGTGGAAGTTTTGTTTGGGTTTGTCTTATCAGGGACACAGAGATGGGCAGTACATAGGGCTGTTTTGGCTTCTTGCTTTCAGCTTGCTGCTTTGCTTGCTCTCTTTTCTGCTCTTGCTTCTGCTCTCACTTTTGCTTCTGCTTATTAGCTAGTTTAGCTAAACAGTCCAAATTCCTTCTTGGACTGTTTCTCCTCTCCTGTTTCTGTGACCATCTCGAACCTGCTCCGGACTGGGACCTGGGAACACTGAGGATTTGCACCGTTTGGCTGCAGCAGCTGCCCCAGCGCCAGAGGGACTGAGAACAGAGCAACCACCCCTGAAAGAGACTTTCTGATTTTGTCATCTTTCTCAGAGCGGTGTCATCTGGTATTGTTCATTTTGTGTGCTGGGGGGTGCTGTGTCTGGTAAATAAACAGGTTCTTTCCACTTCTCTCCAAGGAATTTTTTCCCAAACCAGTTGGGGGGAGGGGCCATGTGGGTTTGCTTTCTGGAGGGGCCCTCCTTTGCAGATTCTTTAACAAATTTGCCCTAAACCAGGACACCTTCCAAAAACATTTCCTCCTCCCCCCACCAAATTTCCAATGCATCCATCCCTCAGATCACCAACTCTCAGTCCATTACCACCCTTTAGATAATCAATTATTAGTTCACCAATAGGAGAGGAGTCGTTCTTGTGCCATAGGCTTCCCCAGGAAACATCGTTGAAACCTTGTGTGTTTCCATGTCACTCATGGCAGCGCCCGGAGAATATCTGCCATTGTGACCTTTTCCTTCCATGTCCAGTGCTCTCACCACTGCATATGGACCAGAGCTGCTTCTAAGGTTTTCCTTTTAAGGATGCTTTGTCCCGTTCCAAAAAGAGCACAGTCTCTCACTTTCGGGACACTGGTGCCCCCCAGATTTCACCCCCTGGGGCTGAGGGGTCTCAACACTGAACCCTCTTGGCTCTGAGCCTCCCCCTGGATGCAGTCTCTGTGTCACAGGAAACATGGTTCTGTCCATGCCTATACAAGAAAAGTCCAGCTAAGGCCACTGCATCATTTCCTCCCACCTATGATTCTTCTCCACTCTTCTGACATCTTTCACTCACAGGGACTTTCTAGGAAGGTTAATGTTCTGCAAAGTTTTCATTATCCAAAATAAGGGTTAAAATCTCAGGCTCTGCTTGCCCAGAACTCCCACAGCGGCCGGAAACTTTGTTGCTGCACCCCACCCCCGCCCCTGCTGCGGGCACATGTTATCAAGTTTCAAGGTAGCGCAGTCACAGGCACAGGCTGGCCCGCTCTCTCTCTCTCTCTCTCAGTCCGGGGGGGGGAGGGCGGGGGGGGGGTGTGTGTGCTGCCCGATGCCTCTCAGTGCTCAGTGCTCTTCCACTCTTCCACCCTTCCATCCTTGGGGCCAGGCCTTCCTCACCTGGCTGCATGGCTTCCAGATGGCAGCTGGGCAGTGGAGGTCTGACCTGCTTCCCTTGCCAGAACCCAAGAGAGCTTCCCCTGGGAGTTCTCTGCTTTTAACCCCCTCTGTGTTCTCAGAGGCGTATCCATGTCCCCAGTGGCCACACCAGGTGCCAATATTCGAATCTGAGCACCCATTGGTGTAACCACAGCATCCCAAAAAACTCAATTCCTCTCAAACCGTGACAGTGGGTAATGCAGAAAGATGGAGAAAGCTGTTGTGTACCACAGTGAAACCTCGTTTTGAGTGAGAACTGTGTGTAAGGATTCATTGTGATGCAC
This sequence comes from Melospiza melodia melodia, assembly GCF_035770615.1. Taxonomy (NCBI): domain Eukaryota; kingdom Metazoa; phylum Chordata; class Aves; order Passeriformes; family Passerellidae; genus Melospiza; species Melospiza melodia. The sequence continues at coordinate 13,132,699 of NC_086210.1, read as the reverse complement.
ATGGAAATAGAATAAAGGATGGATAATGTTCCAGATTGCAAGGTAATGTGTGTATTCTATTTGCCATCTGTTAGAGGAAGGGCAGTTATCTTCTGTTAATTGGGCAGGTTTTTTTATCTCTTCCACAAACTAATCCTCCCTCTGGGAAATATCTTCTGTTCAATTTTAGCCATGGATACCTGGAGGAAAAGGACAGAAAGGAAAGCCCAGAGCCCCATTGCTCCAGGGGCAGAGAGCAGCAGCCCTCGACATGCCAAGGTCAGCTGGACTTGTCAGGCGGTCCCCAGGAGGCCAAACCATCCAGACCTGTTCCATGTCCCCTGGGTTCCATGGGGCCCCCACGATTCACAATGGTCTCTTTGATTCCATGAAGCACCTCAGTGTCACCAAGGCCCCTTGGTTCCAGGAGGTTCTGCGCTGTCAGCAATGGTCTCCTTGTTTCTGCAGTGTCACAATGGCTGCACGAAGGCCTGAGGGTTCAAAAGAACAGAGCACGAGCTCAGTCCATGGTCTGGACCCTCCTTCTCCTGGGGTTTGTGTCTCACCCACACTGGAACCCAAGCAGTTAGTAGCTGTATCTGTGTCTGTCTGTAAATGTGTCTTTCTGCCATTCTCTCTCTTTGTTTTTTCTTATTTTCCTCTTTACCTTGAACATTTTTGAGTAACATAGCATCTTAAGGGTTAGAGGTATCCAGGATAAACAGGCAAGGTAATGAAGTTATTGCTGTATTGAGAGTTTTGTGTTGAATTGGATGTTCTGTTAAATTCTTTGCCAAAGTTCCTTGACTTTCTGTATTTTACCAGTAAAACTTTGTGTCATTTTGATCTCTTGAGAATATCTGGTTGGTATTTCTCTTGTGCACCAAACTCAAGTAAAGGAGCCTTTGGTCACCCCCAGCATTTGAGTGTTCTGGGGTGTCCCAGCCTCGCAGGCTCACAATGGCCTCTTGTTTCCATGAGGCCCCACTGTGTCACACTGGCCCTCGGCTCCCTGAGAATCTGGAGTGTCACACGGGTTTGTGGCATTTATCCTTGCTGCCCCTCACATCCCCCTGGCCCACCAAGAGCCCCGAGGCAGCCGTGAGGGACAGGCCCTGCTGGCCCAGGCTGGGCTCAGGGCTTGGCCTTTCTGCTTCCTGCAGCCAAGCCAGGCCTTGCTCAGCATTGCAGTTCCCTGCTCAGAGCCTTGGGCTCCCTGCAATCCTGGCCTCAAGGATCTGCTCTCACCAGGGGCCTGGACAGCCTTTGGCACTCCCTGCCCTCACTGGGGCCCAGACATGCTCCAAGGCACTTGGGGTTTTGCTGCTGACTCCTTGAGCAGCTTCTTCATCCTTCTCTCTGTGCCTGAGGCTCCTGGAGCCAGCCCCAAATCCACCATGGGTTTGATTAAAATACCGAAAGCCCTCAGGACCTCTTTGTCTCCCTTGCATTGTTTCCCAGTCTCCAGAGCTTGTGCAGTGATTGAAGTCAGTTTGGAGTTCTCTTCAGGAGGGAGATTCCAAAGTGCACCTCATGATTTTTGATTTAGGTCAAGGAAATATTTTTTTACTTTTCATTCCAGAGAAGAGGGAATGGAAGGATTCCCCAAGAGATCTTAATGTTGAATTTCTCCTTAGGAGGTCTGGGCACAGACAACGATGAGCCCCATGCAGGCTGACCCTCTTTGGAAGAGCTGTTCCTCACCCCCAGCCTCACCATGTCTGACATGGCCCAGCTGGCACTGACATCCCTGTGACCTGCAGAAGAACCTTGTCCCCTGAGCTCTGCAGCTCCATGTCCCAGCCCATTGCACCATGTCCCACCTGCTCTCCTCAGGGCTCTGCCTGCACACAGGCCCAGGAGAAGTTTCCCTGTTGGGAAGGAAAGAATGGAAAAGCCTGAGCAGGTTTCCTAAACAACAAGCCCCACTCAGGAACCACCTGCTCACTACAGGCTGCCTGGAATGGTGTCACCTTTCTACAAGGAACAGTGTGAGCAGAAATGATATCTGGAAGCAGAATTCTCTGAGTCTTGCAGCTGAATTCTCTGTCCCTGTCTTTCCCTGGCTGTCTGTTGCAGATGGAAGCTGCTGGTGCCATCCTCACCTTTAGCCTCTCTTTTGAATGCAAACAGATGTTCCCAGGTGTGTTAAGCAGGATTTGCTCAATGTTTCCTCAAAACTTCTGTGTTCCTCATGGAACAAAGGGGCCATTTTGTCACTGAGGGGGTGACATGGAAGCAAGGAGTCAATTGTGACACTGGGGTGCCATGGAACCAAGGGACCATGGTGACACAGCAGGGCCTTGTGGATCCAGTGGTCCATTGTGACGCTGTGGATCCAAGGAGACCATGGAGACACCCCCAGAACCTCATGGAACCCAATGGTCCATGGTGACCCAGCAGGGCTGCATGGAGCCAATGGTCCATGGTGACACTGCCCATCCAAGGAATCTATTTTGACACTGTGGAAGTTCATGGAGCTAGAGAGGCCATTAAGACACTGAAGAAATTCATGGCACCAAATATCCATGGTGACACATCAGGGCATCATAGGAACCAAGGAAATGCTGTTGGCAGTAGGGAAACTCATTAAACCAGGGGCCCTTGTGGCACTGAAGAACCAACAGAGCTGCTGGACCTTGTCCCCTGGCTCTGCACAGCTCCTTGGGAGGCATGGCAGGCGCAGCACCCTGGGAGCCTTGGAAATGCCCCTCTGGGATCCATGGCACACATTCCCCGGGGCTGGAATTCCAGTTCCCAGCCAGAAAAAGATGTTCCTGCCCTGGGAGTCAAAGCTCCTAAGAAGGAGCCAAAAGCCAAATGGAGCAAGATCTTACAGTGACATTTCACTGCCAGACTTCATAACTTCACCCATGGTTGTAGCTCCCAGATTGGGAATTAAATCAGGGCAGGGTCTTTGGTGGGAGCTCCCCTGGGTAAAGGGCGACACTGAGGGAGAAACAGAGCAGACAAAGAGAGGCAGGAGAGAAAGGAGAACACAAACACAATCAGCTGAGAAGGTGGCACTCTGAAAAACAAACCAGAACTGACTGAAAATGAATGGAACAAAAAGAAATAATTTTGTAACTTGATTTCCTATCAAAATACAATTTCCTCCATTTCTCACAAACCTCCTCCCTGTGTCATTCAGCAGGGCTGTCAAAAAGGTTTTGTTCTGAGTGGATGTTCCAGGCTGCAGCCACAAGCAAAAAGGGAACGGGGATTTTCCTGCTCCTGGTGAGTTTGACATCTTCAGCTGAGGAGAGGAGGAGGCACCAGAGGAAAAGGGCAGCTGGGCTTCATCCTTCCACAGAAAAGAGTGAGGGGAAAATCTCCTATCCTGTTGACGAGAAGGAGGATGAGGAGGAGGAGGAGGATGTAAATTAGGAGGAGAATGAGGCCATGGACGAAGAGGACGATGATGACAAGAAGGAAGAGGACAAGGAGGAGTAATGTGACGAGGAGGATGAGAAAGAGGATAAGAAAGAGGAGGAGGACGAGGAGGAGGAGGACGAGGACAAAAATTGAGGAGACGTGGAGGAGGCAGATGAGGAGGAGGCCGTGGACAAGGAGGACAAGGGGGAGAAGGAAGAGAAGGAGGAAAGGGACGAGGAGAAGGAGGAGGATGAGGATGACGAGTAGAAGGAGGAGGAGGACGAGGAGGAGGATGAGGAAAAAGAGGAGGAGGAGGAGAATGACGTAAAGGAGGAGGACAACACCATGGACAAGGAGGACAAGGATGAGGAGGAGGAGGAGGAAGACGACGACAACGAGAAGGAAGAGGAAGAGGAGGAAGAGAGAAGGAATGTGATGAGGAGGATGAGGAGGAGGACAATGAAGAGGAGAAGGATGAGGATGTGGAGGAGGTAGACAAGAAGGAGGACAAGAGAGAGGAGGAAAGGCAAGAGGTGCAGGAGGAGGATGATGAGGGGAAGGAGGAGGAGGACGAGGAGGCAGAGGACGGACGAGGAGGTGGACATGGAGGACGTAGAGGAGGAGGAGGACAATGAGGACGAGGAGGAGGAGGAGGATGAGGGGGAGGAGGAGGAGGATGTCGAGGAGGGGAAGGAGGACGAGGAGGGGGAGGAGGAGAACAAGGAGAAAGAGGAGAAGGACGAGGAAGAGGAGGATGAGGAGGATGACGACAATAATGAGAAAGAGGACATGGAGGAGGAGGAGGACGATGAGGAGAAGCAGGAGGAGGAGGAGGATGGGGAGGAGGAGGATGAGGAGGAGCAGGAGGACGAGGAGGAGGCCGAGGATGAGGGGGATGATGAGGACAACAAGGAGGAGGAGGAAGAGGAGGAGGAGGGGAAAAAAGAGGGGTAGGAGGAGGAAGAGGAGAGAGAGGTTGAGGACGAGGAGGAGTCATGAGGATGAAGAGAAGGGCAGGGAGGAGGAGGGCAAGGGGGAGGAGGAAGAGAAGGAGGCAGAGGATGAGGAGGTGGACATGGAGGAGGTAGAGGAGGACGAGGAGGAGAAGGAGGACATCAAGGAGGGGGACGAGGACGAGGATGAGGGGGATGATGAGGATGAAGACGAAGAGAAAGTTGGGTAAGAGGATGAGGATGAGGACGTGTAGGAGGAGGACAACGATGAGGACAAGGAGGAGAAGGAGGAGGAGGACAAAGATGAGGAGGACGAGGAGGAGGATGAGGATGAGGATGAGGAGGACGAGGAGGCGGACAATGAGGAGGATGAAGAGTACAAGGAGGTGGAGGAGGAGGAGGACAATGAGGAGGATGAAGAGTACAAGGAGGTGGAGGAGGAGGAGGACGAGGACGATGATGAAGAAGAGGAGGAGGAAATGGACGAATGGGAGGAGAAGGACTAGCAGGAGGACTAGGGGGAGGATGAGGAGAATAAAGAGGACTAGGAAAACGAGGAGGAAGAGGATGAGGAGGACGAGGAGGAGAAGGACAAGGAGGAGGAGGAGGATGACGAGGAGGCGGATGATGAGGAGGACGAGGACAAAGAACAGGAGGAGGACGTGGATGAATGGGATGGGGAGGATGAGGAGGACAACTAGGGGGAGGGGGAGGACTTGGAGGAGGAGGACGAAGAGGAGGAGGACGAAGAGGAGGAGGAGGATGAGTGTTGGGAATTTAGCTGACTAGAGAATGGAAAAGTTCAAAGCCGTGGCTAATTCCAAGTCCTACACCTGCAAGATAGTGTGTCCTTGGGCCTAGCTGGGTATGATAAAGAAATAGACAGCGAGACATGAGAAGTAGAGAACCTAGGCCCAAAGGAATTAGGAAGAGTTCATGGTATAGTTTAACCAATAGATTGCTTGGCTTACAGAATATTCATAAGCTTATTATTTGCTGTATAAGTGTTTGATGCTTTTTTCAATAAACTGGACCTGTGATGAACCATCTGGTGTCCTGGTCCCCTTCCTTCGACAGATGAGTAGGAGGAGGACGAGAAAGAGGACAAGGAGAAGGAGGAGGACGACAATGAGGGGGACAAGAATGAGGAGGAGGAGGATGACGACTAGGATGAGGAGGAGGAGCAAGAGGAGGAGGAGGACGTGGAGGAGGAGGAAGAGTACGAGGAGGAGGAGGAGGATGAGGACGAAGAAGAGCAGGTGGACGTGGACAAGGAGGAGGAGGACGAAGACGAGGGCGAGGGGAAGGGGAGGACTAGGAGGAGGAGGACGAGGAGAATCAGGAGAATGTGGAGGATGAGGAGGAGGACAATGAGGAGGATGAGGAGAAGGACGAGGAGGAGGAAAAGGACGAGGAGGAAGAGGATGAGGAGGAAAAGGACGAGGAGGACGAGGACAAGGAGGATGTGGAGGAGGATGAGGACGAGGAGGCGCATGATGATGAGGAGGAGGAGGAGTAGGAGGAAGACATGGATGAGGACAAGGAGGAGGACGGTTATGAGGAGGAGGAAGAGGAGGAGGAGGACGAGGAGAAGGAGGAGCATGAGGAGGATGCGCAATGTGGAAGTTCATGGACATCACACCATGAACAATATGATCCAGTGAAGGCAAATTTATTATCCCTAAAAAGACTATATTTATAATAAATCTCTACTGTCCATGCATCTCTAGCTAATACATAATTGGTTAATCCTAGCTGTTCACGCATCTAAAATGAATTCTAATTGGATCACCTAATTTTTCACGGGTCTCTCACACATCTGGCCCACCCATGGCTCACTTTTTTCTAACTTTCCCAAGCTTGCTGACAAACTTGCTGAGTCCTGATGACTCTTCTTTTTGTATCTTTTTCAAGGATATACAAATGCCATTTCTGAATATGTCCATTATTCTTGTTTGTGAACGTGTCCATTGTCCATTATTAAAAGCAGGCTGGATTATGCATCGTCTGAATATGGTCATTGCCTAACAAAAACTCCTCAATCTGCAAAAAACTCTCAACAAACTGTGACAGATTGTGAGGGGCCGTGACGAGTCGTGAGGGGCCGTGACGAGTCATGAGGGGCCATGAAAGGCTGTTGGGGTCCTTGAGGGAGACAAGGGTCTCTGAGAGGCTGTGGGAGGCCAGGCACCTCATGGAACCAAGGGTCCATTATGACGCTGTGGAACCAAGGAGACTGATGTTTGCAGTATTGAAACTTGTGGTGTCAAAAGTCCATCGTGACTTTCTGGGGCCTTATGGAACCATGGAGACCATTATGACACTTCAGGACCCACTGGAACCTAGGGGCAATTGTGACACTGCAGGGCCTCATTTAACCAAGGGCTCATTGTAGCATGGCAGGGCCTCATGGAATCAAGGGTATTGTAGTGGGGCTCCATGAGACCATGGGGATATTTTGACTCTGGTGAACCAAGGAGACCATTGTGACATTTCAGGGCTACATGGAACTGAGAACTGATATGACAGTGAGAAGCCCATTGGAATCAAGAGGCCATTCCATACTTCAGGGCCTCATGGAACCGAGGAGCCCTTGTGACACTGCAGGGCCTCATGGAATCCTGGAGGCCATTATGGCATTTTGAGGCCTCGTTGAATCAAGGGGCTCTGCAGGGCCTTGTGGAACCAAGGAGCTCCCTGTGACACTGCAGAGACTTGTGAAAGCAATGAGACCATTCTGGCACTCTGAGTCCCCATGGCACCAAGGGGCAAGTGTGATACAGCCAGGCCTTGTGGAACCAAGAGGCCATTGTGATTCTGGGGAGCCCAATGTAACCAAAGGGCCATTGTGCCATTGTGCATTTCCATGGAACCAAGGAAACCATTTTGACACTGCAAGACTTCATGGAAGCAAGGGGCCATTGTGCCACCGCAGATCCAAGGAGACCATTGTAGTATTGCTGGGCCTTATGGGAACAAAGATCTCTTGTGATACTATGGGGCCTCACGGAACCAAGGGGCAATTGTGATGCTGCAGGGCCCAAGGGATCCAAGAACATGGAAAATTTCTGGTTGGCTTGGTTTAACCGGTCCAGCTGACCTTGGCATGTTGAGGGTTGCTTCTCATTTAGTCCTGGAGTTCTCTGCTTTCCTTCCTGTGCGAAAAACTCTCAGTTTCCTCCAGGGATTCATGGCTGAAACTGGGATTCTATCTCCATATTTGATTAAATACACAGATTATCCCATATGAATCCTGCCAGAACAGAAAGCTCTGGATGGCCTTGGCATGCTGGGGCCACCTCTCATCTGTCTTCAGAACAATACAGGGGGAGGGTGGGTGTGTTTTCTTTCCATGGAAAAGAACATCTTTCAATTCAGGTGTCCATAACCAAAATTGGGAATCCGCCTCCAAAACTCCTTATATCCAAGGATTTCTCCCAGACAAAAGCTGCCAAGACAAACTGGTCTGGCCTTGGCCTCCTTGGGGCTGCCTCTAATCAGCCTTTGAAACACTGGGGCTTTGCCCTTTCCTTCCTGTGGAGAAGAACTGTCATTCTGGTCCAGGCGCTCATGGCTGAAATGGAATTCCACCTCCAAAACTCCACAAATATCCAAGGATTGCTTTCAGACAAAAGCTGCAAGGACAGACAGGTCTGGCTTGCCTTGGCCTCTGGTGACTGCCTCTGATCTGCCTTCAAAACCCTGGGGCTCTGCGGTTTCCTTCCTGTAGAAAAGAACCGTCCTTCTTGTCCAGGTGCCCATGGCCTCAAGCACGTGAGCACTGTGCAGGGACAGAGGAGCTCTGTGCTCAGTGAAGTGGAGACTGAGGAGAGCAGAGGAAAGCCCTGGGGGGGAAAACCTGGGAAGGGTGGTTTCAGAGATGGTGGATCCTTTTTACATAGTAGAGAACAGCTGGAAAAACAAAAAAAATTAATGCCAAGGGCAGATGGGGAGGCCCAGACTAGAAACAAGGAGAAAGGAATTTCCCTCCCAGGGCAGAGCTGTGGTGGAACACATCTCCCAGAAGGAGTCTGGGTCAGCCCCAGGCTTTGTGTGGGCAGGCAGAGGCAGGCAGGAGGCAGAGCTGTCAGCAAAGGAAGCGCCCAGCCAGGTGGGGCAGCCAGGGGATGCTGACAGCCTGCAGGGACAGAGCAGCAGGGCAGGGACACCGTAGGACAGACTGGGCTGCACAGGGCACAGGGATGGGCAGCAGCTGCAAGACAGCCCTGCCAGAGCCAACTTGGGCAGCACTTTGACCATGGCTGCTGGCCCTGGGCCTGAGGCAGGAGCAGGAGACAAGTGACCCTTGCAGGCCTGGGGCCTCATTGCCTCCTTGTCCCTGCTCAGCAGCCTGGCAGGGGCCGCCCCATGCTCCTGCCCTTGCCATTGCACATCTCCATTGCATGCCAGTGCTCATCCTGGGAAGAGCCCTGAGCAAGGAGGGAGGGACAGGATCTGCCTGGCCAGGGGCTGGGGCTCAGGCCTTGGCCTTTTGCATTCCTGAACCACATCCAGCTTTGCTCAGCACCAGAGACACCTTTGCCTTGTTTGTCCCCAGCTGCCATCACTGCCTCCAGTGTTCTGCTCTAACTGGAACCTGGGGACACTTTCTCAGTTGTGTCTCTCAGTGGGACCCATTAAAACTTCAAGAAACTTTGGAGTTTCAATTTCATTTTGAGTTCTTGAGAAGTTGTTGAAGACCCTCTCAGGGACTGAGTCTGATGTAAACAACACAAAATCCCCAAGAGGCTCATTAAAGTCCTTGTGCTGAGTCTGTGCTGCTGAGCTTTAAAGGAACAGCTCTTCCCAGGGCCAGCTCCTCTCCCAGCCCAGCAGGGCTGAGGGCTCTGCCTGCAAGGATTGAGGGCACAGGAGCCAGGCAGAGACAGGCTGAAAGCAATCAGGATTGGGAAGACATTGAGCTGAGACTTTACTTGGGGAAGCATCTTCACAGCCCTCTGCATGGTGAGTGTGTGATTGCAGGGCAATGTCCCCTGTGCTCCTGGAGGGATCTCCTGAAGCCAGCACACCTCACAGCCTGGGGGATGTGTCAGGAGGACTCTCCCAGTTTCTCTGTGGCACAGAAGGAGGAGGAGGAGGATGTGCTGCAGAGCGGGGCTGCCCTGGGCACCATCAGAGGGACAGGGCTGGATGGTTCCTGCTGCCAGGGACGGCTGCAGGGGGTGAAGCTGGGGCTGCAGCCAGGGCTGCCCAGGGCTGTCCTGCAGAGCAGCTCCTGAAGCCCTCAGGGCTCTTGGCCAGCCCAGGGCATGTGCCACCTGCCAGGGGCAGCTCTCAGCCTGCCTCGCAGCTCCCCATGGACGCTGCAGGGGACAAGTTGGAGGTGGAAGGAGCCACCCCCATCAGGGCAGATTCCTCCTGCTGTGGAGATGGTGCTGCATGGCCAGGGCTGCTCTCAGCTTTCTTCTAAAGGGAAGGGAAAGGGGCTGTCAGCTTTGGCTGTGTCACTGAGACTCCTGCACTGTCAGCCTGGGCATCAGCAGATGTGCCTCAGATCTCCCTCAGAAAGTGCCTCCTCAGCCTCCTATCCCTACAGACAGCAGCAGCAGTACCTTGGCTTGCAGCATGTCTGCTTGTCTGGCCTGCCCTTAAGCCCTGCTGCCAGGGAGATGCCCCTGGGCAGTACCCTGTGCTGGGAGGGGTGTGCAGGGAAGAGCTGAGCCCCCAGGGCTGGGCTGGGCTCAGGCAGCACTGGCAGGGCCCAGCCCTGGGCACAGGGAGCAGCTGCTGGCAGGGCCAGCTCCAGGCAGCAGAGCCCTAGGCAGGCAGGGAGAGGGAGCTGCTGTTGAAATTCTGTGGCAGGGGGGTTAAGGCAGCTCTGGGCCAGCCCTGCACTGCAGATTTCTTCCCCAGCACAAGCCCTTGATCTCCTGCACCACCCATCAAAGCCTTCTCCTCCAAGGCCATGGGGTCAGTGGCAGGAGTTCCCCCCCTGCAGATCCCCCCGATCAGGGGACACTCCCAAGGCCCATCTGATGTTCCCGTATGGCCTCCAGAGCAGTGCTGGGCAATTTCTCCTTTTTCCCCTCCTCTTCCTGCTGCCTTTGATCCCAGCTCAGGTGGGAGCTCTGGGCACTGAGAGTTCAGCACTCTCCCTTCAGGATGGAATATCTCTGGGACAGTCAGGAATATCTCTGGGACACTCTGGATGCTGCTGCTGTCCTGCAAGCTCTGTTTCTGATGGGCTCAGCTCTCCCCTGCAGCTCTGTGTTCCCACAGCCCCTCGGCACTGAGGCCAGGGCAGTGGTGCTGGCAGGGCTGTGCCCTCTGTGCCCCTGGCTGCGAGGGGAGAGCCCAGCTCTGCCTTGAGCAGGATGAGACAGGAGCCGGAATTTGGAGTCCTGCCCTTGAGACTGGATTCACTAGGTCTCCACAGGGTCCAGTTTCTCCTCAGGGAGCCCTGGGGTGCCCCCCAGCCCCAAGAGGGGACAGCCCTGGGCACTGAGAGCAGGGCTGATGGACAGAGTGTCTGCCCCATCCTGCACCAAGGGATGATTCTCTTTGCCTCACAGCACCCACCAGGTGTCCCTCAGGCAGAACTGGAAATGCCAAGGATTTCTGCCTTAAAAATTCCACTGTCTGTGCTGGGGCAAGTAGAAGCAAACAACAAAAATAACATCCCCAGAGCTCTGCTCTGCAGTCGGGTGAGTTGGGAGTGACAGTGATGAAAAGCTGTTTAATACCCTAGGTGCATTTAATCAAACATCACTGCCAGTTCCTATTTATCTGTTTTTATAGAGCAGAACTGACTTCTCCAGAGATTCAGCAGAGCCCCTTGCTCCTTAGAGCTTTCTGAGCGAGTCCTCATCAGAGTTCTTAAAATGGGCCATTAAAGGTTTATGTGAGACAGGAGAAGTGACTGCAGGGGGATTTACATGACACCTGGAATAGATTTTATTCTGTGACATCGAAAGTAATCTGGCACTGCCATTTCCTTCCCTGACAGGTGTTATTCCTCCATAAATAACCATACACAAGGCTGCAAATGTCCAACAGCAGCTCCATCAGGCACTTCCTCCTGTTGGCATTGGCAGACATGCGGCAGCTGCAGCTCCTGCACTTCTGCCTCTTGCTGGGCATCTCCCTGGCTGCCCTCCTGGGCAACAGCCTCATGATCAGCACCGTAGCCTGCGGTCACCACCTGCACATGCCCATGTTCTTCTTCCTGCTCAACCTGGCCCTCAGCGACCTGGGCTCCATCTGCACCACTGTCCCCAAAGCCATGCACAATTCCCTCTGGGACACCAGGGACATCTCCTACACAAGATGTGCGGCACAGCTATTTCTGTATGTATTTTTCATGTCAGCAGAATTTTCCCTCCTGACCGTCATGTGCTATGACCGCTATGTGTCCATCTGCCAACCCCTGCACTATGGGACCCTCCTGGGCAGCACATGGCAGCAGCTGCCTGGGCAGTGCCCTTCTCTATTCACTGCTGCACACAGCCAATACATTTTCCCTGCCCCTGTGCCATGGCAATGTCCTGGGCCAGTTCTTCTGTGAAATCCCTCAGATTCTCAAGCTCTCCTGCTCCAAATCCAAACTCAGGGAACTTAGTCTTATTGTGACTGGTGCCTCTTTAGCATTTGGCTGTTTTGTGTTCATTGTTTTCTCCTATGTGCAGATCTTCAGGGCTGTGCTGAGGATCCCCTCTGAGCAGGGATGGCACAAAGCCTTTTCCACCTGGCTGTGGTCTCCCTGTTTCTCAGCACTGTCATTTTTGCCTACCTGAAACCCCCTTCCATCTCGTCCCCATCCCTGGATCTGGCCCTGTCAGTTCTGTACTCGGTGGTGCCTCCAGCCCTGAACCCCCTCATCTACAGCCTGAGGAACCAGGAGTTCAAGGCTGCAGTGTGGAGACTGATAACTGGACAATTTAAGAAACATTAAACTGCTGGGCAGTTTTTGCAAGTCACTTGTAATAAAACTCATTTTTGGCACCTCCAGTCCTCTGGGACCTCCCTGCTGAGCCAGCACTGATGGTAAATGATGGAGAGCAGCTTGGGGAGCTCATCCACCACCTCCCTCATCCCCCTGGGATGGATCCCATCTGCTCCCAGAGACACCTGTGATCATCTGAGTGGCTTAGCAGGTCTGCAGTTGCTTCCTACTGTATTGCAGGGGGCTGTTCTGCTCCCTGTGCCCATCTACAGCTCAGAAGAACACTTGTCCTGAGGACAACTTGACTTATTGCTGAAAATTGAGACAAACAAGGTGTTAAGCAGCTCAGCCTTTTCCTTATATTTAGTTACTATCATTCCCCACTGCATCCAATAGAGAACAGAGATTCTCCTTTTCCCTTCTTTTGCTCTTAATTTATTTCTGAAAAAATTTTTATTCTTTTTCACTGAAGTGGCCAGGTTGTGTCTTAATTGAACTTTCACCACACTACTTTTCTTTCTCCATGACCTTACAACATCCTTAAACACTTCCTGAGTTGCCTGACCTTCTGTGGAAAGGTGATGCACCCTCTTTTTCCCCCAAGTTCTCACAAAAGCTCCATGTCCAGCCAGGCCAGTCATTTTCCTGCTCTCCTCTTTTGTCACAGAGGCACAGGCTTCTCCTTCCCCCTTAGGATTATTTTATTGAGGTGTGTCTATCTTTCCTGGATCCCTTCGCTTTTTAGGGTTGATTTCCTTTTAAAAAATCAGTATCTGATATAATATTCCCCAAATCTGCATCATAAAAAGGCCAAACTCTACTCTCTGTAAGTCCAGCATAGAAGTTTTGTTTATGCCTCTCCTCCTTTCACAGAATATTGAAAACTCATTAATTTCACGGTCACTGTACCCCCAGGCAGACTCCAACCCCCTCATCTCCCACCAGCCCTTCTCTGTTTGTGACCAGCAGGAGACAGAGCTTTCCTTGGGAGTGGGAGTGTTAGCAAATATTCAGTTAAATAGAAAATCATTAATACCAATGTAGCATTAAGAAGCAGCATTCTTTATTCAGCTGGATGCACAGGGGGTAGCTCCTCCCAAAGTCCTGCATGCTGAGTACAGGAAAGTTTCTGTTTATATTCTGTATTTTGCACATATATTCATTGATTGTCCTGGACTAAACATACATATGATAATCATTACCCCAAAATCATTAACATATTTCCCCTTTTGCATGCGTTCTTCTGTCCTGAGGGTCTCTCTGGTGGTCCCTGGTGCTCATGGACCCCAATGTTTCAGTCAGGCTGGCGGAGCTGGCAGGACACTGAGGCTGGTGAGTTTCAGTTCCCCTTCTCACACAATGGGCATTGTGTGGTTTCCATAGGGCTGGATTTTGGAGAACCAGCACTGTGTGTGCTCACCTGGTGTAGACAATTTATCATCTGGTAACATGAGATCACAGAGTGGGCTGTGACATCACAGAATGGGTTATGTGAGGTCACTGAGCAACTACAGCATCATAGGCTCTCTCTGTGACATCACAGAGCCAGGTGTGACACCACAGAGCAGACTATGACAACACAGAGTTGGCTGTGACATCAGAGACCAGCTGTGCGACATTAGAAAAAGGGCTGTGACATCACACAGGGGGCTTTGTGACATCACTTGTTGCTGTTGGGGGTACAACTGACACCAAAGAAGGCTTCAAGCATCAGCCCTTTATTGTCCTTCAGTACAGCCTTTTATATCCTTCATCTGACATGCATTGCACCTGTATGCCCTCCGTACCCTTTTGTGATTTGTCAGTACACCTCAGCACTCCATGTCTCATTGCCTTTAATACTGTTCACCTGTCCTGCATGGTTGTAGCCCTTAGGGATGAGGCTCGGCCACAGCTCCACTCCCAATTACCACAAACTGTGCGCCTACAATTCCCCCCCTTTTTTTTTCTTTTAAATTAATGCCATGTCTATCATCCCCTTACATGGCCCTTGCAGAAGAAATAGCAAACATGGTACAAGTATCCCTTGTGTAGATTCCACTAACTCTGGAATGCATCCATGAGCTGATCTTGATTTATTCCCCAAACTTACATTATCTATCATCAAAAATCCTTATACCTCCACTTCTAGACTATTGACAATACCAGTAGTTGTGCAACTTTATAAGGCAACACACAAGAATAAGCTGAAGGCCATATATTAGGATAGTAACAAAATCAACAGCCACATAATTTTACCAAAGGCTATACAACTTGAACAAAATCAATAACTATACAATTTCATCAAGTAACATACAAGGATAAGAGAGAGTCTATATGTTCCTATCACCCACACATTTTTGCTTATTTCAGGGAGTCAAGTGTGCCATAGCTGGGTTCATTGCTTTGAGGGCTGTGATGCAACACAAGCTGAATGCAACGAGCGGGCATCCACTGAACTCCGATATCTGTCGAGTGTACATATGCATATGGAATATAAACTTTTACACTTATGCCTAATCAAAGATTAGTATTTGCAATTCACAAACAAAATACACATTCTATCAGCAAACAAATACACTGCACTGAACAATAGAGCTACTCTGTCCCCAGCTCCCACTGCTACTTTAATATTTCTATTCTTCCTTTTACAGTTCTTTTGTATTAATTGGTCACTGCAAGCCTCTCTTGTCCTGCTCTGTTTTCCATTATTTTCAAATCTCAGGGAGCAATCTCCAGGTGGTAGCCAAATCTGCAGCTGCCTTGTCCCTTTTTATACTATATCCCATAGTCTTTTCCCAACTTCTTTCTATGTCCTAACATTAAAGCAGTACTTGCATCAGTCTCAAAATCTTGTGACTTTGCTCATAGGAAAACACTACGAAGGGTGTAGTCAGTAGTCTTAATGCCTTTTCTTTCCAACAAAGCTTTCCATGTAGACAAAACAATCTGTTCTTCACTTGATAGGTTATTTCCCATTCTGTCCCCAGGGACTCACCTGTACCCCAGGTGTCAAAATCAGTCTGGTCCAGACCAAGCAGCATCCCCCCGCTGCTCTCAATGCTACGCCAGGCTCCATCTCCAGCTGCACCTCGCTCTACAGCCCAATCCCAAATCACATCGGGTCATTGTGGAGTTGGCCACCATAGAATTTCAGAAGGCTTCTCTTATGTGCTTTCTGTGCAGCTCTTGACTCGGCCTCTCAGAGTTTGATGTTGTTTTTGTTCCAGTGCTCGTACAGCAGCGACTTAGCAAGCCTCCCTCACACTCCTCAGGGCCGTGCTGCTGCTGAGGCACCGGCTGCTGCTGTGGCCATGCCATTTGCCACTTCCATTGCACCGTTTCTGTGTCCCACTGCACACACTGCCATTTAGGGGGAACCCAGCACCGCCCTTGGTCCCCGCCTGACTGTGGCCATACCTTGGCAAAGGCGCAGGGCTCGATCCAATGCACCTGCAGAGAGCAGCAGGCAGCGGCACAAGTGAAAGTGTGGCTGATACTCTCCCACATTTTAATAAAAAAGGCAGTTTGTACGTTACCTCCCAAGCCATCTCCTTCCAAACAAGCAAAGTGCATAGCCTCACTCTATTTCTTGCACACCAAATAAGCAAAGTGTGTAGTGCCTGTCCTCATATCCAGCACCCTTCCTCTTGGGTGTCATGTCTCATACATTGTACAGACTTCTAGGCTCTCAGATCCACCTACATTTCTTTCAGGGTCTCAGGTCTGCCTGGCTATAGCTCATCTGGCTCTTGGTCCACCCTGCTCAGATCCCAGGCTCCTAGTCTGCCTGGCTTCACCATCTTACTGCTTGTAGGTCCACAGTGGTCTGCTCAAATCACCTGGCCTGGGAAGGGCCTCCAAGGTGGGGCTGGAGCCCTTGGGCTGTGAGCAGAGGCTGAGGGAGGTGGGCTCCTCCAGCCTGGAGCAGGGAAGGCTGAGGGGCTCCTCATCTCAGCCTGGCAGTGCCAGCGAGGAGGGGATGAAGAACTCAGAGCCAGGCTCTTCACCAGGGGGCTTGAGGGGAGACAAAAGCCAATGGGAAGGGGAAAGAGGGGAGATCAGCCACGACAGGAGGAGTTGAAATTAGTCAGGCTGGTTTCAGCATTTCCTCAACACCAAAAGCAGCCTGACCCAATTCTCCATCCACCACTGACAGCTTTAAAATTGGGAATTATTCAGGCTGTTTTATCCCAGTTCACCCAGAGCATCCTGAGACAGCAAATTCAGTGTTTATAACTGTCGCAGAATTGTCTTTGTCTAAAATTGGTTTTGTACAAATATCCCTTGTGAATGGTGGACATGTCAGATGTTGCTCAGATGTCTCACACTACTGAGAGAAGAGTTTCAATGTGTCTTAAATTGTATCATGTTTACATTTTTTATGTTGGCCATGAAGAGAAACTTCCTTTGCTTCGGAGTCCCACCAGTTCCTGACTCCCAGAGGACACAAACCTGCTGAGTTCTGGCTCCCACTCCAGTGGTGGCACCTGCACCTCCCTCCACAGCCAGAGCAGAGCTCCCTTGTCCCAGAAAGTCCCTGGAAATGCAGGGATGAAGAAAACAGGACAGGCTGTGGGGATCAGGGGCAGGGCACAGTCAGGGATTTGGGGTGGTTGTGAGTCCAGGGCAGGACCTGGCCCTTGGTGAACCTCATCCCATTGTCCTGGGCCCATGGCTCCAGCCTGGCCAGATCCCTCTGCAGAGCTTCCTGCCCTCCAGCACAGCCACACTGCCACCCAGCTTGGCCTCACCTGGGAACTGACTGAGGGTGCCCTCGATGGCCTCGTCCAGATTAGCAATAAAGAGATTTCACTGACCTGGCCCAAATCCTGAGCCTGGGGACAGCCCTGGTTGTGACTCCATTCCTCAGCTGCTCTCAGTGCCAGGGGTTGGATGAGGGAAATGGCGGGGTGGGGGTAGGAGCAAAGTGTGATTGATTGTCAGCCATGAAGGGTCTTGATTTTCATATCTGCTCAAACTGCATTAGGAGGTGCTGGGTATCAATTTCAACTGGAGATTGCTGATACCAATCGATAAACAGGAAAAGAAAATTAAACAGGACAAAACAATTCTCTATTCATTGTTTTGAATATAGTAGATTCACTTTGAATACACTTCTGAATTCTGTCTAATTAACCACAGTAGAACTGAAGATTTGAATTATTCCCATGAGTTTCCCTTGTTTGGATGTTTTGAACAAATGTGAATGAGCCTTTGTCACAGAATTCCTCAACTGAAGAGCTCAAGAAAGAAGAGGCTTCTGGAAAAGTAAAATTCATCAGCACCCTCCAAGTGGCTGAGGATCCATCCCCATCAGAGCAGCAATCAACAGAAATGGGCACAGCTTTGTGGGTGCCCCAGCTTTGGCATGGGCCCTGGGCCTGGAGCAGGAGCAGCTCTTGAGGGCCCCAAGGCCGGGGCTCTTGTGTTGCCCTGTGTCGCAGTCGAGGCGGTCACAACATAAAGCAGAGACCACAAGCAGTCTCAGTTAGTAACACTTGGCAACAGTTTATTAATGAAAATGGCTGATCTTTTATACACTTTTCAGTTGTTTACCCTTCCTCTACCTTAGCTATTGGCCACAATAATTCAATACCATGCCATTGGTGAAAAGTTACTCTGACTCCACCTAACTTTCTAAAAATGCTTCATCCAGCTGAAGAATGTTCTTATCTTCCTTCTCTCGATCTCCTTGGTTACGGCCTTGGAGAAAGCTCCTTATCAGCTTCTTCTTCTTCTTACTTCTCGCTCCTTTAGCTAACAGGCCCGCTGCTAGCCCCTTCCACAATTCCCCCTTTTTGTTTTTGACCTGTAAATACAGCTGCTATGGATTTTTGCAGGGCCCTTTGCAAAAACCCAAGCAGAGAGGGGACACACAAAATCACAATCACAACCATCAACAAAATTCCCATTCTTCCTTCATCCATCTTTAAGTACTGATGTATGGTCTTAGCCAGTGTCATCCGCACGTTCTGCTTCAGCTGCAGAGCCATTGATCCTGTCCTTTCCCGCACGCTCTAGGTAAGGTTTAACACAGCGAGCAGGAACCCATCGAGGACCATTATCTGTCAAAACACAAGCATAACCCCTTCCCCAGGTTACCAGTTCCACTGGACCAGACCATATACCAGTAATCAAATCCTTGACCCATACCTTGACATTTCTATGGAAATTTGGTTGCTTAGAATTCAAAGAAGAAAAATGGCAAAAGATTGGAGATAACTGTGAGTCAGGTAGGGGACGCAAGAAGTTTAACACATAAACAGCTTTATCTAATCTCACTTGAGGTGACTCCTGTTGCATTCCCCCTTTTTGTTTTTGAACCTGACGTTTAAGAAGTCCGTGAGCTCTTTCAATAATTGCTTGGCCCATGGGGACATGTGGAATACCTGTTGAATGCTCAATGCCCCAAGCACGAAAGAATGCCTGCATTTTCTGCGAAGCATATGCTGGGCCATTATCTGTTTTTACATGACATGGAACACCTAGAATAGAAAAGGCATGATAAAAATGACGAATAGCATCTCGAGTTTTCTCTCCTGTGAATGCTGAAGCAACCATTGCATGAGAAAAAGTATCAACCAACCAATTTCTGTACATCAGTAGCAGTTTTAACATCAATGTCTAACTTTACAGGTTGAGGCATACAACATCGCTGCTTGCACTTGGCCTAAATTTTGTTTTCTGGACAGTACACTGTGACTTTACGTGCCCTTGTTGTCCACAATTATAACACTTCGCTGAAGGTCTTAACACTGCAGCAAGAGCTGCCATTTTATGCTCGACTGAACCAACTTTCGAGCAAGCAGTAACCATCTCAGACAAGGTGGGTTCCCCACGCAAAGTATCAATAATCTTTCTGCAATCTGGGTTTGCATTTTCTTTAGCCAATTGTACACACAATTTGTCTCGCAAAGTTTCATCATCTACTTGTTTCTCAATAGCGGCAGCAAGTTTTTCTGCAAACTGCAAAAATGGTTCTCTTGTTCCTTGTTGTATAGTAACATATTTCTGTTTTGGAGCTGCCATTTCCATTGTTTTAGTTAAAGCACTCATGCCAATTTGCTGAGCTTGTGCCAAAATCGAAGGATCCCACCTTGCCTGCAAATCTGGATTAGCAAAAGGCCCAGAGCCCATTAGGGCATCAACACCCACAGCATGACAAGGGTCGTGTTGAGGCAACTGCATATTTGATAAAGCAGTGCGCTCAGCCACTCGCCTCCAAGTTTCTTGAAATACACCATATTGTACTGGCTGGAATAGAATTGTAGCAAGATGAGTGATGTCATAAGGTGCAAGCAAATCTGCATTAATCACACGTATTAATTGCATTACCTCTGAGGAATTAATACCATATTGAGCTACTTTTGATTGGAGGTCTTGCACAACCCTCCAGGCAAAGACATGATGACTGTCATTCTGTCCTGTTCCAGGAACTGCTTTGAAAACTGGAAAAGCCATAGGGTTATCACACGCAACATTTGCAATGGCACTGTTCTCCTGAGGTACTCTTGGAGCACCTAACCTTTCTATGATGTCCCAGTTCTTTTCTTCAACTGCTTTCCTCCTAACAAATTCCCAAAACTCCTGAGGGTGTCGAGGAAGCACAGTGACTTGGCATGGAGGCAAAGTCCATGGGGCAGTAAGACTAGAGCTCTTAGGAGATGAAGAGACCAGAGCTCCTTGCCCCAACTTAGGTGTTACTGCGGGCGACTCATCACTTGACTCACTGTTGTTGTCACTGTCAGGTAAAGGAGGATATGGCCTTGCAGGTTGTTCAAGCATCTCAGAGGGGAGCGGGGGGGCAGACGGCTGGACCAGAGAGGAGGGAAGCGGGGGGGCAGATGGCTGGACCTTTCTCTCTGCTAAAGACATTTCAGCTAACTGGCGTAGCGGTGTAGTATATACAGGCACCATCTTGAGCTGCTGCGCAGGTGTGAGATAAGGAGGCTTAGGAGTCTGATAAGAAGAGGCTAGGGCAGGTTGCCCAGAAGTTTTGGCAGCTTTCCCAGAAGCCTTGGCAGCTTTCCCAGAAGCTCTGGCAGCATGCCGGGTAACTCCCATGGCATCCGAACTTTCTTCACCAAGTTCCCCATCAGGGCCCCCTTCTACCTCAGCCCCCCCATCAGATATCAGCCCCAACTCTTCGTCCGCATCTTGCTCCGTTTCTCTCTCTATTCTCCGTTCCTTTAAAGCCTCAAAGAGCGAGTTCCAGGTTACTGCTAAATCAACAGCTATTTTATCTCCCGCTCGAATAACTTGCCATAGTCTGTCCCCGACTTTCTTCCATGCCTTAACACTAAATGCTGTTTTGGGATCAGTGCCAAAATTCTGTGATTTAGCCCACAGCAATATATTACGAAGCTCATAGTCTGACGTATTAATTCCCTTATTTCTTAACAAAACTTTCCATGTAGACAGAACACTTTCTTCCTCTTTAGATAAATTTTGTCCCATTATTACTAGTTGGTGGCTCACCTACTTCCAGGTGTCTTGATTGAAGGGAATCAGGTCCGGACCTCCCTGTGGCTTCCACCTGCCACTCTCGGCTGCACCAACGCCGCCTCCCCCACTACGTCCCAGTGGGTCACGGTTGCCAATTGCTAGGACCCCGTATGGGCCCCCACCGACTTTGTTCTTATCACGTCGGCATCTCCAAAATGTCGCAGTCGAGGTGGTCACGACATAAAGCAGAGACCACAAGCAGTCTCAGTTAGTAACACTTGGCAACAGTTTATTAATGAAAATGGCTGATCTTTTATACACTTTTCAGTTGTTTACCCTTCCTCTACCTTAGCTATTGGCCACAATAATTCAATACCATGCCATTGGTGAAAAGTTACTCTGACTCCACCTAACTTTCTAAAAATGCTTCATCCAGCTGAAGAATGTTCTTATCTTCCTTCTCTCGATCTCCTTGGTTACGGCCTTGGAGAAAGCTCCTTATCAGCTTCTTCTTCTTCTTACTTCTCGCTCCTTTAGCTAACAGGCCCGCTGCTAGCCCCTTCCACAGCCCTGGGCAGATGGGATGGCAGCAGGAGCTGCAGAGCTCTCAGCACCTCAGCCCGAGGGGAGCAGGGCAGCCAGGGTGCCTCCTTTGGCCTTGGCCAAGCACCTTCCCCCATGGCTGGGGCTGAGCTCTGTGGCAGCTGCAGCTGCTGCTGTGCCCTTGCCAGGGGCTGAGGCCGTGGGGCCAGTGCCAAAAGCAGCCTGGCCTGAGCAGAGCTGTGGGGCCAGAGCCAGCTGGGCTGGGCTGGGCTGGGGAGAGGCCCTTGGTGCTGCCCAGAGCTCAGGACAGCTGGCAGAGCTTGCAGGGAGCTGGGCTGGGCTCAGAGAGCCTGGCCCAGAAACCATCAGTGGCCATCTCAGCCTGGCTGAGCGTGCAGGGGCCAAGAAGAGCAGCCCAGGGTCCGCAAGTTCTCTGGGTAGGAGCTGAGCTTGTGAGCCCTTGAGCCCTGCCAAGTGCTGGGACTGCACCTCCAGCTCCAGAGGAGATGGCACAGATGGGAGCACAGACAAATCATTCCTGCTGCATTCTTTCTTGTGGTTGCTTATACAGGTGACCTGGATCCATATGTAGAGAAGGAGTTTTGTATCAGATAACACTGGTAGAGTGAGAAGAATAGGAGTTTTTAGCTGAAAATATTATTTCATGCATAATATAGAATGAGAAAAAAAAGACAGATGATGAGAAGAGCATCTGAGTTTTTCAGAGGAGGAGAGACTCATTGATGTTCCAGTAGTCAAATCCATTCAAATACTTTCCTCAGGGCTTCCTTGAGATGAGAGGTGACCACCAGAGGCCAAGGCCAGCCAGAGCTCTCTGTCCTGGCAGATTTTGTCTCGGAGAACCCTTGAATATAGGGAATTTTTCAGGGGGAGTATCAGTTTTGGCTGTGGGCACCTGGAAAGGTGGGTGGTTCTTTTCCATAGTGCTGCTTCACACTGGCACCTTGGGACTATGTGGCCCACAGTGCCACAATGATTGCCTTGATTCCATGGGGTCCCCACAGTGTCACAATGGCCCCTTGGTTCCATGATGCCCATATTTGTTACCATGATCTCCACATGAAGGAAAGCACAGAGCCTCAATGTTTTAGGGGCTGATGAACAGCAGCCACCAGAGGCCAAGGCCAGCCTGAGCTGTCTGTTCTGGCAGATTTCATCTAGGAGCAACTGAATAAATATCTTCAATTCTGTATCTCAGATTTACAGAATTTTGGGAATAGAATCCTGATTTTAGAAATGAGCACCTGAAGGAGAAGGCCAGTTCATTCCCACAGGAAGGAAAGCCCAGAGCCCCAGTGTTTCAGGGGCACATGGGAACAGACCCTCAACATGCCAAGGGCAGTTGAGCCAGTCAGGCCAAGCCAACCACACCTGTTCCCTGTTCCCTTGGATCCACAAGGCCCCACAGTTTCAAAATGCTGGTGTCATATTAAATCCTTGGTTACATGAGGTTCTTCTGTGTTCTACTTGCTTCCATTGGGCCCTGCAGTGACACAATGGTCTCCCACTTCCATGAAGCCTTGCAGTGTCAAAAGTGTTTCCTTGGTTCCATGGAGCTCCAGAATGCCAAAATGGCCCCTTGGTTTCATGAGACTGCAGAGCGTCCCAATAACCCTTTGGTTCCTTTGGGCTCCTCAGGATCCGAGTGGCCCCTTGGCTGCATGAGGACCAGCTTTGTCACACTGGCCCCTTGCTTCCACTGGGCCCCACAGCATCACAATTGTCCCCCCTTAGTTCCATAAGGCCCCTCAATGTCACAATGGACCTTTGGTTGCATGAGTCCCACACTGTTCCCTGAATCCTTAGTTTCATGAGGCCCTGTAGTGTCACAATGGTCCCTTGGCTCCATAGAGACATGAAGTGCCACAATTGGCCCTTTGGTTTCACAAGGCCTCAAAGTGTGAAAATGGCCTCCATGGTTTCATGCAGCCATGCTGTGTCAAAATGGACTTTTGGTTCCATGATGCCCTACAGTGTCACAGTGGTCTCCTTGCTTCTGCACTTTAAGAATCTCCCCTTGGCTCTTGGAGCCCCACAGTGTCACTATTGTGCCCTTGGTTCCATGAGGCTTTGCTGTGTCACAATGGCCTCCTTGGTTCTATGATGTCTCGTAGCAGAGCAATGGTCTCCATGGTTCCACAGTGTCAGAATGGCCCCTTTGTCCCATGGAGCCCCACAGTGTCACTATGGTCCCCTTGATTCCATGAGGCCCTGCAGTGTCACAATAGCCTCTTGGTTCCAATGGGTTCTGAAGGGTCATAATGTTCTCCATGGTTCCATGAGGCCCTGCAATATCCCAAGGGACCCTTGGTTCCAAGGGCCCCACAGAGTCACAAGACTGCCTTAGTTCCACGAGGCCATGCAGTGTCATGGTGGCCCCTTGGCTCCATGAGGCATAGCAGAATCAGAATGGCCCCTTGGTTGCATGGAGCACCACGGTGTCACCATGGTCCCATTGGTTCCACAGGGCCCCTCAGTGTAACAATGGACCTTTGGTTCCATGAGGTTCCTCAGTGTCTCAGTGGGTTCTTGGCTCCATGTGGCTCTGCTGTGTCACAGTGCCAGGTGGTTCCATGAGGCCCTACAGTGTCCAAATGATCTCCTTGGTTCTGGGAAGCCCTACAGAGCCACAACGGACCCTTGGTTCCACAAGGCCTTGCTCTGATACAATGGATTTTGGCTCCATGGGGTTCCACTGCATCACAATGGACCCTTTGTTCCATGGGGTTCCACAGTGTCACAACTGAGTCCTTGGTTCTGTGAGCCTCTGCTGTCACCAAATGTCCAAAATATCAGAATAAGGCTCCTTAACACTCATTTTGTGTTTGAGAGAGCATAATTTATTCAGGCCTGAGGACCAACATGGGATAACTCCCAACCTTACGTGGACATGTAATTCTACCAGTGTGTTGCTTATATACAGTCACTAAATATGAATTACAATTTACCTATTTCCATAAAATCCACCCCAAGTTCCCAGATACACTCCTTATTTTCTCTATCCCTGCACCCTTGAGCCAGATGTCTTCTTCTTCTCTTCCAGCCATCCTTGCTGGGAAAGCAGCCCCTGCATGCCTTGTTCCTGTGCTGAAAGTTCACAGGCAGGGTAAAAATGGAATGAACCCTTTTGGTATCAGCCCCAGGCTTTGTGTGGGCAGGCAGAGGCAGGCAGGAGGCAGAGCTGTCAGCAAAGGAAGCGCCCAGCCAGGTGGGGCAGCCAGGGGATTCTGACAGCCTGCAGGGACAGAGGAGCAGGGCAGGGATACCGTAGGACAGACTGGGCTGCACAGGGCACAGGGATGGGCAGCAGCTGCAAGACAGCCCTGCCAGAGCCAACTTGGGCAGCACTTTGACCATGGCTGCTGGCCCTGGGCCTGAGGCCACGAGGGGACAAGTGACCCTTGCAGGCCTGGGGCCTCATTGCCTCCTTGTCCCTGCTCAGCAGCCTGGCAGGGGCCGCCCCATGCTCCTGCCCTTGCCATTGCACATCCCCACTTGCCAGTTCCACTCCTGGGAAGAGCCCTGAGCAAGGAGGGAGGGACAGGATCTGCCTAGCCAGGGGCTGGGGCTCAGGCCTTGGCCTTTTGCATTCCTGAACCACATCCAGCTTTGCTCAGCACCAGAGACACCATTGCCTTGTTTGTCCCCAGCTGCCATCACTGCCTCCAGTGTTCTGCTCTAACTGGAACCTGGGGACACTTTCTCAGTTCTGTCCCTCAGTGGAACCCATTAAAACTTATATAACCTTCAGAGTTTAAATTTCATTTTGAATTCTTGAGAAGTTGTTGAAGACCCTCTCAGGGACTGAGTCTGATGTAAACAACACAAAACCCTGAGAGGGTCAATAAAGTTTTTTTAGTCCAGTTATGGACAGAGATTTCAAATGCCTTGTCAGAAATACACATTCCTATTTTAAATGATGTTGGTAATTTCTATTTCTCCTTAGAGCAGAGGTGATTGCAGCATTCTGTGATTGATATTGACCCAGGGTCTCTCCTCAGTGAAATAAACAGGGCAGGAGACTTTTTCTCCTTTTAATGCCTTTATTAAAAGTGATCAGCTCAGGATTGGGCAGCTCGGTGGGGCTGCAGCTTCCCGCCGTCTCTCCCAGGGCGACGAGGAGGAGGAGGGTATGCGCAGCTTTGTCCACGTGGGCCAGAGCTGGGGGTCTGGTCCTCGTGGGAGCCTTTAGAGCGTGGTGACCCCTTCGGACGTGGTTGTTCGCAGCTTCGCCCTGTCTGCTCCCGGTGTCGGGACGACTCCCATGCTCAGGGTGAGAGGGACTACGAAGGTGTTCAGCATCTCTGCAGGCTCCAGCACTCTGTTCCTGACGTCCAGACATCACTCCAATCTCTCAGCTCTATGTTGGCTCGTTGTTTTGGGGGTCTTGTTTAACAACCTAGAAGCAGTAGCTTCTCATGGCATGCTATTCCTGGAGTTATTTTTCATATCTCCCCCTGCAATTCTCTTCTCGTCACTGTTTGGGGAGGTCTCCACCCTTCACGGTCCCAGAAAAGAGCCATTAACTCGGCCCAAGTTAGGCTTCTACAGTGTCCCATTGTCGGCTGATTTTGATGACCTGGAAAGGTTCGGGATGGCCTTGGGACAGCCCGCGCCCCAAAGGACGAAAAGAGTCTTCAGGTTTTTTCTCAGCCTTCAGTGTTTATTAGTTTTTATCTACAAGATTTTCTCTCTGCCCGACAGAGGTCCACACAGCACATCGGCCATGAGCACACTGAGAACCCTCAGGGCAGTCACTTATCTTTATACGCAAAACTACGTATAAGATATTTACCTATTTTCCCCAATACCTTTCACCCTTATTGACAAGTGCACTTTTAGTAAGAACCAATCTCAAAGTGCCACCACCACCACAGAAGATGGAGGCCAAGAAGAAGAAGAAGAAGAAAGACAGGACAAGCCCTAATTCCTCCATCTTGTTTCTCTAGACCCCCCTGTACTGCAATTCTAAAACCTGTGTTTCACACTATACATAACCTATCCCTTCACCATTTATCCCCGTGTGATCCTCCCATGCTCATACAGGTGTCGTCTCCTGTGCAGGATCAAAGTCAAGCCACCAGACACTTCTGGAAAAATTCCAGGACCTCCGAGCCCCCCAAGGGTTATCTCGGTGACTCTGCACATCAGGACTGATGTGCTGAGATCCAACACTACAGATACAAAAACAACTGATAACAACAACGACCCGTAATTACCATACACACAAGCAGCACCACAGCAGCAACAGTAGTAAAATTTTTCTGACAAAAAAAAATTGGCAGAATTTTTGTTCATAACAGGAGGGATCTCAGAAAGCTGCTGAAGGAGCAGAAACTGCAGAAGTTCAGCAAGCCCCTGGAAAGGATGGCCTGGAATCCCCAACTCAGCCAGGAGAAGGCCCCTGAGGGCGGTGCTCAGTGTGCGGCCCAGGCAGCTGTGCCCCTGCGCGCTGCTGCAGCCAGAGGCCGCGCGGGCTCTTCTCCAGGCTCCCGTGGGCCCGAGCCGGGTGCCCATGAAACCCCGGCCCGGCGGGGCTGCGGAGGAGGGGCGGCACCGTGGCTCCCTGGGCAGCAGCCGGCCCCCTCCCCCTCCCCTCGGGAGCCCGGCGCCAGCGGCTACTGGCTGCGCCTCGAGGCTGTGTGGGCAGGGGAGGCCGGGGCAGGGCGCAGGCAGCGCCCGGCCCAGGGGCTGAGCCCGCGCCAACCCTTCCCTCCTGCCGCTCTCTGCAGCTGGCAGAGGACAGGAGCAGAGCGGCCGAGCACCTGCGCCGGGCCCTGCGCTACCTGGAGAGCCCACAGGAGCCCCTGCGAGAGGCGGCCATCAGGTTCATGGGTGAGTTACGAGCCCGGGCTCCCTCCCCAGCCCGCCGCAGCACGGCCCCAGCCCCGCCTGCTGCCCCGGCAGCGGCAGCCGGGCCCGGCGCCGTGGAGCCCCGCCTGGCCTGGGCATTGCTGCTGCCGCCCTCTGACAGCCGTGCCCTGGGGCGACAGCGCGCTGCATGGGCTGAGCTGAGCGCTGCCGGGCAAGCAGCCCGTGTGGCCACAGCTCCGGCAGCGCCGCTGGCAGGGAGCTGTGCCGCTGGGGCCGTGACAGGCTCTGTGTTCACAGGCATGGCCGGGCGGCACCTGAGGGGGCAGCAGCAAGAGCTGCAGCGGATCTGCACTGGTGAGTGAGGGCAGCGGGCTGACAGCGGGGGCTGCCGGGGGGAGCTGCAAGCCCTGCCCCGGCTGCGGAGGGCTCTGCTCCCGTGGGCAGAGCACACAGAGATTTCAGGGCCACGTGGCCAGCAGCTTCGGGCTGATCCCCTTGCTCCCTTTGCTCCCTCCTGGCCATGGCAAGAGCCGGCTTGGGATGGCACTTGCAGGGGCCTCTTCCTCGGCTCCCTGCAGCTCCAGCTTCTGACCGTGCCCCTGTTCCTCTCTCTCGCAGCCCTGGAAGACAAAACGAATGACGTCAGCCTCGCCGTCGGAAGCCTGGCAATTCAAACGCTGTGTATCCTCAGGTCAGGACAGCGGGCTCCCATCTCCAGGTTCCAGTGGCTCCAAAATCACCTGCGCAGGGCGTGGAAGACATGGCCCCGTCTGTCACAGCTCGGCTGCCTGCCCTGCCAGAGCTCTGTGGAGAGCTGATCCCAGAAGCTCTTTTTGTTGGGGCCACCTGAATCAGGTTTTATTTTGTTTTTCTTCAAGAATTTTCTTTTCATTGGTTTTTTTTTTTTTTTCTTTTACCCTGTAAATATAGACTATGTTAACATACACAGACTCCCAGCATTTTTCTTTTGCTGCCCAGGGTCCGTAGGGCATAGGGGAGGAGGGGGAAATGGGTGCTTGTGCTCAGCCAGCTGCCCAGGCGTGCAGTGGGCCAGGGGAAATGGCCAGAAGCCCCTTGGCCTTTGGTGGTTCTGCTGAAGCCTTTGTGCTGCCCAGAGAGCGGCTGGGCAGGGGCCGGAGCTGCGGGGATCCCTGCCAGAGCGGTGCCTGGAGATGGTCACAAGCCCTGTGCCAGGCAGGAAGCGCCAGCCGTGTCCTCCTGCCCGTGTGCTGCTGGCTGCCTTGCTGAGGGCTCCCAGGTGCCTCTGGATGGGGCTGCTCTGGAGCTGCTGTGGGGCTGCGGCGCTGCTGCCGGGCGGCTTGGCCGGGCTGGGGCAGCCCCTGAGGGGCTGGGGCGCTGGCAAGCCCCGGGCAATGGGCTGTCAGAGGCCACAAGCAGCCCCCCGGCAGCCGCCTTGTTCCTGCCAGAGTTGACTTGCAAGACGCATCCTTGGCACTCTCCAACTAACAGCATCAGTGTTGTTGGAAACCCAAATGCAGAGAAATCTCAGACCTTTGGTCTTGTCAGCAAAGCTTAGTATTAAACACAGGATTTGATCTGAGACCTAGGAAAGGGCTCCAAAACTTAGGTGCTAGAAGCGAGAATGCGGATTTCAAGTCTATAGCAGCAACACGGGGAGAAAAGTTGAAGTGGAGGAAAGTTCAGAGTTTTCGAGTTCAAGATCTAGGAAGAAATCAAAGTAGTTACAATGCTAAACAAGAAGATTAGGATGCAGTGCTGTAGGTTTGTGTGTCATAGCATGATTGGCTAAGGAAGCTTACACTGTTAGCATGATGTGGGGACCCAGGAAATTCCTCTGGCTGCCCTGCAGGACTCGAGAGCCTGTCAGAGGGCTCAGAGACCTTGACACAGACCCCAAGACCCCCGTGCCTTTGATTTAGCACTTGGAAAAAACAATCACCAACCTTGTATGAAGAATGACCAGCCACAAAAAAGGAAGTAGAATGATAGTGAATTTATCCCAGAGTGGAACAATAGATTTTCAGGGTTTTTAGAATGGGGCTTCAGGGGGCAAGATGGAGGAATCTGGGCATGTCCAGCCTTTCTCCTTCTTCTTCTTCTTGGCCTCCATCTTCTGGTTGATGTTGGCACTATGAGATTGGTCTAGAGTAGAAGCTCACTGTCTAACATAGATGATAGGGATTGGAAAGTAATTGTAAATATTGTACAGGTAGTTTTTAGTATAAAAAGATAACACCACCCCAGGGGAGGCAGAGTGCCTTAGACTGTCTTGCTGAGCAGACCTCAGCAGGACAGGAGAAAAATTTTATAGATAAGATACAATAAACAACCTTGAGACTGAGAAATTAAGAGCTCTGACTCCTTCTTCAACCACCGGGCTGGGACAGGAGACTTTTTAACTTATCTCAGGGTCACTCTGACCAGCTAGAGACCCCGAGAGCATGAGTCCGTAAGATGAAATCTTGAAGATTGGGTCCAAAACATAATATCCTTGTTGGCCGTGTCTTCTCGGCCAAGAAATCCTTCAAAGCTCTTGTAACTACAAGTCTTGCGGCCCTGTGATCCATGCGGTGGAGATGTGAGCCCAACTCAACCTTCCTGCCTATGTAGAAGAGAAAAAAAAGCAATGGCATCATCTAAAAAACTCAGAGGTCCACTCTCTAGCTTGTTCCAAACCCCTTCCAATCCCCCAAAGTGTGATTTAGCTACAAATAGATGACAAGGACTCTTAGGGCTGCCTCTTTGACTCCAGAGCGGCTGCTTTAGAATCTTTCACATAACCCTGTGTACTTAGGTGCCAGAAATGGATCATTTGAAGAAACTTTCCCAACTGACTTGCATGGAGGCTTGTTTGAAGGGTGTTTGAATGGAAAGCCTCCCAGCAGAGGTCTGGGCTTTGGCCTAGCTGTGTCCCCTGCTGATTGTGAAGTGTGTCATCAGCTGAAGGGCTATCTGATCTAAAAATATCATCCAGTCAATTGGACTTGCTATAAAAGCTGGACCCACTTTTGGGGCAAATTTGGAGACCTCATCTATGGGTGGATGGAGCACCTAGGATTTTCCCAGTTGTTGGGAATGGTTCTCCAGGTCCCCGGAGTAAAACGGGGCTGCCCAGCTACTGCGCATCTGCAAGATGACAAACAATTGTCTTGGTTTGAAGAGAGAGGTGTCTGCTAAGGAAGGCAGAAGTCTTCTCTGAAATGGAAAATGTAAATCCCCTGCCTTCAAATGATTCTCATTTAGAAATTCAAATGCTCTCAGGGAAAGATATGGGGATAGGCCTGAGCCCGCAGAGCAGGGCGGCCTTTGCTTATGGTCTGAGCCCTTCCTAAAGATCCTGTCAGGCTGTCTTAGACACCTGGGGCCAGGGATTCCTTCCAAGCTGGGCCACTTTGGCTGGCCTGGGGCCAGCCCCAGGGCAGGAGGCAGTGTGTGCAAGGCCCCTGGGTGGCACGCTGCAGCACGGTCACCGTGCCATGGAACGGAACCCGGTCACCAAGGTCCCTTTGTGACACGTGGGAAATAGAAGCTTGCCCAGGTGCTGGGAACAGGCAACGGGGCACAACGGGACAGAGCAGTGCTGTGAGGAGCCCCCACACAGCGCACTCATTCCCGTCTGACCAGGAGCTTTTCTGCAGCCTTGTTCCTGCAGCTGAGCTCGAGGCCAGAGCAAAGGACTCGGTGACCCGTGGCCTTCCGAGGCTTCTATTCTGCAGCTGCCCTCAAGGGCAGAGTGTGGGACTTGGTGCCCAAGAGCTTTCCCAAGGCGTCTCTCCTGCAAGTAGCTCCTGTCACAGACATGGAGCAGAGACCCCCGAGAGTGCCCAAGATGGCCTGGGTGGAGGAGAAGGAGGAAGAAGAAGGACCTGGAGCAGCCCCAGGACAGGAGACTGAAGAGGTGGTGCCCTTCCATCCACCGCAGGAGGGTGAGTGGCAGAGCTGTGCTGCAGGGCTGGAGCCTGCAGCCAACTTGGCCCCATGCCATGCCATGCCATGCCATGCCATGCCATGCCATGCCATGCCATGCCATGCCATGCCATGCCATGCCATGCCATGCCATTCCATCCCCTGGGGAAATGCCCACGGACAGGTGGGAAGAGGGGCCGGGCAGACACCCCACAGCTCCCTCGCTCCATCCCCCTGGGGCATCCCAGGGCTCTGCCTGCCTGGGGAGCGCAGGCCTCGGCTGCATTCTCCGGCCTCTCCCGCAGCCCCTCAGCTCTGGCTGCACTCCCTCTTTGCCACATGAAGCTGTGGAGCGCACACTAGAGCAGGAATCCAGCCGTGGCCGCTTCCACAGAACAGCGCAGGTACCTGCAGCCACCTCCACCTGGGCTGGGCCTGCTGTCCCTGCTCAGCCCAGCACCGTGTGTACAGCACGCCATGCAACATCCCCGGCTTCTTGCCCTTCTCCTACAGCTCGTTTGCGACTTCATCCGGAGCATTCGGCAGGAGGAGACCCGCACCATGGGCACTGGGCTCAGAGCTCACTGCGAGCTCCTCAAGCATGAGACCAGTGCCGCCCTGCTGGATTTGCTCCTGGAGAAGGGTGTTGCCAGGCCAGAACAAGTAAGCAGCCTGGGGCCAGGCTTCAATTCCCCCATGAGTCACGTGGCTTCCCCAGCCATGCCTGCTGGTCCCTCAGAGCCTTTGAGGCCATGGCAGTGCACTTCTCTGGGGAGCCTGGGGACATTGCTCTCTCTGGCAGCTTTCCAAGTCTCCCCGTGCCTCCTGCAGGTGCCTGCCATGGTAAGGTACATTCACCGATGGCTCCTGGCCAACGATTCTGCTGAGCACAGGCTGGACAAGGCCCTGCTGAAACTCACCAAAGCACACCCAGCTGACGCAGTCGTGACGCTCCTGCGTGTGGCCCCGTTCTGTGACAGGTATGGGGCCCACCTGCCCAGAGGGCTCAGGCCTCCCAAGCCCATCACCCTGTACCGCCTGGCCCAGCTGTCTGAGCAACAGAGAGTTCCAGCATCCTCATGCTGCCGCCTTTCCCAGCCCTGGCATGTCAGCCCCTGAGCCTGCTGCCATGCTGCCTTGCTGCCCCTCAGGGCCTGTCCTCACAGAGCTGGGCTGCCTGGCTGCTGCCAGCAAGGGCCAGTGGGCAGAGGCAGAGCCGGCGGTCAGCCCGGGCCCCTAGGGATGCCCAGGCCACGATGCTGTGTCTGAGACCCCCCATGAGACAGAGCTCTAACCCCGCAGAGCTGCCATCTCCATGTGGAAGACCATCATGTGCTCGTCCAGGACTGCCGAGCCAGTGCAGCTGGTCCTCCTGGATGTGCTAGGGAGCTGGCCAGAGTACAGCACGTGCACCTCGGATGGGGACAAAACGGCTGTCTTTGCCCTGGCTGTGAGTTTCCGCAACTGGCCTTTGCTGGCCCCAAGGCCGCCTCTCCAGCAGCTCTCCATCCTCCTTCCCCCACTGCATCTGCCTGCCTCAGGCGCTGGCCGGAAACCTGGCCCAGGGGCAGCTTCAGGCCCACCAGGCCCCGCGCTCCCCCTGCCTCTCTCCGGGCCTCTCCCTGCCACGCTCGGGCCCTGCCACACGGACACCTCGGCACTGAGCGCTGTCTCGGGGGCCTTTGTCCTTTGCAGGCAACCGTGGTGATGTGGAAGATCCTCCAGGAGTCCTCTGTCCCACGTGTAGTGAGGCCATATTTCCCCCGCCTTTTTGTTCATCTGCTCTTCCAAGTGTTCTCCAGCACAGAAGAGATGCCACAGGAGGTCCAAACCTTCTGGAAGGATTGCCTGGAAGAGCACGGTCTTGCCACCAGCCCCAACAGGTGCTCCATCCCACTCCTCCTGTCCTTGACACGTGGCCTGCAAAGGAGCCAGTGCTGCCAGTGTGACCCGGGCTTTGCTGTGCACACAGGTTTGCAGTGCAGACTCTGAAGTCCCTACTCTGCCAAAAGCACTACAAGGATGTGGTGGTGTCAGTGGAACGCAAGCGTGGCTGGGACACGCTGCTCTGTGCTGACACCCGCCACTATGCTGTGGGTCTGCTGGCCAGGTGAGACTCTCTTTCTCCCCATTGATCCTGCCATTTGTGCTCTGTGCCCGAGCTGTCCCACACATTCCCCAAGGCCCTGGGACACACTGAGGGACGGCTAACGACACACTGAGGGACGGCCAAGCAGACTGGAAAAGGCTGGGAAGGGAGAGAGCACAGGAGGAGACACCTCCTAAAGGGCCCAGGTCCCCTTGCAGGGTGGTGGTAAAAGACCACCAGGCTCTGTAAGCCTGTCCTTGGAGAGATTTGCTCAGCTTCCAGGTCCCTTTTTTGCCCTCCTAGGGAGATGCGCCATGCTTGTCATTTGTTGTGTTCCAGTATTGCACTCCACCTCCTCTGGCTGCTCAGCACACAGGAGCCACACTGGGATCTGCCCGCCCTGGCATTCCTTGTGGAGGTGAGCCGGGTGTCCAGCGCTGCCTGGCTGAGCAGCCTCCCAGCTCTCTGCCCTCTCGTGGCAGCAGCCGCCTGGGACGGTGCCCGCACCCTCTGCTGCTGCTGCTGCTGCTGCTGCGTCCTGGGCCCAGTCCTGTGCGGCTGCGGGCTCCTGCCGGCCGGCTCCCCCGTCACTGGCCTGTGCCTTTCAGGTCCTCGTGTGCCTGGATTCTAATGAATGTGGCGACAGTGCTGTGAAGGTCTCTTCAAGGTACCTGCAGAGCGAGTGCAGGGAGAGGCGTCGCCTGGCGCTCAGGGCCCTTCTCAAGCTCATTGATGATCCCTCAATGGTGAGAAGGGGGCAGTGGCTGAAGCTGCACTGGGAACTCAGTCACTTGGCCTGACCTGGGCTTTGGGCACTGGGGCAGCTGCTCCCAGCTCTCCTGCCTCCTGCTTCAGCTGCCCCAGTGCTTCAGGACAGTCCTTTGGCCTCTGGGCCCTGTGGCAGTAGGGTGGGACTTCACAGACTTGTGTTCCGAACAGGCCGAAAGAATGTGGAGCTTGACCAAAAGCCTCATGCACCTACTGGGCGACAATGATGCAGAGATAGCTGGGATGACACTCATCACACTCAGCTTTATACTCCTGCACAAACACATTCTGCTGTCAACCCCCATTGCCATGCAGCTGGCTGAGGCACTCCTGCCACTCTTTGACCACGTAAGGCTCCATGCCCCCAGCTACAGCCACTGGCTGCTGCCTGGAAACTGTGTGCCCTGTGCATTTCCAGCCCTGTGCCCAGGGCGCCCTGGAGGGGCCAATGCTGAAGTGTTTTTTCTTTTTTTTTTCATCTAGGATAATAGCCAGGTACAGCTGCTCTCCATAAAACTCTTCCGAGACACGATGGAGTATTTGGAAGAGAGAGAAAAACCTTTGGAAAGCCCTGTGCAACAGAGCCTGCTTCCACTCTTCTTCCACTGCAATGATGAGAATCAGCATGTGGCAGAGGTGAGGACTCCTGGGCTGCTGCTGTCCGCCTGGCAGGGGGCTCGGCTGCCTCCTGCCCTGCGCCTGCTGGACCGCAGCCTCCTCCAGGCCATGGCAGGGGGAGGCGGGTCCCGTGCCCTGGGCTGCGGGGCCATCTCCGCGTCTCTGCTGCTCTCCAGGCTTCTCGGGAAACGCTGCTTTATGCGGTCAAGTTCATGAAGAGGAGCGATCTCAAAAAGCTGCTGAAGGAGCAGAAACTGTGGAAGTTCAGCAAGTGCCTGGTAAGGACGGCCCGGAATCCCCAACTCAGCCAGGAGAAGGCCCCTGAGGGCGGTGCTCAGTGTGCGGGCCGGGCAGCTGTGCCCCTGCGCGCTGCTGCAGCCAGAGGCCGCGCGGGCTCTTCTCCAGGCTCCCGTGGGCCCGAGCCGGGTGCCCATGAAACCCCGGCCCGGCGGGGCTGCGGGGCAGGGGCAGCACCGCGGCTCCCCGGGCAGCAGCCGGCCCCCTCCCCCTCCCCTCGGGAGCCCGGTGCCAGCGGCTGCTGGCCGCGCCTCGGGGCTGTGCGGGCAGGGGAGGCCGGGGCGGGGCGCAGGCAGCGCCCGGCCCAGGGGCTGAGCCCGCACCAACCCTTTCCTCCTGCCGCTCTCTGCAGCTGGCAGAGGACAGGAGCAGAGTGGCCGAGCACCTGCGCCGGGCCCTGCGCTACCTGGAGAGCGCACAGGAGCCCCTGCGAGAGGCGGCCATCAGGTTCATGGGTGAGTTACGAGCCCGGGCTCCCTCCCCAGCCCGCCGCAGCTCGGCCCCAGCCCCGCCTGCTGCCCCGGCAGCGCCAGCCGGGCCCGGCGCCGGGGAGCCCCGCCTGGCCTGGGCATTGCTGCTGCCGCCCTCTGACAGCCGTGCCCTGGGGCGACAGCGCGCTGCATGGGCTGAGCTGAGCGCTGCCGGGCCAGCAGCCCGTGTGGCCACAGCGCCGGCAGCGCCGCTGGCAGGGAGCTGTGCCGCTGGGGCCGTGACAGGCTCTGTGTTCACAGGCATGGCCGGGCGGCACCTGAGGGGGCAGCAGCAAGAGCTGCAGCAGATCTGCACTGGTGAGTGAGGGCAGCGGGCTGACAGCGGGGGCTGCCGGTGGGAGCTGCAAGCCCTGCCCCGGCTGCGGAGGGCTCTGCTCCCGTGGGCAGAGCACACGGGGATTTCAGGGCCACGTGGGCCATTCGTGGCCAGCAGCTTCGGGCTGATCCCCTTGCTCCCTTTGCTCCCTCCTGGCCAGGGCAAGAGCCGGCTTGGGATGGCACTTGCAGGGGGATCTTCCTCGGCTCCCTGCAGCTCCAGCTTCTGACCGTGCCCCTGTTCCTCTCTCTCGCAGCCCTGGAAGACAAAACGAATGACGTCAGCCTCGCCGTCCGAAGCCTGGCAATTCAAACGCTGTGCATCCCCAGGTCAGGAGAGCGGGCTCCCATCTCCAGGTTCCAGTGGCTCCAAAATCACCTGCGCAGGGCGTGGAAGACATGGCCCCGTCTGTCACAGCTCGGCTGCCTGGCCTGCCAGAGCTCTGTGGAGAGCTGATCCCAGAAGCTCTTTTTGTTGGGGCCACCTGAGTCAGGTTTTATTTTGTTTTTCTTCAAGAATTTTCTTTTCAATGTTTTTTTTTTTTCTTTTACCATGTAAATATAGACTATGTTAACATACACAGACTCCCAGCATTTTTCTTTTGCTGCCCAGGGTCCGTAGGGCATAGGGGAGGAGGGGGAAATGGGTGCTTGCGCTCAGCCAGCTGCCCAGGCGTGCAGTGGGCCAGGGGAAATGGCCAGAAGCCCCTTGGCCTTTGGTGGTTCTGCTGAAGCCTTTGTGCTGCCCAGAGAGCGGCTGGGCAGGGGCCGGAGCTGCGGGGATCCCTGCCAGAGCGGTGCCTGGAGATGGTCACAAGCCCTGTGCCAGGCAGGAAGCGCCAGCCGTGTCCTCCTGCCCGTGTGCTGCTGGCTGCCTTGCTGAGGGCTCCCAGGTGCCTCTGGATGGGGCTGCTCTGGAGCTGCTGTGGGGCTGCGGCGCTGCTGCCG
The DNA here is from genome assembly GCF_035770615.1 of Melospiza melodia melodia. NCBI lineage: Eukaryota > Metazoa > Chordata > Aves > Passeriformes > Passerellidae > Melospiza > Melospiza melodia. The sequence goes on along the minus strand of NC_086210.1, from coordinate 13,096,270 downwards.
GGCGGCTTGGCCGGGCTGGGGCAGCCCCTGAGGGGCTGGGGCGCTGGCAAGCCCCGGGCAATGGGCTGTCAGAGGCCACAAGCAGCCCCCCGGCAGCCGCCTTGTTCCTGCCAGAGTTGACTTGCAAGACGCATCCTTGGCACTCTCCAACTAACAGCATCAGTGTTGTTGGAAACCCAAATGCAGAGAAATCTCAGACCTTTGGTCTTGTCAGCAAAGCTTAGAATTAAACACAGGATTTGATCTGAGACCTAGGAAAGGGCTCCCAAACTTAGGTGCTAGAAGCGAGAATGCGGATTTCTAGTCTATAGCAGCAACACGGGGAGAAAAGTTGAAGTGGAGGAAAGTTCAGAGTTTTCGAGTTCAAGATCTAGGAAGAAATCAAAGTAGTTACAATGCTAAACAAGAAGATTAGGATGCAGTGCTGTAGGTTTGTGTGTCATAGCATGATTGGCTAAGGAAGCTTACACTGTTAGCATGATGTGGGGACCCAGGAAATTCCTCTGGCTGCCCTGCAGGACTCGAGAGCCTGTCAGAGGGCTCAGAGACCTTGGCACAGAGCCCAAGACCCCCGTGCCTTTGATTTAGCACTTGGAAAAAACAATCACCAACCTTGTATGAAGAATGACCAGCCACAAAAAATGAAGTAGAATGATAGTGAATTTATCCCAGAGTGGAACAATAGATTTTGAGGGTTTTTAGAATGGGGCTTCAGGGGGCAAGATGGAGGAATCTGGGCATGTCCAGCCTTTCTCCTTCTTCTTCTTGGCCTCCATCTTCTGGTTGATGTTGGCACTTTGAGATTGGTCTAGAGTAGAAGCTCACTGTCTAACATAGATGATAGGGATTGGAAAGTAATTGTAAATATTGTACAGGTAGTTTTTAGTATAAAAAGATAACACCACTGAAACCATTTATTATAATGGCTAATAGCTTCTGAAAATAAAAGAATTAAAAGATACTCAAAAATATATCAAGGGAATAGCAGCAGTTAATAAATAACCTAAAACACACTTTCAGTAAGACCTTTGATCAGATATTTAGATAAGGCAATGTAAAATACTCTCACAATATTTGGATAAGGTAATCTAAAATACACTCACAGAAGAAACTTTGGAATTAGAGTATTTGAAGAAACAGAAGTGGAAGCCAATAAGTTAAAGTGACCTGCCAAGCCGCTAGGATCAAGCCAAGTACAACAGTAGCTTCAGCCAAGCCATGGAAAAACATGCCAAAGATAACAGGAAGAAGTCCAAATTAGGAAAAGCTGAAAATTTAACTAAGGAAAACCAGGAATTCCCGGAAGACCCCGCCTGCCTATGAATATGCATGTAATAAATGATGTAATCCTTGTTTAAAATTCTATAAAAACCCGCTTTTGCTGTACATAATTCAGAAATCCATTTTGTGATTTCTCCGACGCGTCGTAATAAAATACCTCCTGCTTATCTGACTTAAACTGAGTCTCTTAAGCAGTTATTCTCGCCTTTTGGGGCAAAATTTGGCATCATTTTCTGGCGACCCAGATGGGACCAGACAGGAGATCCAGGCCTTGAGGGGTCCTCCCCGAGCCGGGTCCGGGGTCGGGACCCTCTGGCACCCCTGACTAACTTTTGTCAGAAGAGACTCCCCCCCGGACCAGTGCTTTCGGTGGACGAAGAGTACCCTGCATCTCCTGCTCCAATTAAGAGGTATTTGAATTCTTTATTGATTTTGGAATAAAGCGCTTTGTTGGGAAACGGGGGTCAGACGTGACCGCCCGAAGGGAAAGCTGGGGGATGCCCCAGTAAAGAATCCCAGCTGGCTTGAAATCCTAGCATTGGTTTGCTAGCATTGGTTTGCTAGCATTGGTTTTGCTGGGGTTAAAATCCCAGCATTGGTCAAAATTGTTTGAGAGAAAACACAGGTTAAAGTCCTGCTGGAGGGAGTATTTGTTTATCTTGGTATCTTCGATCTGTTTTTACTGTATGGGAACTGTTTTAAACATTGTGCACTGTGTTATAACACTGTGGATTGCTTTCTGAGGGGTCTGTCAGCCGGTGATCTTTTCTTGACTGTTCTATGTGTCTGTTGCAAAATCTTACAGGAAACATCTTGTCGCTCTTTCTGTAATCTTTTAGAAGAGAATAAGTTGATAGACGTCCAGGAAGAAATTTGTCACCCCCCTGCCATTGTTATACTGTCTACAGTTGTGATTGCATGAGTGTGGCAAACCGGTATCTCGCGGTCTGTAGGCGACCTCTCGTGACCAAACCTGGTAAAACAGTCCGTTCTGATATAGACCATAAGGTAGGAACTATTTCATAAAGGTGTGGGTATGAGTGAGAGTGAATGAGACGCAGCATCGCTGCGAAGCGAGAGGGAGTCCCACTCCGCATTTCCTGTTCTTCGCGAGAAGCCAGGTCGGAAAAGGACAAAGCGATTGAAGATTGTGTGTATGAAGTATTAAAATAAATTAGTAAACAGCACATGCGAGAAAGAGACTGATCTGGTTAGATAGACATAGGGAATAACTATGGGAGGCCAACAGAGTAAGGACATAAATATGAAAACCCTCTTAGGATGTACCCTAAAGCACTGGAAGGACTTGGGAGGGATCCCGGGGGGAAACATAAGTAAAAAGACACTCCTTAAATATTGTACACAGTGGTGGCCGTTGTATAAGTTAGATGACGATGAGAAATGGCTGCCGGAGGGAACAACTAATTATAACACTATTTTGCAATTGATGCTTTTCCTCCGCCGACTTAATAAATGGGACGAAGTGATGCATGCTGACATGTTCTTTACCCTAAGAAATAAACCAGAGTGGCAAAAAGAGTGCGGGGTAATTGTAGCACCTCAGGACCCCTTAGTACTAGCCCTGGAGAAAGATAAGAAAGGTTCAAAGCCTAAAGAACGTTGCTGTGATGCATGTAGCATTGAGCAACAATGTCTTAAATTAACAAGAAGGGATAGTGGAAAGGAGAGCGAAATAAGCCTGTGGGAATACCATCCATTCGCCCCAGGACGGGAAGGGCCTCTTCCCAGGCCAAAGGAGGAACAAGGGGACCCTAGCCCATTAAAGGAGCTGGAACGATGGTGGAAATCTAAGTTTGGGCACAGCCCTCAGAAACTAGACAACACTTGGGAGGAGGATAGTCCATTAAAATCGGGGATTGACAAGAGGGAAAGCAGCCCACAGGGACCAGATAGTCCACAGGGGTCGGGGAGCTACAGGGATGCTGACAGCCCACCTAGACTAGAAGTTGAGAGGGAAGAAGACAGTCCACACGAAGCAGAGAGTCGAGGGGAGACACACAGCCTGCCCGAACTAAGTCCATATGGGGATAGTAGCACACCCAGGAATGGGGGTTTTAGGAAATCAGGTACCTGTAGAATAGAAACCAGCACACCGAGGACTGGGGATAAAAGTAACTCACTAGGAGGCGACGTCTCTAAGCTGAAGTATAGTGAGAAGAATGACAATGAGATATGCGAAAGGGAGGCAGAGAACAACTCACAGAAGCTGAATATAGTAATTCAGATAGAGGATAAGAGAGATGAAAGGGGAACAGAAGATGAGGACAGTAGCCCGGAACAGGATAGGCGCCGGCAGATGCGGGAAGAAAGGCGACAGATGCAGAGCGAGAGGCGGTTGGACTGTGTAAACCATGCTAGGGGAGTAGTAGGAAAAGAATTAACAGAAATAGAAGGTGAAGATGAAGAACAGGGAAAGGGAAAGAGAAAAGAGAAGAGAAAGAATAGGGAAGACATTGAGGCACAGGAGGAAGATCCCGGGGAAGGGACCAGTCATTCGTATTATACCAGATCTGTGGCACAGAGGGAAGCAAAGCAAAAAGAAGGGAATCATACAATAGCTCCTCTCTGACAACTTATGCCAATGGTAGGAGAAAGGACTAGGGTAAAGGTGCCGTTCTCCACGAGTGATCTGAACAATTGGAGGGATGAGGCAAGGAACTTTAGGAGGAATCCAGAGGGAGTAGCGAAGAGGTTTGAATTAATGGCAAAGAATTTAGATATTGATTGGGAAGATATAGAGGTGATGCTGTCAGAATTAACGGATACAGAAAGGGAACTCGTATTGGAAACAGGAAAACGACATGCTCAAGTATTATCAGGGAGACTAGAAGATAATTTCCCCAGCAGTAAACCAGAATGGGACCCGGGCAACGAAGAGCACTATCGACGACTGGTGCAGTATAGAAAGCTGATCACGATGGGCTTGCGTAATGCGATCCCTAAGGCTATCAATTGGTCAATGCTATATGACATTAGGCAGGGAAAGGATGAGACCCCGTCAGAGTTTTTGGATAGACTTAGGGCAGCCATGAGACAATACACACCCCTGGACCCAGCAACGGAAGAAGGGAAACAGCACTTGCTAGGGTTGATGATGGGACAGAGTAACCCAGACATCAGGAAGAAATTGCAAAAGCTTGAACATCCAGAAAATAAAAACCTGGAGGCCTTGCTGAATGAGGCATGGAAGGTATATAATAATAGAGAAGTTGAGGAGAAGAAAAGGGAGGACAGGAGGATAGCTCGAGTAGTGGCTGTGGCAGTAGCAGCTCAGAAGACAGGTTACTCGGAACCTGGTGCCAGGGGTAGGGGTAGGGGCTACCCAGTGAGAGGGGGAGGGAGGTTCCAACCCCACCCAGCTAGAGTAGGGCCAGATCAATGTGCATACTGCCTACAGACGGGACACTGGAAACAAGAATGCCCCCAGTTAAAGAGAAGGCTAATGGCCACTACTACCACCACACAGCAAGAAAGTGAATGAGGGGGACCGGTGGGCCTAGCAGACCCACTGGTTAAAATGGAGCTAGGGGAAGGTAAAAAGGAATTGGACTTTTTGATTGATACGGGAGCAACTTTTTCGGTTTTAAATCAACAACTGGTACCTAAAAGTGATGAATTTGTACAAGTTGTGGGAGCAACAGGCCAACCAGAAAAAGCTTACTTTTTGAAACCTATCAAATACAAAATTGGGAAACAAATGGGAATTCACCAGTTCCTGTATTTGCCAAATTCACCAAAGCCTCTATTAGGGAGAGACTTATTGGAGAACTTAGGAGCCATAATAAAGTTCAATAAGAACAGATTGGAATTTCAAGTAAAAGAAGAACAACTGATTACAGCCCTAAGCCTAACAATCAGTTGTGTGGAACCTAAATCTTAGAATCACAATTTTGAGCGAATCCTGAGGGAGGCATACCCATTAGTATGGGCTACTGATATACCTGGAAAATCAAAACAAGCAGCACCGATTGTTGTGGAACTTAAAAACGGGGCAAGACCGGTGGTAAGAAAACAATATCCTTTGAGAATAGAAGACAGGAAGGGGATTGAGCCCATAATCAAAAGGTTTCTGGGACTGGGGTTATTGGTAGAATGTGAATCAGATTTTAATACACCAATCCTGCCAGTAAAGAAACCTAATGGAACTTATAGACTAGTTCAGGATCTGAGAGCAGTAAACGAAATAACCAAGACATTACATCCTTTAGTTGCTAATCCATACACGCTTTTAACTAGACTCAAGGATAATTTGGCCTGGTTCACCGTATTAGATTTGAAAGACGCATTCTTCTGCCTTCCCTTAGCTCCCGAGAGTCAAAAGATTTTTGCCTTTGAATGGGAATCTGTAGATAGAGGAAGAAAGACCCAACTTACCTGGACGGTACTGCCCCAAGGATGGACTAATTCTCCTACAATTTTTGGGAATCAGTTAGCCAAAGAATTAGAACAGTGGGAAAGGCCGCTGGGAGATGGCACCCTTCTGCAATACGTAGACGACCTCCTAATAGCAACAGTGACAGAGGAAGAATGCATTGAATGGACTATTTCCTTGTTAAATTTCCTGGGTTTAAGTGGATATCGAGTCTCTCAACAGAAGGCACAGCTGGTGCAAAAAGATGTGGTGTACCTGGGATACGAAGTCTCCAGAGGACAGCGTTCCCTGGGAGCAGCTAGAAAAGAGGCCATCTGTCAGATGCCTAAACCAGAGACAGTGAGAGATCTGCGCGCCTTTCTGGGGATGACAGGTTGGTGTCGGCTATGGATCTACCAGTACGGGATACTCGCTAAACCACTGTACGATTTGTTGAAAGAAACTAAGGACGTTCTAGTTTGGACCCCCGAGGCAGAAGGGGCCTTCAAGAAGTTGAAGCTGGAGCTAATGAGAGCACCGGCCTTAGGTCTTCCAGATGTATCAAAACCATTCTGGCTGTTCTCCCATGAACGACAAGGGATGGCCCTAGGAGTCCTAGCACAGCAGTTGGGAACACACAAGAGAGCTGTGGCCTACTTCTCCAAGCGATTGGATGAAGTAAGTAAAGTGTGGAGAGTTTAGTTCAGGCATGGCTTGAAGAAAAAGGCCATGAAGCCATGAAACTGAGAGAAAAGTAACAGGTAGCTGTGAAGCAGTTCCCAGCCTGACTTCTATAAACAATTAGACTCTTTCAGGCATCATTGTATAAACAATAAAGTTCTCAGGCAGTCTTCTCATAACAAGTGTAACACTCTCTCTGGGAAAAGATGGCACCCTGAGAACAGATGTGGAAGTTTTGGGAACCGTTCGCATCACAGTGAGAACACTGGTTTTGTTTTGTGTAAACAATCAACGGTGTAGTAAAACAAAAGGTGTGGTTAGAGTTTTCTCTGTTAGCCTATCATAAACCTGTATTTCAGAATATGCATGAAGTTCGTTAACACTATTATTTAAGCTGACTGATCGATCAATAAATCGAGTTCGATGCATCACAGGATGGTCGTTCTCCCCTCACTTCAACAAATGGTGACCACCCGGACGTGATAGCGGACACGACGATCGCGACCACCACGGGGATTGCGAACACCACGAGAAGTGAGGACTGGTTCAGGCTCCGAAGCAGCGGGAGCGGCAAATAAGCGCGAAACCAAAGCGGAGAAAAAAAAAGCCGCCGATACGCGCCGTGCCCTGGCGACCATATTAGATGGGTCCAGCTGATACGTGTGGCCGATGCCTGGAAATCGCTGCTAGGTAAAAGTGCGCACTTAAAAAGAGGTATGGAAAGGCAAGCCGCATATGAACTTTTTATTACTTTTTTGCAAAAAAGGCAAATTAAGGGAATGGATTTACAGAAGGAATTGCAAGGTCTTTTGGCTTATGGTCTGGAATGGGGAGTCTTTGTGAATCCCCACACGATTCACGAGTTGTCTGAGTGGCGTAAATTTGGTGATATATTATGGCAGGCTACGTTAGACGATGATAAAACTGCTAGGAAAATGGGTAAATTTTGGCGTGTCATTAACACTGAACTGTTGCAGTTTCAGGCGGAAAAGAGGGCTGCCCATCAGGCTACTGCCGCTCACGATCGTAATAAAGAATACGATCGAGACAGGGAGTTTGATAAAGAGTCGGGGACCCCTCTCGGCCCCGCAATGAGGACGGTTTTATTACCAGCCTCGCCACCTCCCTCGGCAAGCCAGGCTGCGAGCCAGGCTGCGAGCCAGGCTGCGAGCCGGGCTGCGAGCCAGGTTCCGAGCCAGGTTCCTGCGAACCAGGTTCCGAGCCAGGCTGTGAGCCCGGCTACAAGCCAGGTTCCGAGCCAAGCTCCACAGGCCGCTTTACTAACCGCCGCGCCGCTTCCAGCGCCGCTTCCACCGCCTCCTTTAGCCGCGCCGCTTCCAGCGCCGCTTCCACCGCCTCCTTTAACAAACCAGCCCCCCCTAACGAGCCAAGCTCCGCAGGGTGCTCCGCAGGGTGCTTTATTGCCCGCTTTGCCGCAGGCTATTCGTAGCACTTCTGAGCCTCCCGTATCGCTCGCATCGCAGCAGCCAGAGCCAAAAACGTGTGTTCCGTTCTCGAAAAGTAATCAGAGCCCTGGGTTGGAAAACGATCGAGCGGCGATGATTGCACGGGAAAGACGGGATGCGTGGGCAGCTCTGGCCAAAGATGCAGTGGAAAAAGGAGACCAGGAGTTGATTATTTAGCGAGTGAACTGGCTTGTCCGGTTATTTTCACCCCTCAGGCTGGTGGAGGCATGCAAGCGACAATTAGCGCTTTAGATTGGAAGATGTTATCTCAGTTGCGAGCCACGGTTAGTCAGTTTGGCTTTAAAAGCGAACCAACCAAGCAAATGCTGGACTATATTTTTGACACCAGTATTCTTCTTATTAATGATTGTCGTGGCATAGTCAAATTAATCTTTACCCAACATCAGCAATTGCTTTTTAATGCCCATTGGCAAGCTTTAGTAAATGAGTGCGTGGCAGTGCAAAGACAGCAGGGTGACCCCCTCCATGGTGTCACTGTTAATGAGCTTATGGGTCTGGGACCTTTCCTTCGCACTGAGGCACAAGCTTTAATAGGTCAGGAGAAGTGCCGGGAGGCAATGAGGTTAGTCAGACTCGCAATAGAAAGGGTAAAGGAACCAGGAGGGATACCAGTATATATGGGAATTAAGCAAGGTAGAGAGGAATCATTTGGCGCTTTTATTGATAGAGCTGCGGCTGCAATTGAGAGGGCTGGAGTAGCCGAATTTATGCGCGGGGCCCTTCTCAAGCAGTGTGCGATCCAAAATTGTAATTCTGCCACTAGAAACATACTTAATACCTTAGGAGCAAATTGGACTATTGAGGAGGCATTGGAGAGGATGGCTCTTGTGCCAACCGGGCAGCAGGCTTTAGTGGTAGACGCAATTAAGCAGCTAGGAGTAGGGTTGCAAGAACAGGCAAAATCTTCTCAGAGTCAGGTTTTAGCCGCGCTTGCACCTCTTCAAGCGTCAGCTGCATTTGCAGCATCAAGTAAAAAGGGCCGCATAAAATGTTTTCGCTGCGGAGGCTTTGGACATATGCGCCAGGAGTGCCAGGCTACTGGAGTCTGGTGCCAGAAATGCCGTATGGATAATCATCATACAAGTGCTTGTAAGCGGAGGTCGGGAAACTTCTCCAGGAGCGCGTATTCCCGCAGCAGCCGCGCCCAGACACAAGTTGCCGCTGCAGAGATAACACCCCCCCACGCTTTCAACCCTCCACAGCAGGGAGCTTCCAACCCGCCGCAGCAGGCAGTCTCCAACCCGCCGCAGCAGGGAGTCTCCAGCCCGCCACCGCAGGGAGCCTCGGCATGGACCTGGCAGCCGCAGTAGACGTAACGCTGATGACTCCGCACCCGCAAAAAGTCCCTACGGGGGTTCAAGGACCTATTATTATACAAAACAAAGCGATGGGTGCGCTGCTATTTGGGAGATCTTCCGCATCTATGTTAGGACTGTTTGTTTTACCTGGCGTTATTGACGCGGATTACACGGGAGAAATTATGGTCATGGTTTATACTCCTTTTCCTCCTCTCCAAATTAACAAAGGACAAAGAATTGCTCAGCTGGTACCACTTGAGCAAATGACGAAAGGAATACAACCCATAAAAACTCAAGAGAGGAGAGACAGCGCTTTTGGTTCTACAGGAGGACTTACTTTGTTAACTTTAAATCTTAACGAGAGACCGAAGAAAAAAGTTGAGATAGAATATAACGGACAGAAAAGGTCATTTTCAGGTCTGCTGGATACTGGAGCAGATTCCAGCATTATTAGTCCTAGCTGCTGGCCTCATCACTGGCCCTTGCAGCCGGCAGCCACTGCCGTATCCGGGGTAGGAGGATTTACCTTGGCAAGCCGTTCGCCCCCCCTTCAAGTTCACATCGACGGCAAGCAGCTGACGGCGACTTTCTCAGTGGTGCAGTTACCACCTACTGTTCAATGCCTTATAGGCCGGGACATTATGGCTCAGCTAGGGGTTGTTCTAACAAATGAACACCCTTTGGAGTAAAAGCCATTGCTTGGACTTTCCCAATTCCCATCACCTGGGTCGATGACACCCCGGTATGGGTTAAGCAATGGCCTTTGAAAGGGGAAAGTTTACAACACGCACATCAGCTCGGTTCAGAACAGTTTCAACAGGGACATTTGCGTTTGTCTACCAGCCCCTGGAATACTCCAATTTTTGTAATCAAAAAGAAATCAGGGAAATACAGACTGCTCCATGATTTGCGTGCTGTGAATGATCAGATGGAACCTATGGGCTCATTGCAACCTGGATTACCTAACCCAGCCATGATCCCGATGGATTGGCCTTTGCTGATTATTGATCTCAAGGACTGCTTTTTTACTATTGCCCTTCACCCGCAGGATATGCGATGATTCGCATTCACATTGCCCGCGATTAACAAAGAAGCACACGATCAGTGGTTTGAATGGACCGTTCTTCCACAGGGCATGCGGAACAGCCCCACCTTGTGTCAGCTTTATGTAAGTGCAGCTTTGCAACCTCTCAGAAAGCAATGGCCTAATACAGTGATATATCATTACATGGATGATGTATTGTTTGCTCAGCCGATGCCTTTCACACAACAACAAGTCCAGGAAATAAGAACAACACTGGCACAATATTCTTTAGTAGTAGCTCCTGAGAAAATTCAAACAACTGCTCCCTGGAAATATCTGGGATGGTCTATGACAGAACAAATTGTTAAACCTCAAAAGCTGCAGTTAAAAACAAAAATAACTACCTTAAATGAAGCTCAGAGATTCTTAGGTGATTTACAGTGGTTAAAACCAATGGTGGGGATACCTAATGAACTGCTTGATGAGCTGCGTCCACTGTTAAAAGGAACTGATCCAGCTCATCCGGTGTGCATCACTGATAAGCAACAGCAGGCCATTCAGCAAATTATGGACTGTGTTATGCATGGACATGTTCATCGAAGGGATCCAGAAGTACCCATAGATCTGACCATCTGGAAAGGCCCACAATATCTTTTGGGAGCACTTACACAATGTAAAAAAGAAACAGGGGAAACACGGATATTAGAATGGATCTCCCCCCCACTACAGCAAAGCAAGACTCTTCTTCAAAAAATTGAAATGTTAGCAAATTTGATAAAGAAGGGCAGAGAAAGGATGTTGCAGGTAGCTGGGTCAGAACCAGCTGCCATCAAGATTCCAATGAAGAAGGATACCTTGGACTGGTATTTGACTAATTCAGAGGAAATGCAGGAAGCCCTTTTGGGTGCATGTTGCCCTATTGAAACACACCAGCTTCGACCAGCATCTATTCAATGGATAGGGGACTGGGACTGGATAACTCATCCAAAGCGAGAGAATTCTCCTATCTCAGGTGCTATTACTGCATTTACAGACGCTGGCAGGAAATCAAGAACTGCTGCAATAACCTGGCAAGAAAAGGGAGTATGGAAGCATCATATTCTGCAAGCAGAAGCAGTGGACAGCCTACAAACCATGGAACTGTTAGCAGTGGTATGGGCAATGGTACAATTTAAGGAACCTTTGAATGTTGTTACAGACTCGCTGTATGTAGCAGGAGTTGTAGCAAGAATTGAAGATGCTTCCATAAAAGAGGTGCAAAATCAAAGACTATATGAACTACTATTGCAGCTAAAAAGAGCTACAAGATCCAGGGAACATGCTTATGCTGTAATACATATTAGAAGTCATAAATGGAAGGTTGGTTTAGGTGAAGGAAATGATAGGGCAGATAGATTGGTTACTATTACCCAAAGTACACCTCTGTCAAGTCACCAATTGGCTCGGGAAGCTCACTCAATGTTTCACCAGAACGCAAAAGGCTTAAGCAGAGAATTTAAGATAACACTCTCAGAAGCTAAAGCCATTGTGAGGGCTTGCCCTATTTGTAGTCACCATAATGGGGGAAGTGGTTTAGGCCTAGGAGTAAATCCACGAGGCCTGCAAACAAATGAATTGTGGCAAATGGACGTTACACAGGTCCCTAGTTTTGGCAACCTAAAGTTTGTACATGTGTCCGTTGATACTTATAGCAAATATATATGGGCAACAGCTCAGTCAGGAGAAAAAGCTATACATGTAGAAAGACATCTGTACAGTTGCTTTGCAGTGATGGGTACACCAAAAAGAATTAAAACAGATAATGGTTCTGCCTATACTGGTCATAGAATAGGGAAATTCTTTAGAAATTGGGGGATTGAACATGTTACAGGTATTCCTAATTCCCCAACAGGGCAGGCCATCATTGAAAGGGCACATGGTACCTTAAAGAAGTATGTAGCCAAACAGGAAGAGGTAACTGACCCCCACTCCAGATTACTAAAAAGCTTATTTGTGATCAATCATTTGTGTGTGTTTGGTGATGTAGGGCAGCCCCCAGCAGAACTACACTATAAGCCACCAGAAACTGGTGAGCAGGAAAAAGAGGTATGGGTAAAATACCGAGACCCCAAGACAGGGCTATGGAAGGATCCTGCTAAGGTCCTGTTCTGGGGAAGGGGATATGTTTGTATTTCCACCCCTACAGGAGCATTGTGGGTACCTGCCAAGTGGACTAAACCTGTTCTTGATGCAGCGCCTGGTGGATCAACTCACAGAAGAGGACAAGGACTGTCTGGAGAAGAAGCTGTTCCTGATCCTGAGACCACTACTGCTTCAACTGAAGGGACACTCGAAGGCGATCGACAGGGCCATAACACGCAGTTGCCGGTCAACCAGGGAACTGATTGACATTATTGAATCATTATCATCTTTCCATATAAAAGGACCGGCAAAAGAGAACTGTCTTGAATGTCACAGCCCAAATTGTGCTGCTTGGGTTGCACTGTGTTGCGGGGGTTGTGACAGGACTTTTTGGGTAGATCAGTTGTCACTTTTTCATTTATGGTGTAATACCTGTAATTATAGACATAACTGGGAACATAATTGGGAGTGGGCACTACGGAATGAAACAGGACTAAACACTGCCTCAGCTTTAGCTCTTTATGAGTCACATGAGCAGAAAATCTTGGCTTATTATCGGTGGGAGGTACAGTGTATTTTGAAAAGGGTTAAAGCTCAAAGTGCATCATATTTTACCTCTGTAAGGTGTAGAAAACTGGTGCCTTTAACACAACATTCCATTGTAGGGCCTATAAAAGGAGATCCCAATCAGGCATTAGACAACTGCATTAGAAGGTTACAAAGGTGTGGTCTTCGGGCCTCGGGAACAGTAAGGTTAAAAACTGATAATAAGAAGAAGGTCAAAGTAAAACCAGAAAAATGAGGTTTCCTTTTATTATATTACTTGGTGTAGTGGTAGCTGAAGAATTAAAAGTAACACATTTTAGTCAATCTAGAGATAACGTATGGTTAACACTTGCTAGGCAGATTAATCAGACATCGCTTTGTCTCAGCATTGGAGGAGTTACTAACCCCTTTCGAACATGTTTGGTAGGACTTCCAGTATGGTCTCCTCAAGAATTCTGCAGTTTTATTAATAACCGTGCCTTATGTATGAGCAGTATGGTAAATATTAAATTGCCTAAAGGGTATACTGCCAGTCAGAGTGACGGCTACCGTCAATGCCTGTTAATTCAATCACTTAGTATTCCTTTGCATTCTCCACCTGAGGAGTTGGAGCTTTTCGGAAGTGCAAATGCTAGCATGACCAGCACTTCCGACGGTGGGTGGTTTAGCTTTGACTATTCTAATCCTCAAAAGATGAATCAACATACACAAACGTGGGCTACCCTGGATTCAGCCCTAAAGCCAAACATAGTGTCTAAACAACTCTACAATCATTGTAAAGGCTCTAGCATCATAACACCTAAGAAATTACCTACGGGTATCTTTCTAATTTGCGGAGATAGAGCCTGGAATGGTATACCTGCCCAGCCTCAGGGTGGACCTTGTTATTTAGGCAAGTTATCACTATTCCACCCTAATATATCTGTGCTAATGCAATTAAGCCATAAGATAAGCAGGCAAAAGCGTAGCTTACATAATTTAGACTGTAGTCAAATAGGAGATCCATGGTTCTGGAGTAAATTTAAGCAAGTGATGGTTTCAGCTTTCCTGCCGTGGGGTGCTGCCAGCAAAGCGTTGACTCTAGCAAAGCAAATAGGGTGTTGGGCTAGGGGTGAACTGAATAAAACTTCACAGATATTAGATATGTTAACTTCAGATGTACAAAGTGTTAATCACGCTGTTCTACAAAATAGAGCTGCTATAGATTTTTTATTATTAGCACAAGGCCATGGGTGGGAAGAGTTTGAAGGAATGTGTTGCATGAACTTATCTGATCATTCTGTATCTATTCATGCTAAGTTAAAAGAGCTACGGCTAGGTTTTAACAAACTTAAGGAAGAAGAAGGATTGGGTATTGATGAATGGCTGAAAAGTTTCGGACTGGGACCCTGGCTAAGAAACCTTATAACATATGCTATAGGGGTATTAGGGGTACTCTTATTACTTTTACTTATATTACCTTGTTTCTGTAGTTGTATTCAGAAGATGGTTAGTAGGATGATAGAGAAAACCTGGCAAACTAACCTCCTTTCTCTTAAAGAAAAAAGCGGGGGAAGTGTGGAGAGTTTAGTTCAGGCATGGCTTGAAGAAAAAGGCCATGAAGCCATGAAACTGAGAGAAAAGTAACAGGTAGCTGTGAAGCAGTTCCCAGCCTGACTTCTATAAACAATTAGACTCTTTCAGGCATCATTGTATAAACAATAAAGTTCTCAGGCAGTCTTCTCATAACAAGTGTAACACTCTCTCTGGGAAAAGATGGCACCCTGAGAACAGATGTGGAAGTTTTGGGAACCGTTCGCATCACAGTGAGAACACTGGTTTTGTTTTGTGTAAACAATCAACGGTGTAGTAAAACAAAAGGTGTGGTTAGAGTTTTCTCTGTTAGCCTATCATAAACCTGTATTTCAGAATATGCATGAAGTTCGTTAACACTATTATTTAAGCTGACTGATCGATCAATAAATCGAGTTCGATGCATCACAGGATGGTCGTTCTCCCCTCACTTCAACAGTAAAGGATGGCCAGGCTGTCTGAGGGCAGTGGCTACAGTGATAATAAACATAGAAGAGGCCAGAAAGCTCACGCTGGGCCAAAAGATGACTGTGTTAGTATCTCACACTGTATCGGCCGTGCTGGAACAGAAAGGCAACCATTGGTTGTCACCTTCCAGATTCTTAAAATACCAGGCCATCTTGGCTGAATCAGATGACGTAACCATTCAGGTAACTAACATTGTGAACCCAGCTTCATTTCTAGAAGGGAGAGCCCCAGCAGAACCCATCAAACACGACTGCCTGGAAACAATTGAAGCCGTCTACTCCAGTCGCCCAGATCTCAAAGAAGAGCCGCTCGAAGGTGCGGACAACTGGTTCTCAGATGGCAGCAGCTTCGTGAAGCAAGGAGTAAGAATGGCTGGCTATGCAGTCACTACTACAGAAAGGGTAATTGAGTCAAACCCCTTGCCTGCAGGGACTTCAGCCCAAAAGGCAGAGCTGATAGCTCTGACTCGAGCCCTGGAATTGGCAGAAAACATGCAAATTAATATATGGACAGACTCTAAATATGCCTTCTCCGTTGTACATGCTCATGGGGCCATCTGGAAAGAAAGAGGACTATTGACTACACAAGGAAAAACAGTCAAACATGCTGAAGAGATTCTGCGGTTGCTAGAGGCGGTCCAACTCCCAGCACAAGTGGCCATAATGCATTGTAAAGGACATCTGAAAGGTAACACTATCCCAGAAATAGGGAACAGGAAGGCAGATACGGAAGCTAAATTGGCTGCCACAAGGACTAGAGAAGTAGAAATAGTGGCCCTAATACCAGGAGAGCTGGATACCGATATCAAGCCAGATTACCAGGAATCAGATCACAGATGGATTCAAAAGAACAAAGGTAAACTGTTAGACAGTGGATGGGGACAATTAGAGACAGGACAGTTGATAATACCAGGGAACCTAATGTGGCAGATTGTGAAAACGGAGCATGAAAAGGCCCATTGGGGCCTAGATCCACTTTACCAACATTTGCGAGCTAGGATAGCAGGACCGAAATTATTTACTACTGTAAAACACGTTACATCCCAGTGCGAGCGGTGTCTGAAAAATAACCCGAATACGGGAACCAAGGTACACCAAGGAGTCATAAATCGAGGTAAATTCCCAGGTGAAGTATGGCAAATTGATTTTTCTGAACTCCCAAGAAAAGGGGGGTTTCGGTATTTGTTGGTATTAACTGATACATTTTCTGGGTGGCCTGAAGCATTCCCTTGTAGGACAAATAAGGAAAGAGAGGTGACTAAAGTACTGTTGAATGAAATTATTCCACGGTTTGGGGTACCGAAAAGCATTTCTTCGGATAGAGGTACACATTTCTGTGCAAAAGTGGTGAGAGCAATAAGCAAAGCATTACAAATCAAATGGCAACTACACACACCTTATCGTCCACAGGCCAGTGGGCAAGTGGAAAAGATGAATCATCTCATCAAACAGCAAATTGCCAAAATATGCCAGGAGCCTAATTTGCAGTGGTACCAGGCTTTGCCTATTGCTCTGCTCAGACTGAGAGTCAAACCAAGATCAAAAGAAAAGTTAAGTCCATTTGAAATTCTGTATGGTAGACCTTATGCTATGCAAGTTGTAAATGGGGACGCTATAGACCAAATCGGTAATCAGTACATTTATGATTATATAATTACGGTGGGGAAACAGTTCGATAAGAATGCTACTGTGGTGATAGGGCACCAACCTAAACAACCTGATTGTAAGTTGCATCCGTTTAATCCCGGTGATTGGGTGTATGTTAAGAATCTTTTAGGAAAACCCCTACAAGAAAAGTGGGAGGGACCTTTCCAAGTGCTGCTGACTACCTTCACCGTGGTTCGGATCAAGGAGCGACCTACGTGGATCCATTACTCACGAGTCAAGAAAGCTCCGGAGAATAAACAAGAGGAGCAGACATCATGATCCTGACTCCACCGCAGATCTTCACAACCCTGATCATTGGACTAATGATAAGTATAGTTCTTCCCCAAGGCTCTGTCTCAATAGACCCATGGTCTAATGCACACCAGTGTATCCACCCGGAGTTGGAAACGGGACCGAAGGGGCCCTACTTTGAGGTGTATGCCTTACATAACAATCAGCCATATGCGAGTAAAGTATGGGATCAGCCCTCCATGGTAGCGTACGAGGGAGACCAAATTCAAGTCGGGTGTCGAGAGCTTGACCCAATAGAAGGAAAAACAAGGCGGCTAGTATTAACAATTCAACCCTTGATGGCAGCCTCTGAACACAACCTAATCACTAGTCCAGTGAAAATGGGGAAACCCACTGTCTGGATTCAGCAAAAGGGCCCAATTTCATGCCAGTGGAGTGACTTCAGGGAAGATCCACCCGGATCACAACCCCGAAATTCAGTAGTTTTTAGAGAAGATCCGCTTGGGGAAATACATCCTGAAAACATAACCCTTGACTTACACCCTCTTCTCTTTTCTGCGGGAAAGATTGTAGCATCTAATGGTCCTGAGGAAGGGAAAGCACAGTGTGAGATGGCATTTAGATTGGATCAGTCGATGATGTTCACATGTGAAAGGGAGCTGAAAGCCCTGGAAATGGGTTTTGGCTTCCCTAAGCGTGCTGTCGCATATAAGGTAGCATTACCGGAAGACGTGATTCCATTGTATCCAGATCTAGACTTGCCCCAAGAAACCACTCCACCGGTGGTATGTAAAGTAGTACATAACCTAACCTTTATAGGGCCTCAGGTGATAAGAAAATCTAATGAACAAAAATTATTGTTAGACCCCACTTATTCCCTGAAAAAGGTGCAGATGAACTTCCACACCGATATTACGTATTTGCAGAAGGATTGCCAACTGTTTATACAGCAAAGCCTTAAGGGATGGAATGCATGGCTAGCAACAAGGTCTCATCATAGAAGAGCACAAAGAGATTTGAGTGGGTGGATTGGCACTGGATTTGGTATATTAAACACAATAGATCAAGAAGTATTAGTGAATAAATTAAGTACCGTCACGTCGAACTTAGGAAAACTAAAAATGCCCCTCAGTTCATCCATGCTTACATTAGCAGAAACACAATCGCTAGTAGCAAAATTGCTAACCATGGTAGCAAACCACACTGAAGAGGATTTTTTGAAGTTCGCTAACTATACAGGGGAACTTAGCAAGGAAATTGCACTAACTATCCAGTGCCCTCAGACACAACAATGGGTACAATCAGTAGCGGCAGGAATACTGAGAGAAGGAACGTCAGGAATATTACCTCAAGAGATAAGAGAAACAATATTAAAGGATAATCATACTACACAATTTCAGAAGGACCACCAAGCCTGGTGGCAATTAGTAAATTTCACTTATGAGCCTCAACAGGAACACATTGAAGCCTATGTCCTCACCATTAGTGCAGCAGAGGAAAGAGCTCTTTCCTATCCTCACTCTAGGGACAATACATCAAGATGTTATTGTCAGGCCAATAGACCATAATGTCTGGGCTAGTTATGATAATACCAAAAATAGGTGGCAATCGGTTAGCACAGAAGCATGTATTCCTAGAGGACAATTAGGCTATGTTTGTGAAATCGCTGTAGTAGAAGCAGAAGATCTATGCTTAGATGCCGAGAACAGTGTATGTACCTTTGAAATGCTTCCGCATAATAGAACACAATCACAAGTTTATTATATAGGGAATGGGTGCGCTTGCATGAGGACAGCTTGTGACAATGTCACCATAGATAATTGCCAAGAAAAGACTAATAATACTAACTTCTGTGTATGCAACTTCACCAAGATAGTAGGTTGTGATTTTCATTATACTGTCCCAATAACTACTCAACAGCTAATTAACGCAGATTTCGACCTATATCAAGAGATACCGAAATTACAAATAGGGATGGACATCGAAGTTCTTAAAGCAATGATCACGCATCCTAAAGTAAAGGAATTGATACAAAAGGTAAATCAAACAACCAAACGAATGGTATGGCAGGTAGAACATAATTCAGAAAAAATAAAGAATGTCCTGACTAAAGTAGAACAAGTAGGCCAGCATCATTGGTGGGATATCTTTGTGGGATACTCCCCAATGTTGGAAAAGAAATGAAATTTAGCAAAATATTTAATTATAGTGAGTTGTGTGTGAACTGGTTTGTTAAAAAGTAGTTTTGTAGCCGTTGAAAGTGTGTGTTGGGTTTTTGTGTGTTACCTAGCAGGTAGTCTTAGAGATTTAATAATAATTAAACTAGTGCAAGAAAGTAAGAATGCTAACCTGTCTAGAGGCAGCATACAATGCTCTTAGAATAAGATAAGCAGAGGATTAATGATCTTGTTTGTGAACCAAGGAATGTATCACAAGGGTCTGTGACCAGGCAAGGGGAACGGGAAACTGTTCCTTGGAGACTTTGTTGTGAATCGCATGTATAAGAGGGAAGCACCCATACATGAATTTGGGGACTCGGACTTTGGGACGTGAGTCCCCCATTTCCCCGGGCCCTTAATAAAGCACCCACAAAACTTATCCGAGTTTTGTGTCATTTATCAATCGGGCAACAGTTTTCTGGCGACCGCGGCAGGACTCCGAGGGCTGCTGGGGCGGTTCGCATCCCGATCCACTCCAAGCCGGCACCGAGCACTTCTCGGGGAGTCATCGGTCGTGCCCGACCCCCCGCGCCTGTCGGACAAACTGCGTTAAGGTAAGCCTGAAGGTGCTTTATATTGGAAAAAGGTGATAATTGGATTTGGATTTGGTGGTTGGTAGAAAAGCCTAGGCTCCGGCCATAAGACGTCTAAGGACGCAGGACCGGAACTCGCCTCCTGTTTTGTTTTAGGGAAAGACGGCGAGAAGGTATATTGGTTTAAGGTATATTGGTTTATTGGGATTAATAGTGGAATTAAAGGTTGTAATATGATGTCTTTTAAAACTTTTAAAACCTTAGTGCAAGCCAATGGTAAAATACCTGGAAATACACCATTAGGTTGTATATTGAAACGGTGGAAAAGTGAGGGGTATTAGCAAGAATTGGATAAAAACAAAATGATAGATTATTGTAATCATTGGTGGCCTGAATATGAGATTGGGGAAGCAGGATGGCCGGTGAATGGTACACGGGAATTGGAGATAATGGAATCTTTGATGCAATTTTTAAGGAGAAATGAGAAATGGGATGAAATACCATATTTGGATTTGGTTTTCGTTTTATATCGGAAAGAGGAATGGCAAAAGGAATGCGGTATTTTTGTTTTAGAAGTGAATGATGAAAGGGAGTGTGTGGGATGTAAAGAAAGAAAGGAGCGTAATTTGTATCCTTCAGTCGAGGAAGATTTGTCTTATTGTATAGCACTTCTAAGGGTTCCGGTTGCTCCTAATGTGCCCCCTGCTCCCCCTGCGGATATAGCTATAAAAACGGGATCTAGTGAGAGTGATAGTGATGGTGGTGATGGTGAAAAGAATGAGAGTGTTAAAAGAACTCCGTTAGCAGGGCGGACTCGCAAGGGAAGGAAGGGGCAGAAGGGGCCACCGTTAATTGCACCATTAAGGGAAGCTGTGGGACCACAGGGAGAAAGGATACTTATAAAGGTGCCTTTCTCCCCCGGGGATTTGGTAATATGGAAGCAATCAGCGGGGAGTTATTGGGAGGATCCTGAAAGGGTGGCAAGGGTGGTTAAAATGGTAATAAAGACTCAGAATCCGGACTGGAATGATTTACAGGTATTATTAGATACTATAATGGATTCCACGGAAAAGGAAATGGTTATTAGAGCCACTAGAGAAAAGGCTCGTGAGGAAATTCGGTTGAGACAACTAAATGAGACAGTTGATGAATTGGTACCAAGTGAGGAACCTAAGTGGGACCCAAACTCTACGGGAGGAATAAGGGCTGTAAAACGATATCAGGAATTGTTGGTGGAAGGAATTAGGACAGGAATACCTAAGACTATGAACTGGTCTAAGTTGTATTTGGTCAAGCAGGACAAGAATGAGTCTCCCTCTGCCTTTTTAGAACGATTAAAAGACATGGCTCGGAAGTTTACTAATTTAGATGTAGAGGATCAATCAGGAAAACTTCAATTGGCATTGTTGTTTATGGGGCAATCACAAGAGGATATTAGGAAAAAGTTACAAAAGCTGGAAGGAGAGGATACTAGAAGTTTGGATAAAATGCTGGAGGTAGCGTGGAAAGTATACAACAACAGGGAAAAAGAAACTGCAAAAAGACAACAAGCTAGTATTCTGGCTGTAATGCAACAGGCAGGGGCAGGAGGAAGACCCATTAGGGGTCAAGGTCGGGGAGGAGCTAATCACGGACAGAGGGGGTTGCCAAGAGGTCGGGGAGGATTTGGGTTTGCACCTAACATGGGGAGGTTGGATCCAAACCAGTGTGCCTTTTGCCGACAATTGGGACACTGGAAAAATGAATGCCCGGTTAGAGGAGGTATGGGCATGGGAAACATGGGATTAAGGACAGCCCCAATGGGAAATGCCCCTGTGGGAGGATTCACGGGAGGACCAGCAGAAGTCGCTCAAGCACTAGTTTTGGGAAACTATCAGAATCAAAGCTGACTAGAAAAGGATTTAAGGGTAGTTTTAGAAATAGATGGAAAGGATCAAGAATTTATGGTAGACACTGGAGCTACTTATTCTGTACTCAATAGACGATTGGGACCTTTGAGTGACACAACGGTACAGGTGGTGGGGGCAACAGGGAAGCTAGAGGAACAACCATTTTTACAACCTTTAAATCTTAGGTTTGGGGGGAAGGAATTAGATCACCAATTTTTGTATATGCCAAACTGCCCCACACCCCTTCTTGGCAGAGATCTGTTGTCCCGACTTAATGTGAAAATAATATTTGAAGGGGGAAGGGTGAAATTGGAAATACCTGAGGAACAAATAGCAGGCATTTTTGTAATCAAAGAAGTGGATGCCTCTCCTATTCCAGAAGAAATTGAGCAGGCTGTAGTACCCTGGGTATGGGAGTCAGGGGTCCCTGGAAAATCTAAAGCTGCGCAGCCAGTAAAGGCGGAACTAAAGGAAGGGGCCCAACCAGTGAGGATAAAGCAATACCCCTTGAAGCTTGAGGCAAGGAGGGGAGTAGCCCCGTTAATTAAACAATTTTTGGCTCAAGGAATATTACAGGAATGTGAATCGGAGTATAATACTCCAATTTTTCCAGTAAAGAAACCTAATGGTAAGTGCCGTTTGGTACAGGACTTAAGGGCTATTAATGAAATAGTGAAAGACATATATCCAGTTGTTGCTAATCCTTATACCTTGTTAACATCTGTATCGGAGGAGTTTAAATGGTTCTCAGTGATTGACCTTAAAGATGCCTTCTTCTGCATCCCACTGGCAGTAGAGAGTAGGAAATATTTTGCCTTCGAGTGCGAGAGTCCTGATTTTGGGAGAAAGAAGCAGCTTACGTGGACCAGAATCCCACAGGGATTTAAAAACAGCCCTACTATTTTTGGAAACCAACTGGCCAAGGAGCTGGAGGAATGGAAGATAACCCAGGTAACAATATCCCCATCCTTGTATGTAGTCCTGCAGTACGTGGACGACATTTTTCTGGCTACTAAGGAAAGGGAAATGTGCGTGGAATTAACAATTAAATTACTCAACATGCTTGGCCAAGCAGGGTATCGGGTTTCTAAGGAAAAAGCTCAATTGGTCAAAAATAGCGTTATTTACCTCGGTTGTGAGATCACACAAGGGCAGAGACGTTTGTGAGTAAACCGAATAGAGGCAATATGTGCTATTCCTTTGCCTCGTAACCATCAGGAATTGAGATCTTTTCTAGGAATGGTGGGATGGTGTCGACTGTGGATCATGAATTTCGGTCTCCTATCCAAGCCACTATATGAGGCCTTGAAGCAGCATCGGTTGGAGTGGACGACACAGCAAAAGAAGGCCTTCCAGGAATTGAAGCAGGCACTAAAGGAGGCCCCAGCCCTAGGACTCCCTGACCTGACCAAGGAATTCCAGATGTACGTGAATGAGAGGCAAAACCTGGCATTGGGGGTCCTCACCCAGAAGGTGGGATCCTGGAAGAGGCCAGTGGGATACTTCTCTAAACAACTGGATTCGGTAAGTTCCGGGTGGCCCTCGTGTTTACGAGCCGTGGCGGCAACAATAATTCTTATTCAAGAGGCCCGGAAATTGACTTTGGGGGCAAAAATGAAAGTGTTTGTTCCCCATATGGTCATGGCCGTTTTGGAGCAAAAGGGGGGTCACTGGCTATCATCCAGTCAAATGTTGCAATACCAGGCCATCCTGAGAGAACAGGATGATATTGAAATAAGGACTACTAATCATGTTAATCCAGCAGAGTTTTTACGCAGTGACCAGGAGGCTGGGGGACTGGTGCACGATTGCGTAGAGGTAATTGAACAAGTATATGCCAGCAGACCCGACCTAAAGGATAAACCATTGGAAGAACCTGAATGGGAACTATACACTGATGGATCCAGTTTTGTCGAGAATGGGACTCGCTATGCCGGGTATGCAGTGGTAACATTAGATCAGGTAATAGAGGCAAAGGCTTTGTTACCTGGAACTTTGGCCCAGAAGGCAGAGGTGATTGGACTCACCAGAGCCCTGTATTTGAGCAAGGAGAAAAGGGTTAATATCTGGACAGATTCTAAATATGCTTTTGGTGTGGTTCATGTACATGGGGTGTTATGGAAGGAAAGGGGGCTTTTGAATTCACAGGGAACCAACATCAAGCACCAGGAAGAAGTGCTACAGCTACTGGATGCGATACACAGTCCCAAAGCAGTTGCAGTAATGCATGTTAGAGGACATCAGACTGCGGAAGGAGACGTTTACAGAGGAAATCGATTTGCTGATGTTACAGCACGGCAAGCGGCACAGGAAGTATGGACTCAAATGGCACTGGTACCGGTAAGAACAAATCCGGCTACCCCATACCTGAATCAGGAGCCCAAATATTCAATAGAAGATGGAAAACTAATAAACTTGCTAGGGGCACAGAAGAATCAACTTGGGTGGTACGTTACACCAATGGGACAAATAGTGGTACGTACCTGCATAATGAAATTTATTTTGGAATCAGAACATAATAAATGTCGTTGGGGGGCAGAAGTATTGGTAAAATTTTTGAAGAATGAGATAATCTCTAATCAGATGTTAACAATGGCAAAAAGAGTTAATGCAATGTGCCCGGTATGTTTGAAAAATAATCCAGTAGTTAGGAGACAAATACAAATGGGAAAGTTGCAAGTCGGGCCACAACCAGGAGATTACTGGCAAGTTGATTTTTCTGAATTGCCTAGGGCACAGGGATACAGATACTTGTTAGTGTACGTATGTACGTTCTCAGGGTGGCCGGAAGCTTTTCCATGTAGAACTAATCAGGCTAAGCAGGTGGTAAAAACCTTGTTAAAAGAAATAATACCAAGATTTGGAGTACCTTTAGGATTGTCATCAGATAGGGGTCCACATTTTATAGCCGGGGTAGTGCAGGAATTAGCACGAATGTTAGATATAACCTGGAATTTGCATACCCCCTGGAGACCTCAGTCTAGTGGGCAGGTGGAAAGGATGAATCAAACCCTGAAAGGACAAATCAAAAAGATTTGCCAGGAAGCTAAACTGCACTGGCCTCAAGCTTTGCCTTTGGCCCTACTCAGGATTCGAATTAAACCAAGGGAAAAGGTAGGCGTAAGTCCATATGAGATATTATATGGCAAACCATATCATGCAACTGTATTAAAAGGGGAGGTACATGTGAGTGGGGACCAGGCGATTGCAGAGTATGTTATGTCACTTAATAAGATCTTGAATTCTTTAAGAAATACGTTACAGTGGAATAGACCGCTCACGCTGGAGAATTCTGTCCACGACATCCAGCCTGGGGACCAGGTGTACGTCAAGAAGCGGATCACAGATCCGCTACGGGAATCATGGAGCGGACCCCACCAGGTGATGATGACGACCTACACGGCGGTGAAAGTCCAGGAGATGGATGCTTGGATCCATTACACCAGGGAAAAGAAGGCACCGTTCCAGTGGGAAACCCAGATAGTGTCTCCAACCTGGATGATCTTCTGCACAAAGCCGCCTTCTTAATTATAATTCTTCTAGTGATCATGAGACTATTACCCGTTCAAGGGTCTACTCTAGTACAGGTTGAAGAAACAAAGGTTACAGTTATGGAAGGGATGGATGTTCAATTAACTTGTGTTATCTTTGACAGCCAGAAAGTTGAGGCCGGTGAAGTTATTGCAATATGGCAACGGGGGGCTGAAAGAAGCCGAGGCAAGATAGGAGTCGGCTGGGATCAGGATAAACAACAAGGAAACACGGTACTGAATCTTACCAAGGTAACCACAAACGATACGGGAGAATATACATGTTTGGCCAAAATACGGATAGTTTTGATTACAAAGAGTGAGTATGAGGGTTTTGCCATGGACAGGAGATCGTGCTGAAAACATAAAGATTAATCCAGTATCAATGGCAGTGGACATGTGGGATGGGGCCATCTCTCAGAATAAATTGTTCCTTCCTAGTAAGATCAAGACATCAAAGGAACCTTTGGGTCAAATGGTGGAAGCAAAATAGGGAACTGACCTGGGACAGAATAGAGGACGGGACCAGTTGGTGGGGGAAGGAAGGCAAAGGTTGTGGGTGGTCGAGTGTCACTAATCCTAGAATAGGAAATGCATGGTGGAGGCATGACAGAATGATGTTATCCTTACAGAGACACGGTAGGAGTAGACGGGAGGTTAATGATACAATAGAACGAAATACTGAGCAGGAAAATTTAGTGGTAGGATTAATCAGAGATTTTGGGATCATGCAGAATGTGACTAAAATAACAGCTTGCCTGCCGCTACCACAGGCTGCAGGTGAACCAATTCCCTGGGGAATAATACCGGTAACCAAAATGCCTGAAACATTCAAGAATGTTTCATGGTCCTGCCAGTCAGTTCCCAAACCAGTAGATCTATGGAGGGATTTGTGTATGACCACTCGGGCTATGACTAGAGAGGAATGTGAAAAGAAATCCAATCATTATGGTTGGATTCAAAATACCAGGAGGTGTTTAATTGCAACCCCAATAGATGAGCCATGCAATACAGTACGAATAAGAACGAAATCCCAACAAAACAAGATGAGTTGTCAGAATGTCACACAGAATTTTGACACCTGGAATAGTTGGAAGACATTATGGGGACCTAGTGTTTTGGAACACTATAATTACCTTGGGGAAGTACAATGGTGCATCCAATGGTCAGGAGTAAAGAATCAGTCACATTATAGGGCCCTTATCACGTCTACATCTTCCCGAGAGTTCAGATCGCAGAAAGAGGATTGGAATTGTACTGAGGTTTTTACATGTGATACACTGGAAGACCGAATCGGATTGGTACCGGTGAAAATGGCATTAAAGTGGGGATGCGAGTGCAGGGGGTATGATCACACGGTTAGCAGAGAGTCCATGGATGGACCTATAGATTGCAGATATACTACTGTGCATAGCCCTGGAAATCTAGTCTGGGTGTTGGGACACGGACAGTGGACCACACATTTACCTCTAGATGGATCAGTAACACAAATCACCCTAGGGGTTCCCACATTGTGTCCATACTGGAAACAGAATAGATTGATCCAAAGGAAAGGACTCAGAAAGAGGGAAGAATCCCTAGAGGAGCAGTGGCATGAACCTGGCTCAGGAGTGCAATTTGGATGGATATTACAGTCATTATTCCCTCCGGTAGCGACATATCGAAACAGGGAAATGCTCAACAATTTGTTAGGACAGACAGAAAGGTTGGCAGCAGCTACTAAGAAGGGATTTAAAGATCTAAATTTGCAATTGCAAGCTACATCAAGAATGACCCTACAAAACAGAATGGCATTGGATTTGCTACTGTTAAAGGAACATGGAGTTTGTGGTTACCTGAGTAGAAGAATAGATCATTGCTGTGTACACATTCCAAATGTTACACTTGAAGTTGAGAAAGATATTTCTCAACTGGCAGAAGTGGAAACAAAAACCAAGGAAATTGAAAGGGAAGCACAGCATAATTGGATAGGAGCAGTATGTGATTCTTTGGGGCTTCACCTGTCTGGCTGGATTACGTCTGCTATACAGTATGTACTAATGTTTTTAGTATTTCTAGTGACTATATGGATTGTATATAGATGCCTCTTAGGTGTGATCGAAAAGGAAAAGAGGCGATCTCTCCGGTTGGTGAAGGCGATGACCCGCGGGCGGCAGAATGAAGAACACTGCCCACCTAGTTATGAAGATGATACTGTTGATTGAGCATCCTTGCAGCAGGACTGAAGGATGCTCAAAAGGGGGGAAATGTTGGAAAAGAAATGAAATTTAGCAAAATATTTAATTATAGTGAGTTGTGTGTGAACTGGTTTGTTAAAAAGTAGTTTTGTAGCCGTTGAAAGTGTGTGTTGGGTTTTTGTGTGTTACCTAGCAGGTAGTCTTAGAGATTTAATAATAATTAAACTAGTGCAAGAAAGTAAGAATGCTAACCTGTCTAGAGGCAGCATACAATGCTCTTAGAATAAGATAAGCAGAGGATTAATGATCTTGTTTGTGAACCAAGGAATGTATCACAAGGGTCTGTGACCAGGCAAGGGGAACGGGAAACTGTTCCTTGGAGACTTTGTTGTGAATCGCATGTATAAGAGGGAAGCACCCATACATGAATTTGGGGACTCGGACTTTGGGACGTGAGTCCCCCAGTTCCCCGGGCCCTTAATAAAGCACCCACAAAACTTATCCGAGTTTTGTGTCATTTATCAATCGGGCAACACCAACAGCTACACAAGTCTTTAACTATCTGGTGCACCCAACGCTAATAATAATCATATTTCTGTTACTATTAACTCTCACAAATATTTGTATGTGGTGGAGACTGAGAATCATAATGAAAAGAACCCAAATGATCTGGGCTATGGTACGAGCATATCAGCGCCCTACAGGGTTAGAATTCGATGAAAGAATTCGTAAGTTATAAGAAAAGGGGGAAATGAAGCCATTTATTATAATGGCTAATAGCTTCTGAAAATAAAAGAATTAAAAGACACTCAAAAATATATCAAGGGAATAGCAGCAGTAAATAAATAACCTAAAACACACTTTCAGGAAGACCTTTGATCAGATATTTAGATAAGGCAATGTAAAATACACTCACAATATTTGGATAAGGTAATCTAAAATACACTCACAGAAGAAACTTTGGAATTAGAGTATTTGAAGAAACTGAAGTGGAAGCCAATAAGTTAAAGTGACCTGCCAAGCCGCTAGGATCAAGCCAAGTACAACAGTAACTTCAGCCAAGCCATGGAAAAACATGCCAAAGATAACAGGAAGAAGTCCAAATTAGGAAAAGCTGAAAATTTAACTAAGGAAAACCAGGAATTCCCGGAAGACCCCGCCTGCCTATGAATATGCATGTAATAAATGATGTAATCCTTGTTTAAAATTGTACCAAAACCCGATTTTGCTGTACATAATTCAGAAATCCATTTTGTGATTTCCCCGACGCGTCGTAATAAATTACCTCCTGCTTCTCTGACTTAAACTGAGTCTCTTAAGCAGTTATTCTCGTCTTTTGGGGCAAAATTCGGCATCACCACCCCAGGGGAGGCAGAATGCCTTAGACTGTCTTGCTGAGCAGACCTCGGCAGGACAGGAGAAAGAATTTTATAGATAAGATACAATAAACAACCTTGAGACTGAGAAATTAAGAGCTCTGACTCCTTCTTCAACCACCGGGCTGGGACAAGAGACTTTTTAACTTATCTCAGGGTCACTCTGACCAGCTAGAGACCCCGAGAGCATGAGTCCGTAAGATGAAATCTTGATGATTGGGTCCAAAACATAAATACACTTGTTGGCCATGTCTTCTTGGCCAAGAAATCCTTCAAAGCTCTTGTAACTACAAGTCTTGTGGCCCTGTGAGCCATGCGGTGGAGATGTGAGCCCAACTCAACCTTCCTGCCTATGTAGAAGAGAAAAAAAAGCAATGGCATCATCTAAAAAACTCAGAGGTCCACTCTCTAGCTTGTTCCAAACCCCTTCCAATCCCCCAAAGTGTGATTTAGCTACAAATAGATGACAAGGACTCTTAGGGCTGCCTCTTTGACTCCAGAGCGGCTGCTTTAGAATCTTTCACATAACCCTGTGTAGTTAAGTGCCAGAAATGGATCATTTGAAGAAACTTTCCCAACTGACTTGCATGGAGGCTTGTTTGAAGGGTGTTTGAATGGAAAGCCTCCCAGCAGAGGTCTGGGCTTTGGTCTAGCTGTGTCCCCTGCTGATTGTGAAGTGTGTCATCAGCTGAAGTGCTATCTGGGCTAAAAATATCATCCAGTCAATTGGACTTGCTCTTTTTGGCCTATAAAAGCTGGACCCACTTTTGGGGCAAATTTGGAGACCTCATCTATGGGTGGATGGAGCACCTAGGATTTTCCCAGTTGTTGGGAATGGTTCTCCAGGTCCCTGGAGTAAAACGGGGCTGCCCAGCTACTGCGCATCTGCAAGATGACAAACAATTGTCTTGGTTTGAAGAGAGAGGTGTCTGCTAAGGAAGGCAGAAGTCTTCTCTGAAATGGAAAATGTAAATCCCCTGCCTTCAAATGATTCTCATTTAGAAATTCAAATGCTCTCAGGGAAAGATATGGAGATAGGCCTGAGCCCGCAGAGCAGGGCAGCCTTTGCTTATGGTCTGAGCCCTTCCTAAAGATCCTGTCAGGCTGTCTTAGACACCTGGGGCCAGGCATTCCTTCCAAGATGGGCCACTTCGGCTGGCCCGGGGCCAGCCCCAGGGCAGGAGGCAGTGTGTGCAAGGCCCCTGGGTGGCACGCTGCAGCACGGTCACCGTGCCATGGAACGGAACCCGGTCACCAAGGTCCCTTTGTGACACGTGGGAAATAGAAGCTTGCCCGGGTGCTGGGAACAGGTAACGGGGCACAACGGGACAGAGCAGTGCTGTGAGGAGCCCCCACACAGCGCACTCATTCCCGTCTGACCAGGAGCTTTTCTGCAGCCTTGTTCCTGCAGCTGAGCTCGAGGCCAGAGCACAGGACTCGGTGACCCGTGGCCTTCCGAGGCTTCTCTTCTGCAGCTGCCCTCAAGGGCAGAGCGTGGGACTTGGTGCCCCAGAGCTTTCCCAAGGCGTCTCTCCTGCAAGTAGCTCCTGTCACAGACATGGAGCAGAGACCCCCGAGAGTGCCCAAGATGGCCTGGGTGGAGGAGGAGGAGGAAGAAGAAGGACCTGGAGCAGCCCCAGCACAGGAGACTGAAGAGGTGGTGCCCTTCCATCCACCGCAGGAGGGTGAGTGGCAGAGCTGGGTTGCAGGGCTGGAGCCTGCAGCCAACTTGGCCCCATGCCATGCCATGCCATGCCATGCCATGCCATGCCATGCCATGCCATGCCATGCCATGCCATGCCATGCCATGCCATGCCATGCGATCCCCTGGGGAAATGCCCACGGACGGGTGGGAAGAGGGGCCGGGCAGACACCCCACAGCTCCCTCGCTCCATCCCCCTGGGGCATCCCAGGGCTCTGCCTGCCTGGGGAGCGCAGGGCTGGGCTGTGTTCTCCGGCCTCTCCCGCAGCCCCTCAGCTCTGGCTGCGCTCCCTCTTTGCCAGATGAAGCTGTGGAGCGCACACAAGAGCAGGAATCCAGCCGTGGCCGCTTCCACAGAACAGCGCAGGTACCTGCAGCCACCTCCACCTGGGCTGGGCCTGCTCAGCCAAGTACCGTGTGTGCAGCACGCCATGCAACATCCCCGGCATCTTGCCCTTCTCCTACAGCTCGTTTGCGACTTCATCCGGAGCATTCGGCAGGAGTCCCGCACCATGGGCACGCAATGCGAGCTCCTCAAGCATGAGACCAGTGCCGCCCTGCTGGATTTGCTCCTGGAGAAGGGTGTTGCCAGGCCAGAACAAGTAAGCAGCCTGGGGCCAGGCTTCAATTCCCCCATGAGTCACGTGGCTTCCCCAGTCATGCCTGCTGGTCCCTCAGAGCCTTTGAGACCATGGCAGGGCACTTCTCTGGGGAGCCTGGGGACATTGCTCTCTCTGGCAGCTTTCCAAGTCTCCCCGTGCCCCCTGCAGGTGCCTGCCTTGGTGAGGTACATTCACCGATGGCTCCTGGCCAACGATTCTGCCAAGCACAGGCTGGACAAGGCCCTGCTGAAACTCACCAAAGCACACCCGGCTGACGCAGTCGTGATGCTCCTGCGTGTGGCCCCATCCTGTGACAGCTATGGGGCCCACCTGCCCAGAGGGCTCAGGCCTCCCAAGCCCATCACCCTGTACCGCCTGGCCCAGGTGTCTGAGCAACAGAGAGTTCCAGAACCCTCTGGCTGCCGCCTTTCCCAGCCCTGGCATGTCAGCCCCTGAGCCTGCTGCCATGCTGCCTTGCTGCCCCTCAGGGCCTGTCCTCACAGAGCTGGGCTGCTTGGCTGCTGCCAGCAAGGGCCAGTGGGCAGAGGCAGAGCCGGCGGTCAGCCTGGGCCCCTAGGGATGCCCAGGCCACGATGCTGTGTCTGAGACCCCCCATGAGACAGAGCTCTAACCCCGCAGAGCTGCCATCTCCATGTGGATGACCATCATGTGCTCGTCCAGGACTGCCGAGCCAGTGCAGCTGATCCTCCTGGACGTGCTAGGGAGCTGGCCAGAGTACAGCACGTGCACCTCGGATGGGGACAAAACAGCTGTCTTTGCCCTGGCTGTGAGTTTCCGCAACTGGCCTTTGCTGGCCCCAAGGCCGCCTCTCCAGCAGCTCTCCATCCTCCTTCCCCCACTGCATCTGCCTGCCTCAGGCGCTGGCCGGAAACCTGGCCCAGGGGCAGCTTCAGGCCCACCAGGCCCCGCGCTCCCCCTGCCTCTCTCCGGGCCTCTCCCTGCCACGCTCGGGCCCTGCCACACGGACACCTCGGCACTGAGCGCTGTCTCGGGGGCCTTTGTCCTTTGCAGGCAACCATGGTGATGTGGAAGATCCTCCAGGAGTCCTCTGTCCCACGTGTAGTGAGGCCATATTTCCCCCGCCTTTTTGTTCATCTGCTCTTCCAAGTGTTCCCCAGCACAGAAGAGATGCCACTGGAGGTCCAAACCTTCTGGAAGGATTGACTGGAAGAGCACGGTCTTGCCACCAGCCCCAACAGGTGCTCCATCCCACTCCTCCTGTCCTTGACACGTGGCCTGCAAAGGAGCCAGTGCTGCCAGTGTGACCCGGGCTTTGCTGTGCACACAGGTTTGCAGTGCAGACTCTGAAGTCCCTGCTCTGCCAAAAGCACTACAAGGATGTGGTGGTGTCAGTGGAACGCAAGCGTGGCTGGGACATGCTGCTCTGTGCTGACACCCGCCACTATGCTGTGGGTCTGCTGGCCAGGTGAGACTCTCTTTCTCCCCATTGATCCTGCCATTTGTGCTCTGTGCCCGAGCTGTCCCACACATTCCCCAAGGCCCTGGGACACACTGAGGGACGGCTAACGACACACTGAGGGATGGCCAAGCAGACTGGAAAAGGCTGGGAAGGGAGAGAGCACAGGAGGAGACACCTCCTAAAGGGCCCAGGTCCCCTTGCAGGGTGGTGGTAAAAGACCACCAAGCTCTGTAAGCCTGTCCTTGGAGAGATTTGCTCAGCTTCCTGGTCCCTTTTTTGCCCTCCTAGAGAGATGCGCCATGCTTGTCATCGGTTGTGTTCCAGTATTGCACTCCACCTCCTCTGGCTGCTCAGCACACAGGAGCCACACTGGGATCTGCCCGCCCTGGCATTCCTTGTGGAGGTGAGCCGGGTGTCCAGCGCTGCCTGGCTGAGCATCCTCCCAGCTCTCTGCCCTCTCGTGGCAGCAGCCGCCTGGGACGGTGCCCGCACCCTCTGCTGCTGCTGCTGCGTCCTGGGCCCAGCCCTGTGCGGCTGCGGGCTCCTGCCGGCCGGCTCCCCCGTCACTGGCCTGTGCCTTTCAGGTCCTCGTGTGCCTGGATTCTAATGAATGTGGCGACAGTGTTGTGAAGGTCTCTTCAAGGTACCTGCAGAGCGAGTGCAGGGAGAGGCGTCGCCTGGCGCTCAGGGCCCTTCTCGAGCTCATTGATGATCCCTCAATGGTGAGAAGGGGGCAGTGGCTGAAGCTGCGCTGGGAACTCAGTCACTTGGCCTGACCTGGGCTTCGGGCACTGGGGCAGCTGCTCCCAGCTCTCCTGCCTCCTGCTTCAGCTGCCCCAGTGCTTCAGGACAGTTCTTTGGCCTCTGGGCACTGTGGCAGTAGGGTGGGACTTCACAGACTTGTGTTCCGCACAGGCCAAAAGAATGTGGAGCTTGACCAAAAGCCTCATGCACCTACTGGGCAACAATGATGCAGAGATAGCTGGGATGACACTCATCACACTCAGCTTTATACTCCTGCACAAACACATTCTGCTGTCAACCCCCATTGCCATGCAGCTGGCTGAGGCACTCCTGCCACTCTTTGACCACGTAAGGCTCCGTGCCCCCAGCTACAGCAGCTGGCTGCTGCCTGGAAACTGTGTGCCCTGTGCATTTCCAGCCCTGTGCCCAGGGTGCCCTGGAGGAGCCAATGCTGAAGTGTTTTTTCTTGTTTTTTTCATCTAGGATAATAGCCAGGTACAGCTGCTCTCCATCAAACTCTTCCGAGACATGAGGGAGTATTTGGAAGAGAGAGAAAAACCTTTGGAAAGCCCTGTGCAACAGAGCCAGGCTTCTCAGGAAACGCTGCTTTATGCGGTCAAGTTCATGAAGAGGAGCGATCTCAAAAAGCTGCTGAAGGAGCAGAAACTGTGGAAGTTCAGCAAGTGCCTGGTAAGGACGGCCAGGAATCCCCAACTCAGCCAGGAGAAGGCCCCTGAGGGCGGTGCTCAGTGTGCGGGCCGGGCAGCTGTGCCCCTGCGCGCTGCTGCAGCCAGAGGCCGCGCGGGCTCTTCTCCAGGCTCCCGTGGGCCCGAGCCGGGTGCCCATGAAACCCCGGCCCGGCGGGGCTGCGGGGCAGGGGCAGCACCGCGGCTCCCCGGGCAGCAGCCGGCCCCCTCCCCCTCCCCTCGGGAGCCCGGCGCCAGCGGCTGCTGGCCGCGCCTCGGGGCTGTGCGGGCAGGGGAGGCCGGGGCGGGGCGCAGGCAGCGCCCGGCCCAGGGGCTGAGCCCGCGCCAACCCTTCCCTCCTGTCGCTCTCTGCAGCTGGCAGAGGACAGGAGCAGAGCGGCCGAGCACCTGCGCCGGGCCCTGCGCTACCTGGAGAGCCCACAGGAGCCCCTGCGAGAGGCGGCCATCAGGTTAATGGGTGAGTTACGAGCCCGGGCTCCCTCCCCAGCCCGCCGCAGCTCGGCCCCAGCCCCGCCTGCTGCCCCGGCAGCGGCAGCCGGGCCCGGCGCCGTGGAGCCCCGCCTGGCCTGGGCATTGCTGCTGCCGCCCTCTGACAGCCGTGCCCTGGGGCGACAGCGCGCTGCATGGGCTGAGCTGAGCGCTGCCGGGCCAGCAGCCCGTGTGGCCACAGCGCCGGCAGCGCCGCTGGCAGGGAGCTGTGCCGCTGGGGCCGTGACAGACTCTGTGTTCACAGGCATGGCCGGGCGGCACCTGAGGGGGCAGCAGCAAGAGCTGCAGCGGATCTGCACTGGTGAGTGAGGGCAGCGGGCTGACAGCGGGGGCTGCCGGGGGGAGCTGCAAGCCCTGCCCCGGCTGCGGAGGGCTCTGCTCCTGTGGGCAGAGCACACGGAGATTTCAGGGCCACGTGGGCCATTCGTGGCCAGCAGCTTCGGGCTGATCCCCTTGCTCCCTTTGCTCCCTCCTGGCCATGGCAAGAGCCGGCTTGGGATGGCACTTGCAGGGGGCTCTTCTTCGGCTCCCTGCAGCTCCCGCTTCTGACCGTGCCCCTGTTCCTCTCTCTCGCAGCCCTGGAAGACAAAACGAATGACGTCAGCCTCGCCGTCGGAAGCCTGGCAATTCAAACGCTGTGCATCCTCAGGTCAGGAGAGCGGGCTCCCATCTCCAGGTTCCAGTGGCTCCAAAATCACCTGCGCAGGGCGTGGAAGACATGGCCCTGTCTGTCACAGCTCGGCTGCCTGGCCTGCCAGAGCTCTGTGGAGAGCTGATCCCAGAAGCTCTTTTTGTTGGGGCCACCTGAGTCAGGTTTTATTTTGTTTCTCTTCAAGAATTTTCTTTTCATTGGTTTTGTTATTTTCTTTTACCATGTAAATATAGACTATGTTAACATACACGGACTCCCAGCATTTTTCTTTTGCTGCCAAGGGTCTGTAGGGCATAGGGGAGGAGGGGGAAATGGGTGCTTGCGCTCAGCCAGCTGCCCAGGCGTGCAGTGGGCCAGGTGAAAAGGCCAGAAGCCCCTTGGCCTTTGGTGGTTCTGCTGAAGCCTTTGTGCTGCCCAGAGAGCGGCTGGGCAGGGGCCGGAGCTGCGGGGATCCCTGCCAGAGCGGTGCCTGGAGATGGTCACAAGCCCTGTGCCAGGCAGGAAGCGCCAGCCGTGTCCTCCTGCCCGTGTGCTGCTGGCTGCCTTGCTGAGGGCTCCCAGGTGCCTCTGGATGGGGCTGCTCTGGAGCTGCTGTGGGGCTGCGGCGCTGCTGCCGGGCGGCTTGGCCGGGCTGGGGCAGCCCCTGAGGGGCTGGGGGGCTGGCAAGCCTCGGGCAATGGGCTGTCAGAGGCCACAGGCAGCCCCCCGGCAGCCGCCTTGTTCCTGCCAGAGTTGACTTGCAAGACGCATCCTTGGCACTCTGCAAGTAAGAGCATCAGTGTTGTTGGAAACCCAAATGCAGAGAAATCTCAGACCTTTGGTCTTGTCAGCAAAGCTTAGAATTAAACACAGGATTTGATCTGAGACCTAGGAAAGGGCTCCAAAACTTAGGTGCTAGAAACGAGAATGCGGATCTCTAGTCTATAGCAGCAACACGGGGAGAAAAGTTGAAGTGGAGGAAAGTTTAGAGTTTTCGAGTTCAAGATCTAGGAAGAAATCAAAGTAGTTACAATGCTAAACAAGAAGATTAGGATGCAGTGCTGTAGGTTTGTGTGTCATAGCATGATTGGCTAAGGAAGCTTACACTGTTAGCATGATGTGGGGACCCAGGAAATTCCTCTGGCTGCCCTGCAGGACTCGAGAGCCTGTCAGAGGGCTCAGAGACCTTGGCACAGAGCCCAAGACCCCCGTGCCTTTGATTTAGCACTTGGAAAAAACAATCACCAACCTTGTATGAAGAATGACCAGCCACAAAAAAGGAAGTAGAATGATAGTGAATTTATCCCAGAGTGGAAAAATAGATTTTGAGGGTTTTTAGAATGGGGCTTCAGGGGGCAAGATGGAGGAATCTGGGCATGTCCAGCCTTTCTCCTTCTTCTTCTTGGCCCCCATCTTCTGGTTGATGTGGCAGTTTGAGATTGGTCTAGAGTAGAAGCTCACTGTCTAACATAGATGATAGGGATTGGAAAGTAATTGTAAATATTGTACAGGTAGTTTTTAGTATAAAAAGATAACACCATCCCAGGGGAGGCAGAGTGCCTTAGACTGTCTTGCTGAGCAGACCTCGGCAGGACAGGAGAAAGAATTTTATAGATAAGATACAATAAACAACCTTGAGACTGAGAAATTAAGAGCTCTGACTCCTTCTTCAACCACCGGGCTGGGACAAGAGACTTTTTAACTTATCTCAGGGTCACTCTGACCAGCTAGAGACCCCGAGAGCATGAGTCCATAAGATGAAATCTTGAAGACTGGGTCCAAAACATAAATACCCTTGTTGGCCATGTCTTCTTGGCCAAGAAATCCTTCAAAGCTCTTGTAACTACAAGTCTTGCGGCCCTGTGAGCCATGCGGTGGAGATGTGAGCCCAACTCAACCTTCCTGCCTATGTAGAAGAGAAAAAAAAGCAATGGCATCATCTAAAAAACTCAGAGGTCCACTCTCTAGCTTGTTCCAAACCCCTTCCAATCCCCCAAAGTGTGATTTAGCTACAAATAGATGACAAGGACTCTTAGGGCTGCCTCTTTGACTCCAGAGCGGCTGCTTTAGAATCTTTCACATAACCCTGTGTAGTTAGGTGCCAGAAATCAATCATTTGAAGAAACTTTCCCAACTGACTTGCATGGAGGCTTGTTTGAAGGGTGTTTGAATGGAAAGCCTCCCAGCAGAGGTCTGGGCTTTGGCCTAGCTGTGTCCCCTGCTGATTGTGAAGTGTGTCATCAGCTGAAGTGCTATCTGGGCTAAAAATATCATCCAGTCAATTGGACTTGCTCTTTTTGGCCTATAAAAGCTGGACCCACTTTTGGGGCAAATTTGGAGACCTCATCTATGGGTGGATGGAGCACCTAGGATTTTCCCAGTTGTTGGGAATGGTTCTCCAGGTCCCTGGAGTAAAACGGGGCTGCCCAGCTACTGCGCATCTGCAAGATGACAAACAATTGTCTTGGTTTGAAGAGAGAGGCGACTGCTAAGGAAGGCAGAAGTCTTCTCTGAAATGTTATATGTTGTAAATCCCCTGCCTTCAAATGATTCTCATTTAGAAATTCAAATGCTCTCAGGGAAAGATATGGGGATAGGCCTGAGCCCGCAGAGCAGGGCAGCCTTTGCTTATGGTCTGAGCCCTTCCTAAAGATCCTGTCAGGCTGTCTTAGACACCTGGGGCCAGGCATTCCTTCCAAGCTGGGCCACTTTGGCTGGCCTGGGGCCAGCCCCAGGGCAGGAGGCAGTGTGTGCAA
Source organism: Melospiza melodia melodia (assembly GCF_035770615.1). Taxonomy (NCBI): domain Eukaryota; kingdom Metazoa; phylum Chordata; class Aves; order Passeriformes; family Passerellidae; genus Melospiza; species Melospiza melodia. The sequence continues at coordinate 13,058,726 of NC_086210.1, read as the reverse complement.
GGCCCCTGGGTGGCACGCTGCAGCACGGTCACCGTGCCATGGAACGCAACCCGGTCACCAAGGTCCCTTTGTGACACGTGGGAAATAGAAGCTTGCCCGGGTGCTGGGAACAGGCAACGGGGCACAACGGGACAGAGCAGTGCTGTGAGGAGCCCCCACACAGCGCACTCATTCCCGTCTGACCAGGAGCTTTTCTGCAGCCTTGTTCCTGCAGCTGAGCTCGAGGCCAGAGCACAGGACTCGGTGACCCGTGGCCTTCCGAGGCTTCTCTTCTGCAGCTGCCCTCAAGGGCAGAGCGTGGGACTTGGTGCCCCAGAGCTTTCCCAAGGCGTCTCTCCTGCAAGTAGCTCCTGTCACAGACATGGAGCAGAGACCCCCGAGAGTGCCCAAGATGGCCTGGGTGGAGGAGGAGGAGGAAGAAGAAGGACCTGGAGCAGCCCCAGCACAGGAGACTGAAGAGGTGGTGCCCTTCCATCCACCGCAGGAGGGTGAGTGGCAGAGCTGGGTTGCAGGGCTGGAGCCTGCAGCCAACTTGGCCCCATGCCATGCCATGCCATGTCATGCCATGCCATGCCATGTCATGCCATGCCATGCCATGCCATGCCATGCCATGCCATGCCATGCCATGCCATGCCATGCCATGCCATGCCATGCCATCCCCTGGGGAAATGCCCATGGACAGGTGGGAAGAGGGGCCGGGCAGACACCCCACAGCTCCCTCGCTCCATCTCCCTGGGGCATCCCAGGGCTCTGCCTGCCTGGGGAGCGCAGGCCTGGGCTGTGTTCTCTGGCCTCTCCCGCAGCCCCTCAGCTCTGGCTGCGCTCCCTCTTTGCCACATGAAGCTGTGGAGCGCACACAAGAGCAGGAATCCAGCCGTGGCCGCTTCCACAGAACAGCGCAGGTACCTGCAGCCACCTCCACCTGGGCTGGGCCTGCTGTCCCTGCTCAGCCCAGCACCGTGTGTGCAGCACGCCATGCAACATCCCCGGCTTCTTGCCCTTCTCCTACAGCTCGTTTGCGACTTCATCCGGAGCATTCGGCAGGAGGAGACCCGCGCCATGGGCACTGGGCTCAGAGCTCACTGCGAGCTCCTCAAGCATGAGACCAGTGCCGCCCTGCTGGATTTGCTCCTGGAGAAGGGTGTTGCCAGGCCAGAACAAGTAAGCAGCGTGGGGCCAGGCTTCAATTCCCCCATGAGTCACGTGGCTTCCCCAGCCATGCCTGCTGGTCCCTCAGAGCCTTTGAGGCCATGGCAGTGCACTTCTCTGGGGAGCCTGGGGACATTGCTCTCTCTGGCAGCTTTCCAAGTCTCCCCGTGCCTCCTGCAGGTGCCTGCCTTGGTGAGGTACCTTCACCGATGGCTCCTGGCCAACGATTCTGCCAAGCACAGGCTGGACAAGGCCCTGCTGAAACTCACCAAAGCACACCCGGCTGACGCAGTCGTGATGCTCCTGCGTGTGGCCCCATCCTGTGACAGCTATGGGGCCCACCTGCCCAGAGGGCTCAGGCCTCCCAAGCCCATCACCCTGTACCGCCTGGCCCAGCTGTCTGAGCAACAGAGAGTTCCAGAACCCTCTGGCTGCTGCCTTTCCCAGCCCTGGCATGTCAGCCCCTGAGCCTGCTGCCATGCTTCCTTGCTGCCCCTCAGGGCCTGTCCTCACAGAGCTGGGCTGCTTGGCTGCTGCCAGCAAGGGCCAGTGGGCAGAGGCAGAGCCGGCGGTCAGCCTGGGCCCCTAGGGATGCCCAGGCCACGATGCTGTGTCTGAGACCCCCCATGAGACAGAGCTCTAACCCCGCAGAGCTGCCATCTCCATGTGGATGACCATCATGTGCTCGTCCAGGACTGTCGAGCCAGTGCAGCTGATCCTCCTGGACGTGCTAGGGAGCTGGCCAGAGTACAGCACGTGCACCTCGGATGGGGACAAAACAGCTGTCTTTGCCCTGGCTGTGAGTTTCCGCAACTGGCCTTTGCTGGCCCCAAGGCCGCCTCTCCAGCAGCTCTCCATCCTCCTTCCCCCACTGCATCTGCCTGCCTCAGGCGCTGGCCGGAAACCTGGCCCAGGGGCAGCTTCAGGCCCACCAGGCCCCGCGCTCCCCCTGCCTCTCTCCGGGCCTCTCCCTGCCACGCTCGGGCCCTGCCACACGGACACCCCGGCACTGAGCGCTGTCTCGGGGGCCTTTGTCCTTTGCAGGCAACCATGGTGATGTGGAAGATCCGCCAGGAGTCCACTGTCCCACGTGTAGTGAGGCCATATTTCCCCCGCCTTTTTGTTCATCTGCTCTTCCAAGTGTTCTCCAGCACAGAAGAGATGCCACAGGAGGTCCAAACCTTCTGGAAGGATTGCCTGGAAGAGCACGGTCTTGCCACCAGCCCCAACAGGTGCTCCATCCCACTCCTCCTGTCCTTGACACGTGGCCTGCAAAGGAGCCAGTGCTGCCAGTGTGACCCGGGCTTTGCTGTGCACACAGGTTTGCAGTGCAGACTCTGAAGTCCCTGCTCTGCCAAAAGCACTACAAGGATGTGGTGGTGTCAGTGGAACGCAAGCGTGGCTGGGACATGCTGCTCTGTGCTGACACCCGCCACTATGCTGTGGGTCTGCTGGCCAGGTGAGACTCTCTTTCTCCCCATTGATCCTGCCATTTGTGCTCTGTGCCCGAGCTGTCCCACACATTCCCCAAGGCCCTGGGACACACTGAGGGACGGCTAACGACACACTGAGGGACGGCCAAGCAGACTGGAAAAGGCTGGGAAGGGAGAGAGCACAGGAGGAGACACCTCCTAAAGGGCCCAGGTCCCCTTGCAGGGTGGTGGTAAAAGACCACCAGGCTCTGTAAGCCTGTCCTTGGAGAGATTTGCTCAGCTTCCTGGTCCCTTTTTTGCCCTCCTAGAGAGATGCGCCATGCTTGTCATCGGTTGTGTTCCAGTATTGCACTCCACCTCCTCTGGCTGCTCAGCACACAGGAGCCACACTGGGATCTGCCGGCCCTGACATACCTTGTGGAGGTGAGCCGGGTGTCCAGCGCTGCCTGGCTGAGCAGCCTCCCAGCTCTCTGCCCTCTCGTGGCAGCAGCCGCCTGGGACGGTGCCCGCACCCTGTGCTGCTGCTGCTGCTGCTGCGTCCTGGGCCCAGCCCTGTGCAGCTGTGGGCTCCTGCCGGCCGGCTCCCCCGTCACTGGCCTGTGCCTTTCAGGTCCTCGTGTGCCTGGATTCTAATGAATGTGGCGACAGTGTTGTGAAGGTCTCTTCAAGGTACCTGCAGAGCGAGTGCAGGGAGAGGCGTCGCCTGGCGCTCAGGGCCCTTCTCGAGCTCATTGATGATCCCTCAATGGTGAGAAGGGGGCAGTGGCTGAAGCTGCGCTGGGAACTCAGTCACTTGGCCTGACCTGGGCTTTGGGCACTGGGGCAGCTGCTCCCAGCTCTCCTGCCTCCTGCTTCAGCTGCCCCAGTGCTTAAGGACAGTTCTTTGGCCTCTGGGCCCTGTGGCAGTAGGGTGGGACTTCACAGACTTGTGTTCCGCACAGGCCAAAAGAATGTGGAGCTTGACCAAAAGCCTCATGCACCTACTGGGCAACAATGATGCAGAGATAGCTGGGATGACACTCATCACACTCAGCTTTATACTCCTGCACAAACACATTCTGCTGTCAACCCCCATTGCCATGCAGCTGGCTGAGGCACTCCTGCCACTCTTTGACCACGTAAGGCTCCGTGCCCCCAGCTACACCACTGGCTGCTGCCTGGAAACTGTGTGCCCTGTGCATTTCCAGCCCTGTGTCCAGGGCGCCCTGGAGGAGCCAATGCTGAAGTGTTTTTTCTTGTTTTTTTCATCTAGGATAATAGCCAGGTACAGCTGCTCTCCATCAAACTCTTCCGAGACATGATGGAGTATTTGGAAGAGAGAGAAAAACCTTTGGAAAGCCCTGTGCAACAGAGCCTGCTTCCACTCTTCTTCCACTGCAATGATGAGAATCAGCATGTGGCAGAGGTGAGGACTCCTGGGCTGCTGCTGTCCGCCTGGCAGGGGGCTCGGCTGCCTCCTGCCCTGCGCCTGCTGGACTGCAGCCTCCTCCAGGCCATGGCAGGGGGAGGCGGGTCCCGTGCCCTGGGCTGCGGGGCCAGCTCCGCGTCTCTGCTGCTCTCCAGGCTTCTCGGGAAACGCTGCTTTATGCGGTCAAGTTCATGAAGAGGAGTGATCTCAAAAAGCTGCTGAAGGAGCAGAAACTGTGGAAGTTCAGCAAGTGCCTGGTAAGGACGGCCCGGAATCCCCAACTCAGCCAGGAGAAGGCCCCTGAGGGCGGTGCTCAGTGTGCGGGCCGGGCAGCTGTGCCCCTGCGCGCTGCTGCAGCCAGAGGCCGCGCGGGCTCTTCTCCAGGCTCCCGTGGGCCCGAGCCGGGTGCCCATGAAACCCCGGCCCGGCGGGGCTGCGGGGCAGGGGCAGCACCGCGGCTCCCCGGGCAGCAGCCGGCCCCCTCCCCTCCCCTCGGGAGCCCGGTGCCAGCGGCTGCTGGCCGCGCCTCGGGGCTGTGCGGGCAGGGGAGGCCGGGGCGGGGCGCAGGCAGCGCCCGGCCCAGGGGCTGAGCCCGCGCCAACCCTTCCCTCCTGCCGCTCTCTGCAGCTGGCAGAGGACAGGAGCAGAGCGGCCGAGCACCTGCGCCGGGCCCTGCGCTACCTGGAGAGCCCACAGGAGCCCCTGCGAGAAGCGGCCATCAGGTTAATGGGTGAGTTACGAGCCCGGGCTCCCTCCCCAGCCTGCAGCAGCTCGGCCCCAGCCCCGCCTGCTGCCCCGGCAGCGGCAGCCGGGCCCGGCGCCGTGGAGCCCCGCCTGGCCTGGGCATTGCTGCTGCCGCCCTCTGACAGCCGTGCCCTGGGGCGACAGCGCGCTGCATGGGCTGAGCTGAGCGCTGCCGGGCCAGCAGCCCGTGTGGCCACAGCGCCGGCAGCGCCGCTGGCAGGGAGCTGTGCCGCTGGGGCCGTGACAGACTCTGTGTTCACAGGCATGGCCGGGCGGCACCTGAGGGGGCAGCAGCAAGAGCTGCAGCAGATCTGCACTGGTGAGTGAGGGCAGCGGGCTGACAGCGGGGGCTGCCGGGGGGAGCTGCAAGCCCTGCCCCGGCTGCGGAGGGCTCTGCTCCCGTGGGCAGAGCACACGGAGATTTCAGGGCCACGTGGGCCATTCGCGGCCAGCAGCTTCGGGCTGATCCCCTTGCTCCCTTTGCTCCCTCCTGGCCATGGCAAGAGCCGGCGTGGGATGGCACTTGCAGGGGGCTCTTCCTCGGCTCCCTGCAGCTCCAGCTTCTGACCGTGCCTCTGTTCCTCTCTCTCGCAGCCCTGGAAGACAAAACGAATGACGTCAGCCTCGCCGTCGGAAGCCTGGCAATTCAAACGCTGTGCCTCCTCAGGTCAGGAGAGCGGGCTCCCATCTCCAGGTTCCAGTGGCTCCAAAATCACCTGCGCAGGGCGTGGAAGACATGGCCCCGTCTGTCACAGCTCGGCTGCCTGCCCTGCCAGAGCTCTGTGGAGAGCTGATCCCAGAAGCTCTTTTTCTGGGGCCAACTGTGTCAGGTTTTATTTTGTTTATCATCAAGAATTTTCTTTTCATTGGTTTTTTTTTTTTTTTTTTCTTTTACCATGTAAATATAGACTATGTTAACATACACAGACTCCCAGCATTTTTCTTTTGCTGCCCAGGGTCCGTAGGGCATAGGGGAGGAGGGGGAAATGGGTGCTTGCACTCAGCCAGCTGCCCAGGCGTGCAGTGGGCCAGGTGAAATGGCCAGAAGCCCCTTGGCCTTTGGTGGTTCTGCTGAAGCCTTTGTGCTGCCCAGAGAGCGGCTGGGCAGGGGCCGGAGCTGCGGGGATCCCTGCCAGAGCGGTGCCTGGAGATGGTCACAAGCCCTGTGCCAGGCAGGAAGCGCCAGCCGTGTCCTCCTGCCCGTGTGCTGCTGGCTGCCTTGCTGAGGGCTCCCAGGTGCCTCTGGATGGGGCTGCTCTGGAGCTGCTGTGGGGCTGCGGCGCTGCTGCCGGGCGGCTTGGCCGGGCTGGGGCAGCCCCTGAGGGGCTGGGGCGCTGGCAAGCCCCGGGCAGTGGGGCTGTCAGAGGCCACAAGCAGCCCCACGGCAGCCGCCTTGTTCCTGCCAGAGTTGACTTGCAAGACGCATCCTTGGCACTCTGCAAGTAACAGCATCAGTGTTGTTGGAAACCCAAATGCAGAGAAATCTCAGACCTTTGGTCTTGTCAGCAAAGCTTAGAATTAAACACAGGATTTGATCTGAGACCTAGGAAAGGGCTCCAAAACTTAGGTGCTAGAAGCGAGAATGCGGATTTCTAGTCTATAGCAGCAACACGGGGAGAAAAGTTGAAGTGGAGGAAAGTTTAGAGTTTTCGAGTTCAAGATCTAGGAAGAAATCAAAGTAGTTACAATGCTAAACAAGAAGATTAGGATGCAGTGCTGTAGGTTTGTGTGTCACAGCATGATTGGCTAAGGAAACTTACACTGTTAGCATGATGTGGGGACCCAGGAAATTCCTCTGGCTGCCCTGCAGGACTCGAGAGCCTGTCAGAGGGCTCAGAGACCTTGGCACAGAGCCCAAGACCCCCGTGCCTTTGATTTAGCACTTGGAAAAAACAATCACCAACCTTGTATGAAGAATGACCAGCCACAAAAAAGGAAGTAGAATGATAGTGAATTTATCCCAGAGTGGAAAAATAGATTTTGAGGGTTTTTAGAATGGGGCTTCAGGGGGCAAGATGGAGGAATCTGGGCATGTCCAGCCTTTCTCCTTCTTCTTCTTGGCCCCCATCTTCTGGTTGATGTTGGCACTTTGAGATTGGTCTAGAGTAGAAGCTCACTGTCTAACATAGATGGTAGGGATTGGAAAGTAATTGTAAATATTGTACAGGTAGTTTTTAGTATAAAAAGATAACACCACCCCAGGGGAGGCAGAGTGCCTTAGACTGTCTTGCTGAGCAGACCTCGGCAGGACAGGAGAAAGAATTTTATAGATAAGATACAATAAACAACCTTGAGACTGAGAAATTAAGAGCTCTGACTCCTTCTTCAACCACCGGGCTGGGACAAGAGACTTTTTAACTTATCTCAGGGTCACTCTGACCAGCTAGAGACCCCGAGAGCATGAGTCCGTAAGATGAAATCTTGATGATTGTGTCCAAAACATAAATATCCTTGTTGGCCGTGTCTTCTTGGCCAAGAAATCCTTCAAAGCTCTTGTAACTACAAGTCTTGCGGCCCTGTGAGCCATGCGGTGGAGATGTGAGCCCAACTCAACCTTCCTGCCTATGTAGAAGAGAAAAAAAAGCAATGGCATCATCTAAAAAACTCAGAGGTCCACTCTCTAGCTTGTTCCAAACCCCTTCCAATCCCCCAAAGTGTGATTTAGCTACAAATAGATGACAAGGACTCTTAGGGCTGCCTCTTTGACTCCAGAGCGGCTGCTTTAGAATCTTTCACATAACCCTGTGTAGTTAGGTGCCAGAAATCAATCATTTGAAGAAACTTTCCCAACTGCCTTGCATGGAGGCTTGTTTGAAGGGTGTTTGAATGGAAAGCCTCCCAGCAGAGATCTGGGCTTTGGCCTAGCTGTGTCCCCTGCTGATTGTGAAGTGTGTCATCAGCTGAAGTGCTATCTGGGCTAAAAATATCATCCAGTCAATTGGACTTGCTCTTTTTGGCCTATAAAAGCTGGACCCACTTTTGGGGCAAATTTGGAGACCTCATCTATGGGTGGATGGACCACCTAGGATTTTCCAAGTTGTTGGGAATGGTTCTCCAGGTCCCTGGAGTAAAACGGGGCTGCCCAGCTACTGCGCATCTGCAAGATGACAAACAATTGTCTTGGTTTGAAGAGAGAGGTGTCTGCTAAGGAAGGCAGAAGTCTTCTCTGAAATGGAAAATGTAAATCCCCTGCCTTCAAATGATTCTCATTTAGAAATTCAAATGCTCTCAGGGTAAGATATGGGGATAGGCCTGAGCCCGCAGAGCAGGGCGGCCTTTGCTTATGGTCTGAGCCCTTCCTAAAGATCCTGTCAGGCTGTCTTAGACACCTGGGGCCAGGGATTCCTTCCAAGCTGGGCCACTTTGGCTGGACCGGGGCCAGCCCCAGGGCAGGAGGCAGTGTGTGCAAGGCCCCTGGGTGGCACGCTGCAGCACGGTCACCGTGCCATGGAACGGAACCCGGTCACCAAGGTCCCTTTGTGACACGTGGGAAATAGAAGCTTGCCCGGGTGCTGGGAACAGGCAACGGGGCACAACGGGACAGAGCAGTGCTGTGAGGAGCCCCCACACAGCGCACTCATTCCCGTCTGACCAGGAGCTTTTCTGCAGCCTTGTTCCTGCAGCTGAGCTCGAGGCCAGAGCACAGGACTCGGTGACCCGTGGCCTTCCGAGGCTTCTCTTCTGCAGCTGCCCTCAAGGCCAGAGTGTGGGACTTGGTGCCCCAGAGCTTTCCCAAGGCGTCTCTCCTGCAAGTAGCTCCTGTCACAGACATGGAGCAGAGACCCCCGAGAGTGCCCAAGATGGCCTGGGTGGAGGAGGAGGAGGAAGAAGAAGGACCTGGAGCAGCCCCAGCACAGGAGACTGAAGAGGTGGTGCCCTTCCATCCACCGCAGGAGGGTGAGTGGCAGAGCTGGGTTGCAGGGCTGGAGCCTGCAGCCAACTTGGCCCCATGCCATGCCATGCCATGCCATGCCATGCCATGCCATGCCATGCCATGCCATGCCATGCCATGCCATGCCATGCCATGCCATGCCATGCCATGCCATGCCATGCCATGCCATCCCCTGGGGAAATGCCCATGGACAGGTGGGAAGAGGGGCCGGGCAGACACCCCACAGCTCCCTCGCTCCATCCCCCTGGGGCATCCCAGGGCTCTCCCTGCCTGGGGAGCGCAGGCCTGGGCTGTGTTCTCCGGCCTCTCCCGCAGCCCCTCAGCTCTGGCTGCGCTCCCTCTTTGCCAGATGAAGCTGTGGAGCGCACACAAGAGCAGGAATCCAGCCGTGGCCGCTTCCACAGAACAGCGCAGGTACCTGCAGCCACCTCCACCTGGGCTGGGCCTGCTGTCCCTGCTCAGCCCAGCACCGTGTGTGCAGCACGCCATGCAACATCCCCGGCTTCTTGCCCTTCTCCTACAGCTCGTTTGCGACTTCATCCGGAGCATTCGGCAGGAGGAGACCCGCGCCATGGGCACTGGGCTCAGAGCTCACTGCGAGCTCCTCAAGCATGAGACCAGTGCCGCCCTGCTGGATTTGCTCCTGGAGAAGGGTGTTGCCAGGCCAGAACAAGTAAGCAGCGTGGGGCCAGGCTTCAATTCCCCCATGAGTCACGTGGCTTCCCCAGCCATGCCTGCTGGTCCCTCAGAGCCTTTGAGGCCATGGCAGTGCACTTCTCTGGGGAGCCTGGGGACATTGCTCTCTCTGGCAGCTTTCCAAGTCTCCCCGTGCCTCCTGCAGGTGCCTGCCTTGGTGAGGTACCTTCACCGATGGCTCCTGGCCAACGATTCTGCCGAGCACAGGCTGGACAAGGCCCTGCTGAAACTCACCAAAGCACACCCGGCTGACGCAGTCGTGACGCTCCTGCGTGTGGCCCCGTCATGTGACAGGTATGGGGCCCACCTGCCCAGAGGGCTCAGGCCTCCCAAGCCCATCACCCTGTACCGCCTGGCCCAGCTTTCTGAGCAACAGAGAGTTCCAGAATCCTCTGGCTGCTGCCTTTCCCAGCCCTGGCATGTCAGCCCCTGAGCCTGCTGCCATGCTTCCTTGCTGCCCCTCAGGGCCTGTCCTCACAGAGCTGGGCTGCTTGGCTGCTGCCAGCAAGGGCCAGTGGGCAGAGGCAGAGCCGGCGGTCAGCCCGGGCCCCTAGGGATGCCCAGGCCACGATGCTGTGTCTGAGACCCCCCATGAGACAGAGCTCTAACCCCGCAGAGCTGCCATCTCCATGTGGAAGACCATCATGTGCTCGTCCAGGACTGCCGAGCCAGTGCAGCTGATCCTCCTGGATGTGCTAGGGAGCTAGCCAGAGTACAGCACGTGCACCTCGGATGGGGACAAAACGGCTGTCTTTGCCCTGGCTGTGAGTTTCCGCAACTGGCCTTTGCTGGCCCCAAGGCCGCCTCTCCAGCAGCTCTCCATCCTCCTTCCCCCACTGCATCTGCCTGCCTCAGGCGCTGGCCGGAAACCGGGCCCAGGGGTAGCTTCAGGCCCACCAGGCCCCGCGCTCCCCCTGCCTCTCTCCGGGCCTCTCCCTGCCACGCTCGGGCCCTGCCACATGGACACCTTGGCACTGAGCGCTGTCTCAGGGGCCTTTGTCCTTTGCAGGCAACCGTGGTGATGTGGAAGATCCTCCAGGAGTCCTCTGTCCCATGTGTAGTGAGGCCATATTTCCCCCGCCTTTTTGTTCATCTGCTCTTCCAAGTGTTCTCCAGCACAGAAGAGATGCCACTGGAGGTCCAAACCTTCTGGAAGAATTGCCTGGAAGAGCACGGTCTTGCCACCAGCCCCAACAGGTGCTCCATCCCACTCCTCCTGTCCTTGACACGTGGCCTGCAAAGGAGCCAGTGCTGCCAGTGTGACCCGGGCTTTGCTGTGCACACAGGTTTGCAGTGCAGACTCTGAAGTCCCTGCTCTGCCAAAAGCACTACAAGGATGTGGTGGTGTCAGTGGAACGCAAGCGTGGCTGGGACACGCTGCTCTGTGCTGACACCCGCCACTATGCTGTGGGTCTGCTGGCCAGGTGAGACTCTCTTTCTCCCCATTGATTCTGCCATTTGTGCTCTGTGCCCGAGCTGTCCCACACATTCCCCAAGGCCCTGGGACACACTGAGGGACGCCTAAGGACACATTGAGGGACGGCCAAGCAGACTGGAAAAGGCTGGGAAGGGAGAGAGCACAGGAGGAGACACCTCCTAAAGGGCCCAGGTCCCCTTGCAGGGTGGTGGTAAAAGACCACCAGGCTCTGTAAGCCTGTCCTTGGAGAGATTTGCTCAGCTTCCTGGTCCCTTTTTTGCCCTCCTAGAGAGATGCACCATGCTTGTCATCGGTTGTGTTCCAGTATTGCACTCCACCTCCTCTGGCTGCTCAGCACACAGGAGCCACACTGGGATCTGCCGGCCCTGGCATTCCTTGTGGAGGTGAGCCGGGTGTCCAGCGCTGCCTGGCTGAGCAGCCTCCCAGCTCTCTGCCCTCTCGTGGCAGCAGCCGCCTGGGACGGTGCCCGCACCCTGTGCTGCTGCTGCTGCTGCTGCGTCCTGGGCCCAGCCCTGTGCAGCTGTGGGCTCCTGCCGGCCGGCTCCCCCGTCACTGGCCTGTGCCTTTCAGGTCCTCGTGTGCCTGGATTCTAATGAATGTGGCGACAGTGTTGTGAAGGTCTCTTCAAGGTACCTGCAGAGCGAGTGCAGGGAGAGGCGTCGCCTGGCGCTCAGGGCCCTTCTCGAGCTCATTGATGATCCCTCAATGGTGAGAAGGGGGCAGTGGCTGAAGCTGCACTGGGAACTCAGTCACTTGGCCTGACCTGGGCTTTGGGCACTGGGGCAGCTGCTCCCAGCTCTCCTGCCTCCTGCTTCAGCTGCCCCAGTGCTTCAGGACAGTCCTTTGGCCTCTGGGCCCTGTGGCAGTAGAGTGGGACTTCACAGACTTGTGTTCCGAACAGGCCGAAAGAATGTGGAGCTTGACCAAAAGCCTCATGCACCTACTGGGCGACAATGATGCAGAGATAGCTGGGATGACACTCATCACACTCAGCTTTATACTCCTGCACAAACACATTCTGCTGTCAACCCCCATTGCCATGCAGCTGGCTGAGGCACTCCTGCCACTCTTTGACCACGTAAGGCTCCGTGCCCCCAGCTACAGCCACTGGCTGCTGCCTGGAAACTGTGTGCCCTGTGCATTTCCAGCCCTGTGCCCAGGGCGCCCTGGAGGAGCCAATGCTGAAGTGTTTTTTCTTTTTTTTTTCATCTAGGATAATAGCCAGGTACAGCTGCTCTCCATCAAACTCTTCCGAGACATGATGGAGTATTTGGAAGAGAGAGAAAAACCTTTGGAAAGCCCTGTGCAACAGAGCCTGCTTCCACTCTTCTTCCACTGCAATGATGAGAATCAGCATGTGGCAGAGGTGAGGACTCCTGGGCTGCTGCTGTCCGCCTGGCAGGGGGCTCGGCTGCCTCCTGCCCTGCGCCTGCTGGACCGCAGCCTCCTCCAGGCCATGGCAGGGGGAGGCGGGTCCCGTGCCCTGGGCTGCGGGGCCATCTCCGCGTCTCTGCTGCTCTCCAGGCTTCTCGGGAAACGCTGCTTTATGCGGTCAAGTTCATGAAGAGGAGCGATCTCAAAAAGCTGCTGAAGGAGCAGAAACTGTGGAAGTTCAGCAAGTGCCTGGTAAGGACGGCCCGGAATCCCCAACTCAGCCAGGAGAAGGCCCCTGAGGGCGGTGCTCAGTGTGCGGCCCGGGCAGCTGTGCCCCTGCGCGCTGCTGCAGCCAGAGGCCGCGCGGGCTCTTCTCCAGGCTCCCGTGGGCCCGAGCCGGGTGCCCATGAAACCCCGGCCCGGCGGGGCTGCGGGGCAGGGGCGGCACCGCGGCTCCCCGGGCAGCAGCCGGCCCCCTCCCCCTCCCCTCGGGAGCCCGGCGCCAGCGGCTGCTGGCCGCGCCTCGGGGCTGTGCGGGCAGGGGAGGCCGGGGCGGGGCGCAGGCAGCGCCCGGCCCAGGGGCTGAGCCCGCGCCAACCCTTCCCTCCTGCCGCTCTCTGCAGCTGGCAGAGGACAGGAGCAGAGCGGCCGAGCACCTGCGCCGGGCCCTGCGCTACCTGGAGAGCCCACAGGAGCCCCTGCGAGAGGCGGCCATCAGGTTCATGGGTGAGTTACGAGCCCGGGCTCCCTCCCCAGCCCGCCGCAGCTCGGCCCCAGCCCCGCCTGCTGCCACGGCAGCGCCAGCCGGGCCCGGCGCCGTGGAGCCCTGCCTGGCCTGGGCATTGCTGCTGCCGCCCTCTGACAGCCGTGCCCTGGGGCGACAGCGCGCTGCATGGGCTGAGCTGAGCGCTGCCGGGCCAGCAGCCCGTGTGGCCACAGCGCCGGCAGCGCCGCTGGCAGGGAGCTGTGCCGCTGGGGCCGTGACAGACTCTGTGTTCACAGGCATGGCCGGGCGGCACCTGAGGGGGCAGCAGCAAGAGCTGCAGCGGATCTGCACTGGTGAGTGAGGGCAGCGGGCTGACAGCGGGGGCTGCCGGGGGGAGCTGCAAGCCCTGCCCCGGCTGCGGAGGGCTCTGCTCCCGTGGGCAGAGCACACGGAGATTTCAGGGCCACGTGGGCCATTCGTGGCCAGCAGCTTCGGGCTGATCCCCTTGCTCCCTTTGCTCCCTCCTGGCCATGGCAAGAGCCGGCTTGGGATGGCACTTGCAGGGGGATCTTCCTTGGCTCCCTGCAGCTCCAGATTCTGACCGTGCCCCTGTTCCTCTCTCTCGCAGCCCTGGAAGACAAAACGAATGACGTCAGCCTCGCCGTCGGAAGCCTGGCAATTCAAACGCTGTGCATCCTCAGGTCAGCAGAGCGGGCTCCCATCTCCAGGTTCCAGTGGCTCCAAAATCACCTGCGCAGGGCGTGGAAGACACGGCCCCGTCTGTCACAGCTCGGCTGCCTGCCCTGCCAGAGCTCTGTGGAGAGCTGATCCCAGAAGCTCTTTTTGTTGGGGCCACCTGAGTCAGGTTTTATTTTGTTTTTCTTCAAGAATTTTCTTTTCATTGGTTTTTTTTTTTCTTTTACCATGTAAATATAGACTATGTTAACATACACAGACTCCCAGCATTTTTCTTTTGCTGCCCAGGGTCCGTAGGGCATAGGGGAGGAGGGGGAAATGGGTGCTTGCTCTCAGCCAGCTGCCCAGGCATGCAGTGGGCCAGGGGAAATGGCCAGAAGCCCCTTGGCCTTTGGTGGTTCTGCTGAAGCCTTTGTGCTGCCCAGAGAGCGGCTGGGCAGGGGCCGGAGCTGCGGGGATCCCTGCCAAAGCGATGCCTGGAGATGGTGACAAGCCCTGTGCCAGGCAGGAAGCGCCAGCCGTGTCCTCCTGCCCGTGTGCTGCTGGCTGCCTTGCTGAGGGCTCCCAGGTGCCTCTGGATGGGGCTGCTCTGGAGCTGCTGTGGGGCTGCGGCGCTGCTGCCGGGCGGCTTGGCCGGGCTGGGGCAGCCCCTGAGGGGCTGGGGCGCTGGCAAGCCCCGGGCAATGGGCTGTCAGAGGCCACAAGCAGCCGCCGCCTTGTTCCTGCCAGAGTTGACTTGCAAGACGCATCCTTGGCACTCTGCAAGTAAGAGCATCAGTGTTGTTGGAAACCCAAATGCAGAGAAATCTCAGACCTTTGGTCTTGTCAGCAAAGCTTAGAATTAAACACAGGATTTGATCTGAGACCTAGGAAAGGGCTCCAAAACTTAGGTGCTAGAAGCGAGAATGCGGATTTCTAGTCTATAGCAGCAACACGGGGAGAAAAGTTGAAGTGGAGGAAAGTTTAGAGTTTTCGAGTTCAAGATCTAGGAAGAAATCAAAGTAGTTACAATGCTAAACAAGAAGATTAGGATGCAGTGCTGTAGGTTTGTGTGTCATAGCATGATTGGCTAAGGAAGCTTACACTGTTAGCATGATGTGGGGACCCAGGAAATTCCTCTGGCTGCCCTGCAGGACTCGAGAGCCTGTCAGAGGGCTCAGAGACCTTGGCACAGAGCCCAAGACCCCCGTGCCTTTGATTTAGCACTTGGAAAAAACAATCACCAACCTTGTATGAAGAATGACCAGCCACAAAAAAGGAAGTAGAATGATAGTGAATTTATCCCAGAGTGGAAAAATAGATTTTGAGGGTTTTTAGAATGGGGCTTCAGGGGGCAAGATGGAGGAATCTGGGCATGTCCAGCCTTTCTCCTTCTTCTTCTTGGCCCCCATCTTCTGGTTGATGTGGCAGTTTGAGATTGGTCTAGAGTAGAAGCTCACTGTCTTACATAGATGATAGGGATTGGAAAGTAATTGTAAATATTGTACAGGTAGTTTTTAGTATAAAAAGATAACACCACCCCAGGGGAGGCAGAGTGCCTTAGACTGTCTTGCTGAGCAGACCTCGGCAGGACAGGAGAAAGAATTTTATAGATAAGATACAATAAACAACCTCAAGACTGAGAAATTAAGAGCTCTGACTCCTTCTTCAACCACCAGGCTGGGACAAGAGACTTTTTAACTTATCTCAGGGTCACTCTGACCAGCTAGAGACCCCGAGAGCATGAGTCCGTAAGATGAAATCTTGAAGACTGGGTCCAAAACATAAATACCCTTGTTGGCCATGTCTTCTTGGCCAAGAAATCCTTCAAAGCTCTTGTAACTACAAGTCTTGTGGCCCTGTGAGCCATGCGGCGGAGATGTGAGCCCAACTCAACCTTCCTGCCTATGTAGAAGAGAAAAAAAGCAATGGCATCATCTAAAAAACTCAGAGGTCCACTCTCTAGCTTGTTCCAAACCCCTTCCAATCCCCCAAAGTGTGATTTAGCTACAAATAGATGACAAGGACTCTTAGGGCTGCCTCTTTGACTCCATAGCGGCTGCTTTAGAATCTTTCACATAACCCTGTGTAGTTAGGTGCCAGAAATGGATCATTTGAAGAAACTTTCCCAACTGCCTTGCATGGAGGCTTGTTTGAAGGGTGTTTGAATGGAAAGCCTCCCAGCAGAGGTCTGGGCTTTGGCCTAGCTGTGTCCCCTGCTGATTGTGAAGTGTGTCATCAGCTGAAGTGCTATCTGGGCTAAAAATATCATCCAGTCAATTGGACTTGCTCTTTTTGGCCTATAAAAGCTGGACCCACTTTTGGGGCAAATTTGGAGACCTCATCTATGGGTGGATGGACCACCTAGGATTTTCCAAGTTGTTGGGAATGGTTCTCCAGGTCCCTGGAGTAAAACGGGGCTGCCCAGCTACTGCGCATCTGCAAGATGACAAACAATTGTCTTGGTTTGAAGAGAGAGGTGTCTGCTAAGGAAGGCAGAAGTCTTCTCTGAAATGGAAAATGTAAATCCCCTGCCTTCAAATGATTCTCATTTAGAAATTCAAATGCTCTCAGGGTAAGATATGGGGATAGGCCTGAGCCCGCAGAGCAGGGCGGCCTTTGCTTATGGTCTGAGCCCTTCCTAAAGATCCTGTCAGGCTGTCTTAGACACCTGGGGCCAGGGATTCCTTCCAAGCTGGGCCACTTTGGCTGGACCGGGGCCAGCCCCAGGGCAGGAGGCAGTGTGTGCAAGGCCCCTGGGTGGCACGCTGCAGCACGGTCACCGTGCCATGGAACGGAACCCGGTCACCAAGGTCCCTTTGTGACACGTGGGAAATAGAAGCTTGCCCGGGTGCTGGGAACAGGCAACGGGGCACAACGGGACAGAGCAGTGCTGTGAGGAGCCCCCACACAGCGCACTCATTCCCGTCTGACCAGGAGCTTTTCTGCAGCCTTGTTCCTGCAGCTGAGCTCGAGGCCAGAGCACAGGACTCGGTGACCCGTGGCCTTCCGAGGCTTCTCTTCTGCAGCTGCCCTCAAGGCCAGAGTGTGGGACTTGGTGCCCCAGAGCTTTCCCAAGGCGTCTCTCCTGCAAGTAGCTCCTGTCACAGACATGGAGCAGAGACCCCCGAGAGTGCCCAAGATGGCCTGGGTGGAGGAGGAGGAGGAAGAAGAAGGACCTGGAGCAGCCCCAGCACAGGAGACTGAAGAGGTGGTGCCCTTCCATCCACCGCAGGAGGGTGAGTGGCAGAGCTGGGTTGCAGGGCTGGAGCCTGCAGCCAACTTGGCCCCATGCCATGCCATGCCATGCCATGCCATGCCATGCCATGCCATGCCATGCCATGCCATGCCATGCCATGCCATGCCATGCCATGCCATGCCATGCCATGCCATCCCCTGGGGAAATGCCCATGGACAGGTGGGAAGAGGGGCCGGGCAGACACCCCACAGCTCCCTCGCTCCATCCCCCTGGGGCATCCCAGGGCTCTCCCTGCCTGGGGAGCGCAGGCCTGGGCTGTGTTCTCCGGCCTCTCCCGCAGCCCCTCAGCTCTGGCTGCGCTCCCTCTTTGCCAGATGAAGCTGTGGAGCGCACACAAGAGCAGGAATCCAGCCGTGGCCGCTTCCACAGAACAGCGCAGGTACCTGCAGCCACCTCCACCTGGGCTGGGCCTGCTGTCCCTGCTCAGCCCAGCACCGTGTGTGCAGCACGCCATGCAACATCCCCGGCTTCTTGCCCTTCTCCTACAGCTCGTTTGCGACTTCATCCGGAGCATTCGGCAGGAGGAGACCCGCGCCATGGGCACTGGGCTCAGAGCTCACTGCGAGCTCCTCAAGCATGAGACCAGTGCCGCCCTGCTGGATTTGCTCCTGGAGAAGGGTGTTGCCAGGCCAGAACAAGTAAGCAGCGTGGGGCCAGGCTTCAATTCCCCCATGAGTCACGTGGCTTCCCCAGCCATGCCTGCTGGTCCCTCAGAGCCTTTGAGGCCATGGCAGTGCACTTCTCTGGGGAGCCTGGGGACATTGCTCTCTCTGGCAGCTTTCCAAGTCTCCCCGTGCCTCCTGCAGGTGCCTGCCTTGGTGAGGTACCTTCACCGATGGCTCCTGGCCAACGATTCTGCCGAGCACAGGCTGGACAAGGCCCTGCTGAAACTCACCAAAGCACACCCGGCTGACGCAGTCGTGACGCTCCTGCGTGTGGCCCCGTCATGTGACAGGTATGGGGCCCACCTGCCCAGAGGGCTCAGGCCTCCCAAGCCCATCACCCTGTACCGCCTGGCCCAGCTTTCTGAGCAACAGAGAGTTCCAGAATCCTCTGGCTGCTGCCTTTCCCAGCCCTGGCATGTCAGCCCCTGAGCCTGCTGCCATGCTTCCTTGCTGCCCCTCAGGGCCTGTCCTCACAGAGCTGGGCTGCTTGGCTGCTGCCAGCAAGGGCCAGTGGGCAGAGGCAGAGCCGGCGGTCAGCCCGGGCCCCTAGGGATGCCCAGGCCACGATGCTGTGTCTGAGACCCCCCATGAGACAGAGCTCTAACCCCGCAGAGCTGCCATCTCCATGTGGAAGACCATCATGTGCTCGTCCAGGACTGCCGAGCCAGTGCAGCTGATCCTCCTGGATGTGCTAGGGAGCTAGCCAGAGTACAGCACGTGCACCTCGGATGGGGACAAAACGGCTGTCTTTGCCCTGGCTGTGAGTTTCCGCAACTGGCCTTTGCTGGCCCCAAGGCCGCCTCTCCAGCAGCTCTCCATCCTCCTTCCCCCACTGCATCTGCCTGCCTCAGGCGCTGGCCGGAAACCGGGCCCAGGGGTAGCTTCAGGCCCACCAGGCCCCGCGCTCCCCCTGCCTCTCTCCGGGCCTCTCCCTGCCACGCTCGGGCCCTGCCACATGGACACCTTGGCACTGAGCGCTGTCTCAGGGGCCTTTGTCCTTTGCAGGCAACCGTGGTGATGTGGAAGATCCTCCAGGAGTCCTCTGTCCCATGTGTAGTGAGGCCATATTTCCCCCGCCTTTTTGTTCATCTGCTCTTCCAAGTGTTCTCCAGCACAGAAGAGATGCCACTGGAGGTCCAAACCTTCTGGAAGAATTGCCTGGAAGAGCACGGTCTTGCCACCAGCCCCAACAGGTGCTCCATCCCACTCCTCCTGTCCTTGACACGTGGCCTGCAAAGGAGCCAGTGCTGCCAGTGTGACCCGGGCTTTGCTGTGCACACAGGTTTGCAGTGCAGACTCTGAAGTCCCTGCTCTGCCAAAAGCACTACAAGGATGTGGTGGTGTCAGTGGAACGCAAGCGTGGCTGGGACACGCTGCTCTGTGCTGACACCCGCCACTATGCTGTGGGTCTGCTGGCCAGGTGAGACTCTCTTTCTCCCCATTGATTCTGCCATTTGTGCTCTGTGCCCGAGCTGTCCCACACATTCCCCAAGGCCCTGGGACACACTGAGGGACGCCTAAGGACACATTGAGGGACGGCCAAGCAGACTGGAAAAGGCTGGGAAGGGAGAGAGCACAGGAGGAGACACCTCCTAAAGGGCCCAGGTCCCCTTGCAGGGTGGTGGTAAAAGACCACCAGGCTCTGTAAGCCTGTCCTTGGAGAGATTTGCTCAGCTTCCTGGTCCCTTTTTTGCCCTCCTAGAGAGATGCGCCATGCTTGTCATCGGTTGTGTTCCAGTATTGCACTCCACCTCCTCTGGCTGCTCAGCACACAGGAGCCACACTGGGATCTGCCGGCCCTGGCATTCCTTGTGGAGGTGAGCCGGGTGTCCAGCGCTGCCTGGCTGAGCAGCCTCCCAGCTCTCTGCCCTCTCGTGGCAGCAGCCGCCTGGGACGGTGCCCGCACCCTGTGCTGCTGCTGCTGCTGCTGCGTCCTGGGCCCAGCCCTGTGCAGCTGTGGGCTCCTGCCGGCCGGCTCCCCCGTCACTGGCCTGTGCCTTTCAGGTCCTCGTGTGCCTGGATTCTAATGAATGTGGCGACAGTGTTGTGAAGGTCTCTTCAAGGTACCTGCAGAGCGAGTGCAGGGAGAGGCGTCGCCTGGCGCTCAGGGCCCTTCTCGAGCTCATTGATGATCCCTCAATGGTGAGAAGGGGGCAGTGGCTGAAGCTGCACTGGGAACTCAGTCACTTGGCCTGACCTGGGCTTTGGGCACTGGGGCAGCTGCTCCCAGCTCTCCTGCCTCCTGCTTCAGCTGCCCCAGTGCTTCAGGACAGTCCTTTGGCCTCTGGGCCCTGTGGCAGTAGAGTGGGACTTCACAGACTTGTGTTCCGAACAGGCCGAAAGAATGTGGAGCTTGACCAAAAGCCTCATGCACCTACTGGGCGACAATGATGCAGAGATAGCTGGGATGACACTCATCACACTCAGCTTTATACTCCTGCACAAACACATTCTGCTGTCAACCCCCATTGCCATGCAGCTGGCTGAGGCACTCCTGCCACTCTTTGACCACGTAAGGCTCCGTGCCCCCAGCTACAGCCACTGGCTGCTGCCTGGAAACTGTGTGCCCTGTGCATTTCCAGCCCTGTGCCCAGGGCGCCCTGGAGGAGCCAATGCTGAAGTGTTTTTTCTTTTTTTTTTCATCTAGGATAATAGCCAGGTACAGCTGCTCTCCATCAAACTCTTCCGAGACATGATGGAGTATTTGGAAGAGAGAGAAAAACCTTTGGAAAGCCCTGTGCAACAGAGCCTGCTTCCACTCTTCTTCCACTGC